>NC_137625.1:24546113-24668613 GCF_963280865.1 Gymnoscopelus braueri
TTTGCCCTAAATTTCGCTGTATGCTTTCGACAAAAGCAGTGCATGCAAATGATGTCTGTATCACTTTTGGCACATTTTGCCACATAATGATCCAGCTCAATTTAGCTTCTGATGAATTACAGAAGATTGTCAAAAAATTATTATACATGGATTCTGACTTCATAAACGGCAACGTTGGCAAAGTTACATTTTCCTCAAGTAGCCTATAGACATTTTCCTTAAGTATAGACACACATATACAGTATAATAATGTATAAATAGTACACACTTGTAAGTAGGCACACATGCACACAGACAGGCAGTCCTGTTTTTTTTAGCTATCAACACACACACACACACACACACACACACACACACACACACACACACACACACACACACACACACACACACACACACACACACACACACACACACACAGAACGTGCGCTTGTTGCCGGCTCGGTAACCTTAGAAAGGGTACGAATAATTAAGGAGGATCCATCCGTTTTACAGAAGAAAGAACACTTGACGGTGTAAAATGGACATAAATGAATATCGCTATAGAATCCAGCTGACTGTTCTCATCGACTTGCATTTGTTTGTTTGTTTTTTTTGGGGGGGGGGTCCACAAAATACCCCTTCTCTTTATTATGAACTACAATCATTTCTCTGCGGTGTCAAACAAGACATACTCCTCTCTGTGGTGTCTCGTTCCTGTGATGTTGTGTGTTCCTGTGTGTTTATGTGTGTGTGTGTGTGTGTGTGTGTGTGTGTGTGTGTGTGTGTGTGTGTGTGTGTGTGTGTGTGTGTGTGTGTGTGTGTATGTGTATGTATTCTCATGGTACTGTATATACATTCAGACTTGTATATACAGACACATACCTCACATTGACAAAGTGTCCGCCTCTCTTAAGTTGATTTCCTAACATGATGACATGCTCACAAACACTCAGCCACGGCACATATTGGATCTCTCTGTTTAGACTCGGAGCGGCTCATTAGAGATAACAAAGTTCTGTTCTGATGAACGAGTCTGTCTGCTTTACTGTATGAAGGCTTGTACAACTGCTGTGTGAAATGCCACACGCTCACACACACACACACACACACACACACACACACACACACACACACACACACACACACACACACACACACACACACACACACACACACACACACACACACACACACACACACAAACACACGTACTCGGACACAAAAAGCCAGGTGAAAGGTCCACTTGTACACACAGAAGGTGTTTTATAGCCCTAGCTTAGCCATCATTTAGCTGTTGGCATGTGGTCATTAATTACGCTTAAGTATGGGCCCATATGCTAATGCCAACAAGCTAATTACCAATGAATGGATCAAGGATTATGCTCAGGTTTGCTGCAGTTGTCCCATATTAGACCTACTGTAAACCTGCTGAATTGCACACGGTGTAATTTCTACAGATGGCACACACAAACATCACAGGGCTAATTTCCATGCATTATTTCAGCCATAGATTATACTGACCAGTGGTGGAAAGTAACTAAGCACATTTACTTAAGTACTGTACTTAAGTACAATTTTGAGGTATTTGTACTTTACTTGAGTATTTCCAATTTCCAATACTTTTACTTCTACTGCACTACATCTCAGAGGCAAATGTTGTACTTTTACTCCACTACAATTATAAAACTTTATATAACATTTTAGTTACTAGTTACTTTTCAGATATAAATGATTATTATAAAACATACATGAACCACTTTAGCCCTATTTTATACATATGCTATTTGAAAATAGCCGATCTACAAGCTCACAACGCGTCGCATCGCGTAGTAGTAGATCTGCTATTTTCAAATATTTTAGAACTTTTACTTTTGGCACTTTAAGTATATTCTGATGCCAATACTTTTGTACTTTTACTCAAGTTAATTTTTTATTCCGGACATTTACTTGTAACAGAATACTTCTACATGCGGGTACTTTTTCCACCACTGCACACATGCGATGCAAGACAGGACTATTTTCGCCTGTGGAATCCAAACTGTTCAGTCCGTAATTATTGGGCCCTCGTCCACAGTCCTGGATCTGGTCCTGGTCCTGGTCCGGAGCGAGACCCCGCATGGCCTCGCTCCCCAGGTTTGACACCACCCTCTCTGGCTCCTCCTCTCTCCAGGTATGAGTGCTCTGCAGTTGCAGAACCTGGCCACTTTAGCAGCGGCCGCGGCGGCGGCCCAAAACTCAGCCAGCCCCTCCAATGCCCTGTCCTCCAGCGTGGCCTCCCTGGGAGCGCTGACCAGCCCAGGTAACGCTGCACCCCGGTGGTGGGGGGGGGGGGGGTGTTTCGGAAGGGGGTCCCGGCGCCTGCCCTCCTCCTCTCCCCCCCGCCCGTCTATCCGCTCTCCACGCCGCTCTCATCGCCATCGTAAACCCGTTGTTGTTGCGCTGAAAACCGACATCATCACAGAAATCACGCTCCCCCCGCCCTCCCCATTACCGAGTCATCGTCATCATCATCACCTTCATCGTCCTCCACTCAGCCACCGCCATTGTTTTCCGATCTTCGTGCCGTGTTGTCGACCGCCATCGCAGCGCAGTACCGTGGTGTTGTGTGGTCGTTTGTTCCTCCACTGGTCATCCTTGCTTCTGACAAAGTTCACAGACCTCCTCACCACTTCACATCTCCATGGAGACTCCATAACGCCTGCCTGTTTCGCGTCTTCCTGTCTGAGCGCCTCACTTCCTGTCCATGTGGCATGTGGCTCGACCACCACGTTAACCCCGTGTCCCACGTACAGTGTTTCTATCCACCTCTGTCGCTTTGTTTATGTATCTCAGAGTCTTTTGTCAGGTTTCCATACTTCAAGACCACTGTTTGTTGTTTGTGTGCGTGTGTGTGTGTGTGTGTGCGTGTGCGTGTGCGTGTGTGTGTGTGTGTGTGTGTGTGTGCATGCGTGTGCGTTCAGTCTGTATTGTGGTGCCCTTTAAGTGATTTGACTCTTTGTTTGCACCTTAGAGCCCCACAGAGAAACGGGAACCTTAATGAAGCATACTTGTTTCCGAGGGAAGGAGTGCTTATACACACACCCTTGTGTGTTGTCGTTGTTGTTGTTGTACTTAATGTACTCTGCAACATGGCTGGGCTTTAGAGGGAGACCGCAGGCCCTCAGCCACGACGATTATGCTCAGCGAGGTTAAAATAAAGCCACCTTCAGACTCCCTCCACCTCCTCCTCCTCCTTCCCTCCGTTTTCCTCACACCAGCCTGTTCTCCTTCTTCCCCTCGTGCTCCCTTTTTTCATTGGCCTCATCTCTTTCTGCTGCCCTCCTTTTGACAAGCTCCTGTTTCACCTTCGTCTCTACTTCCCCTTTCATGTCCTCTCAGCCTCGCTATCCGGCAGCAGCGGCAGCTCGCTCGACCGTCTCTGTTCCGAGTAGACACAAAACAGAGCATGAATTCGATAAAGCTTTTCTCCTGTCCCTCTCACAGCAGCGCTCCCATGCCGCTCTCCGCTTCCACCACAGACCTGCTTTGCTTTGGAATGAATAACCCATTCTTCTCCTTTTTTTACTTCCTTTCATTCTTACGCTCACCCTGCGTTTTACATGCTGTACTTTCACCTTCTCTCTCTGTCCTCTCCTCTCTCTCTCTCTCCCTCTGTCTGACTCGCTGAATGTTAGCCCGACCTTGAATAGCACACACACTCAGGTTCAACTACTCGGTGGCCGTAAGTGAATGAACGGCCCCAGTGTTGTGCATGTGTCGATGAAACCGAGACGTCATGCCAGTGTGATATAAATATAGACTCCTCTGCATGGAGACAGGCTTTTGTTTTGCACCCGCAAGTGCTGCCGGCACAGAGCTTTTCTGCTTTTTATCGCATCCATTTCATAATGTATTCAGTAACAATCCTGCTTTGTCGACGTGTCTTTGATGAGATCAAGGGTACGAGGATAGAGGGAATCATTGTGTCTAAAAATGGAACGCGGGTGCTAGTTCATGTTGCCCGTGACATCATGCACCCAACACCACCAACATAGCACTTCACCCACTTGAACCATGTTGCACGAGTTTCACAATTGAAGCCGGTATGCACAGAGGTGTGTTTGTGGATCTGTGGTGTGTGTGTGTGTGTGTGTGTGTGTGTGTGTGTGTGTGTGTGTGTGTGTGTGCTCTGTACGTGTCACGAGCTCTCGTTTCGTTTTGTATTTCCATGTCAGTGACGAGACTGTGGCTCAGTAAAAGACACATTGTGCTACATCAATACATTTTAAATTGCATTGCGGGCTATACTGTAAATGCCGGTGTGTGTCTGTGACATATTATATCCCCACACAAGGATCATCGCAAACACGTAGATGTTTAGCTTCCTGCAGAGCTGTGTGACTGTTTTGCTGGATAGCCTTTTTGTATTTATTTGTATTAACACGTACAGCATAGCCTTGGATTCAGCCACCTGTGGTTCAAATGCAACAGGCTGAAATCCTCAGTGTTAGTTCATCCATTTGTAACTCGGAGAGTGTAAAATTGTAACCAAATGGAACCATTTTGGTACACTTGTACACCCTTGGTGTTAAATTGCTATACTAAATTATTATAATTATGCAAGCATGAAACCGCTACTTATGCCATGGCTAAGATGTCGACGATTCCTTCGGCGTCTGCCCTCGTTTAACGTGCCTGCTTCTTTGTCTCTTGCCCCTCCCTCTCCACCCTCTATCTTCCTTTCTGTTTCCGCTCTGTCCATCCACCTCTTCCGCTTTCCTCCCTGCTCTCCTCCTACTCTCTCTTGGTAACTAGCAGCGGGTACCACAGCTAGTTCGGGAATGAACTCTTTGACCTCTCTGGGCACCCTGCAGGGCCTGGCTGGGGCCACCATGGGCCTGAACAACATTAATGCACTAAGTTCATTAGGTAGCATCAACAGTGAGTATTCAACCTCCCATATCAGCCACACCACCCCCCCCACCACCCACCTCCACCCATCCACACCGCTCAGCCGCATTAACGTCACAGACCCTGTGCTCAGACGCAGAGAGATTAGGTGGCACCATAACGGCCCGGATATGGCTCGCGGGATTGGCCCACCTACTAATGAATCTACGGAATTGATATTATGTCCGAAATCTTGTATGGAAAGGATCGGTTTGTATCCAAACACATTGAAAATGTGTTTGCCGGTCGAATAATTATTATTATAATAATTATTTTCTCTTTTTTTGACCAATTTTGCAGATGTTTGATAGCATTTTAATCTGGGCCCCTCTTCCCCAACATCTCTGTGTCTGGATTTTTGGACAGTTACACCTCATTAACACATTCTTTGACAGCTGACTCTTCCTTTCATCTACTCATCCATCCATCCATCCATCCATCCACCCACTCACTCACTCACTCACTCACTCACTCACTCACTCACTCACTCA
Organism: Gymnoscopelus braueri; assembly: GCF_963280865.1. NCBI lineage: Eukaryota > Metazoa > Chordata > Actinopteri > Myctophiformes > Myctophidae > Gymnoscopelus > Gymnoscopelus braueri. The sequence goes on from NC_137625.1 coordinate 24,551,516, forward strand.
CTCACTCACTCACTCACTCACTCACTCACTCACTCACTCACTCACTCACTCACTCAGCCATCAATCCCTCCATCTGCTTCCTGGTTGTGTTTGCTGTGAGTGGCGTGTGCTGTCCTTACCATGTCAGTGTCATGATGTCTCACCTTGTATTGTATTGTGTTTTGTAGTTTGTTTGTTGTGTGTGTGTGTGTGTGTGTGTGTGTGTGTGTGTGTGTGTGTGTGTGTGTGTGCGTGTGCGTGCGCCTTGTACCTTGTTGAAAATATAATTTGCAGGATAGCGCTTTGGAATAAGATTCAACAGTTTAGTTTAGTTTATTTGAAAAGCAATAACATTTCAGTTGAAATCAGCCGAGGATGATGCACAATAAAGTCTGGTACTTATTTCCATGGTCTTACACTCAACAAAACATGCGATCACATGGTGACTGACATGTGCAATAAATTAACCAGATTTTTATGACAATACATTTAACAGAAAAGTAAACAGCCCAGCCCTTTTATCCTAAATATATATAATTTAAAATCCAATAAAAATCTAATTACATTAAACTATACTACCTGTAATTACATTGGAACCTTTAGTAACCAGAGCTTGGTTAGACCCTACCCATTACTTTGTTGGCCATATAGTTTTACCATCCAGGTTTCCCTCCAAGATACAGCGCAGGTATTTTACTGATGTCTTCACACCAACCAATTCCTCATTTAACATGATCTTAAAGTCGGTCGTCCTACTTAGCTTTAATATTGGTACCTTGAAAAAATAGCTTCTGAAATTGCTCCTGTTATTACAGAGCTGATTGAAGGAAGAAACATTCACTCGACCTTCATTTATACATGTGTATCTACAGTCAACGTGTGCGTGTTGTACTGGGGAGTACGTGTGTGTGTGTGTGACTTGCTCTGATAGTGATGGCCACACTGTCTGGTCTCCGCCCTGCCTTTCACCTCTTGGGAAAATGGTCTGGGGTCTTAATCAGCGCTGTTATGACAGCTGAGATCCTGTACTAGCAGCCTTTCCTACCACATTATTCTCCTCTGACCTTTACCGCTCCTCTGCCCGAGTAGCTGTATCCGGCGTGTAAATCATACACACACACACACACACACACACACACACACACACACACACACAGAGAAAGAGCTAGTTTCCCATTACATTTTGTCCATGCACAATGGTATCGCATGCCAAAAATAGCCGATCTATAAGTTCACAACGCACCGTGGTCGTGCGAAGAAGTATAAATCAGGCTTGATCCGCGTTTTCTCCTGCTCGTCCCAACCGTCCCTTAACCCACCCCCCCCCCATCCACCCCCACACCCCACACCCCCCGCCAGCCTCATTTAAACACATCTAGGCCTTAATTGAATTGCAAAGGTCACCGGTGCAATTATTCCTGAATAAATGAGTGACCTATAATCCGGAGCTCGGCGGTGATCATTTATTTCACCGTGTGCGATGGCGAGGCGGCAGGACGTTGGGCCAATGTCACACCCCCCTCAGACAAGTTGCCCTCCGCCGCCATATTAAGCCGTAACACGGCGCTAATGAGTATTACCATGTTACCCAACCCCCCCCTCCCTCACTCGCCACTCCCTCTCTCTCACATCGCAGACGCTACAGGTCAGTGTTTGACGGTTTGGCGCAGTTAGCATCGTCAGGCCAGATAATCCCTCCTGCAGTTGGAGTAGACCGAGGGCAGCAGTGAACTAAAGGGCCTTTGAGTGATGCTATTAAGAGCGCTGGAACGGTGGGCTGGGCTATTGAGGACACTCGTCTCCACCGAAGTGCAGTTTAAACTTTGAACAGAGCAACAATAAAACGACTTTACCTCGTGCCTGCCGGGAACAGTGGAGGAGAGCGGTTGTCATAGCGATTCATTCCGCTGTCTGGTTCCTGCTTCTGGTTGTTGTGTTGCTCTTGTGCATGGTCAGGTCAGGCTGTCCATCTATTTGTGTGTGTGTGTGTGTGTGCGTGTGCGTGTGCGTGTGCGTGTGCGTGTGCGTGTGCGTGTGCGTGTGCGTGTGCGTGTGTGTGTGTGTGTGTGTGTGTGTGTGTGCGTGTGTCACACAGTAGATGATTTAATGTTGTACGATCATGTGCTATCATTGGCTATGTTCATTTACAGTATAATTGTGTTTATATGACTTACCTTGTTATGTTGTACCTGTTGTATCCTGTGTCATGACACGTTAACCAATTAAGCCCTAATACTTAGCCGTAAAATAATCAGCAAGAATAGCCAATCTACAAGCTCACACCACAATGCACCGCGCTGTGAGCTTGTGTTTCTGCTATTTTCAAAATAAATTAACAGAATTATTGTTATTTATTTACCCAAATTAGGGATTAATGTGGTTAACTGGTGTGTTTTAATGTGTGTACGGTACACTGTTGACGTGTACGTGTGACTGCGTGTAACTGTATAGAGTCTGTCAATGTGTGCGTTCCTGTGTGTGACGTCCAGTGCAATTTGCATGAGGTTTTACATGTGCGTCTGTATGAACATGAGTGACTGTGTGTGTGTGTGTGTGTGTGTGTGTGTGTGTGTGTGTGTGTGTGTGTGTGTGTGTGTGTGTGTGTGTGTGTGTGTGTGTGTGTGTGTGTGTGTGTGTGTTCGTTCATGTGTGTGTGTGTGTATGTGTGTTGAAACACAACCTTTAATGGGAGCGCTAATGAGTAAGTGCTCTTCTTTCTTTATTGTTGGGTTTTATGTAAAGTTGCTCAAATGCTCTCAGGTATGGCTGCCCTCAACGGAGGCTTGAGCGGAGGGCTTACCAACGGGACGGGCACCATGGACGCGCTGACGCAGGCTTACTCAGGGATCCAGCAGTACGCGGCCGCGGCCCTGCCAACCCTCTACAGCCAGTCTCTGCTGCAGCAGCAAGGGGCTGCCGGCAGCCAGAAAGAGGGTTAGTATAGTTGTCCGGGTAGCCTCTCTAGTCCAGTGGCTCTCAGCCTGTGGATACCCAGATGATTAGCTTCATGTGCAACATTGTTTTCTCACTCAAGAGTAAACAAACCAACAGACATACAGGGTATCTGCACATTTCTAAAGTGACACTTTAAGGACTTTTAAGACAGTTTTAATATACCTCTAAAATAAAATAAGTAATAATAATAAGTAATAATTACTACGACAAAAGTAACCAAAAACTATACTATATAAAATAGCCGATCTACAAGCTCACAACGCCTTGCATCGCAATGCACTTTGAGTTTGCAGATCTGCTATTTTTGCATAGCTGAAAAGTAAAATAGGGCTGAAGTTTAAACTGTTCCTTATTTTGCTGGGGACCCCCTGGAACCCCCTCAAGGACCCCTGGAGGTCACCATACCCCACTTTGAGAACCACTGTTCTAGTCAGCAAGCCATAAAACTGTTTTCTGAAAGAGCTTTTCATCATAGGGTTCTGCATTTTAAAGCAAACATTTATCATGAACTGAAGTAATATTATGCTGGTGGGTGGGGGCGGGGTGCAATTGTTTAGCATTATACAGGCTTGACAAAAATGTAAGCTGTTTTTAGGCTGCTCTCCAATTAGCAGCTAGCATGTCATTCATATTATTTTTTTCGGGAACTTGGATGCTCCCTGACAGTTGGCACTGGCAGTAGTTAATACAAATTCATAATTTTATGGTCAAAATCTGTCAGCTGTTTAATTTGGCACCGGCATTAATCTTCGTGCAGTTCTGTTCCGCTCTCATTTCTGGGTGGATTAGCTGTCACTGTTGTGATTGAGCTGCGTCCCAGGACAACATAGAGCCCTGGTGTGGGTCTTCTTTGGGACTATCCTCGTGATTCCACTTTGTCAAAGAAGTACTGGTGAATTTACCCTCACTTTACATGATATGACCCTAGCGTGAACAAGCCCTCATGTTATAGTACAGTAGTACCACATCAGCATTAGTCCAGAGATATTTTACAAGTGTCCCAGAGCTAGCGGTTTTCTTTTTCTTTTGAATTAGTAACCAGGTAAGCTAAAAGGTCAAATTCTCTTCAGTGTATCCGCACATTCCGTGTCAGATTGTACAGTTAAATTAGACTGGTAGATTTGTAATGATAAAAATGTATGTATTAGGGATAGTGTACAGCGACAGCAAAACCTCAACTTAACAGGTTGACCCAAGATTTGCCCTGTATCGATCTCTTGGGGTTTCTTTCCAATAATGACCACCTCAATGTACATTACCCTGCTTATTACACGGCTACTTACGAACACAAATCAATAATTTGACAGAAATTCTTCATTTTTAAACATTTAATTCGATTTACAAGCTTCCGTCTCCATAGAAATAAAAGCGTGGCAGAGCAGCGGAATGCAGAATGCTTGGATTAACCAATCAGAATCAAGTATTCGACAAAGCCGTGTACTAACAGTCGGACACCTCGACCGTTTACTTCACTGCATCTCTTCTTCTCCTCCCAGGTCCAGAAGGTGCCAACCTCTTCATCTACCACCTGCCCCAGGAGTTTGGAGACCAGGACATCCTACAGATGTTCATGCCTTTTGGAAACGTGGTCTCTGCCAAAGTCTTCATTGACAAACAGACAAACCTAAGCAAGTGCTTCGGTACGGCAACGCACACACACGCACACGCACACGCGCACACACACACACACACACACACACACACACACACACACACACACACACACACACACACACAGTGGTGGAAAAAGTACTCAAATATTTTACTTAAGTAAAAGTATCAATACTGCAATGTAGATGTACTCTGTCACAAGAAAAAGTCTGGAATTCAAAATGTACTTGAGTAAAAGTACAAAAGTATTGGTATCAAAATGTACTTAAAGTACCAAAAGTAAAAGTACTAAATGTTTGAAAATAGCAGATCTACAAGCTCACAACGCGTCGCGATGCGACGCGTTGTGAGCTTGTAGACCGGCTATTTTCAAATAGCCTATGTATAAAATAGGGCTAAAGTGGTTAATGTATGTTTTATAATGTAATAATTTATATCTGAAAAGTAACTAGTAACTAAAGTTTTCAAATAATCGTAGTGGAGTAAAAGTACAATATTTGCCTCTGAGATGTAGTGGAGTAGAAGTAAAAGTATTGGAAATTGGAAATACTCAAGTAAAGTACCAAATACCTCAAAAATGTACTTAAGTACAGTACTTAAGTAAATGTACTTAGTTACTTTCCACCCACTGCACACACACCACTGATCTTTTCTTTTTCTTTTTTTAAGCCTATCATCCCGTCATACCCTTTTTTGTTCTCCTTTCCTTCCTTTCTTCCTCCTCTCTCTCTCTCTCTCTCTCTGTCTAAACCCTGTCTGATGTGGCTCCAGGCTTCGTCAGCTATGACAATCCCGTGTCAGCACAGGCAGCCATCCAGGCCATGAACGGCTTCCAGATCGGCATGAAGAGGCTGAAAGTGCAGCTGAAGCGCTCCAAGAACGACAGCAAACCGTACTGATCTTAGCACTAGGGTCTTTCTGCTCCCCATGTTAGCACTGCTAGGGTAAGTCCCCCCCATGAAAAAAAACAACAAACAAAACAAAAAAAACGAGCCACGACCTCTATACCAGGGACTGAGGGGTGATGGGTGAGGGGGAGGCAGGGGGGTAGGGGTGTCAGGGGACATGGGAGGGAGGGGGAGATACAACCTACAAGCACCCTGAGGGAGACATACACACATGCCTTGTTTTGTTGTACTTTGGGGTTTTTTGGTTCTCAAGCTTTTCATTATTATTTTTTATTTTTTTTCATTAGCAGTATTATTTTTTTAATTATTTATTATGATTTATGATATATTTGAGTTTTTACACACATGAACGCTTCCATTACCGCCATTACGTTGTACAATTTTAATAATGGAACGAAGTAGCTATCAACGGGTAGCTTTTATCTTTGTTGAGTTGTGTAAATGTTCTTTAGTTTTTTTTCTAAATGATTATTTATATAATTTTATTGAGGACTAGCTAGATAGTCAGAACTGCGGTTGCGACGAAGAACGTTTTTCGCGTTTAGTTTTTTTCCTCTCTCTCAATTTCTTTCTCTCTCTCTCTCTCTCACTCTTTGTGAACCTGAGGCCTGGTAAAGCAGTCTTGTAAAGGTTCGTTTCTTTTTTTCTTTTTTTCCTCTCGCGCACACCAATATGCACATTTGACCTTTGACCTCCGTGGTGTTGGTTGCGGATCACCGCTGCTTCTCTGACCCCCTCTACCGCCCCACTATCACCCGGGAGCAAAGGCTGCAAAAACACACAGAGGCAGTAGTAGCCTCTCGCGATAGTCAAAAAATCAACGTCATTCAGTTATGCCCGATTTATACACCGAAAATAACCAATCTACGAGCTCACAATGCATCGCGGTACGAGGCATTGTGAGCTTGTAGATTTGTTATTTGCGCAATTAAGTATAATCAGGCCTTACACCAAACACTATGTTTTACTATTTACGTTTATGTGGGAGGAAAAAAATACGACAATTTTTTTATTTAATTAGTTGATGCTTTTCTGGGTCAGATCACATTGGTCTCTGTTGAACGGGATATCACGTACAACATTTTCAAAAACCAAACATCCTGAATTTGGTGAAGGCTGTAATAGAAGAAAAAAAAAGACTTTATGGGTTAAGGGGGTAACTGAAAATACTTGATGTTTCTTGAAAGATTTAAAAAATAATAATAATTCAAAGTACAGAAAGCCACAGGCCTGTAAATTTTATTTGTAAAAAGAGCAGTTCTATTTTTATACAACATTTTTACTGCCTCAGATTTAAAAAAAAAAGAATAATGATTTTATTTATTGCCTATCGTTAAGTTATTGGACTCCTAAAGTATACAGTATCATTAGAGTAGACCCTTTTTGTGAAGAAGTCTCGTGGAATTGGGTTCTCCAGCGTTGTTCGTGTTCCTTGAAGTGCAGAACCACATCCACACCACACTCCATGCCTCCGCTCGCCATCGCTGTCACCTCCCAAACCTGCACTTCACCCCCCTCTCTGTTCGTCTCTCCATCACATCCGTCTGTGATCATCTCTCTCTCTCACACTCTGTCTCTCTCTCTCTCTCTATCACTCTCTCCATCAGTAGTGGGACTTCACCTGTCAAATTTCTGCCTATCCTTGCGTTTTGTTTCGAGTGTTTCGTTACGTTCTGTTTTTTGTTTGTTTGTTTGTTTGTATACCCCCCCCCCCCCAACACACCCCCTCAAAAAGGAAAAATAAATAAACTATGAATAGTTTCTCCCAAATGGCATCCATCTACCAGCCTCCTAACGGAGGCAAGGGGTACGGATGGATATAGCTTTGGGTGTTGTGTGTGTGTGTACGTGGGTTTGTTGGGAGTGAGTGAGAGTGAATGTTTGTTTGTGTTTGTACTACGTGTGGGTGGCCATGAGTGCGTTATTGTTACCGTTTTTGTACATCCCCCCCCCCTAAAAAATACATATAGCATTTTTATATTGAATAAAAAAATGCAAATGATTTAAAATGAACGCTAAAAAAAAATGTGCCAATTGCATAGCCAGCTAGTGTTGCATTGTTGATGTTGCTGTTGTTGTTGTTGTTGTTTGTTGTTGTTGTTGTTTGTTGTTGTTTGTTCTCCTGATTTAAATGCTGTAGTGGTGTGGTGCCCTGGCTCTCTGTGTGTAACTCTCTCCTCTCCCCTGTTTTCTTCCCCTAGAACCCATCTCCATGCCTGTTAGCTCATCGTTTGCCTAGCATGTCTCCGTGGCGTCCAAAAACAAAACAAAACAAAAAAATACAAAAACGAAAGCAAAACAAAACAAAAAAACTAAGTGTCATCGTCCCGTCATTGTTTTTTCTGATGTCTTTTCTGAGCTCACCTGATCATAACCTGGTCTCCGCCTACTGACTTTTTCAACTTTGAACTTTACCTTGGTCTTTTGGACTTTTTGTTTTTGTTTTGTGTTTTTTTGCATGCGACCTCATTTGGATGTGGTTTTTTTGGGGGGGGAGGGCAGGGAGGAGGATGTGGGTGAGATGATATCAGGATTGCAGAAGGGAGGGAATAAAAACAGGGAGGGTTGAGGAAATGAATCAATGTGAAAAAGGTAGAGCTGCATACATACAAAAAGACTGAGAATTTTTATGAACAAACACAAATGTTCTTTTATCAAAAGAAGAATAATCCTGTGGCAAAGTGATTTCCATTCAGCTTATTTTGTTATTTGTTTTCTTCCTTTATGTTGGGTTTCCTTTATTTGTTTCTTCTTTCATTTAAAGTAAACTTGAAAGTTCAGTACAGGGATTGGCACGTTCTCTTGCTTCTGGCACCACTAGCAATATGAGGCCAGAAGCAGTCCGCGCCAGTTTCTACGAAAAATAAGACTACTTCCAAACAGTTTTGAATAAAAACTGTCTGATCAATATTAGACTCTCTCAGAGCTCTCTAATGGTTTTTACATTTTTCAGGCAGTGTAAAGTTTTTTGATAAGGCCATTTTAAGTGGCTCTGTTTCTCATTAAAGTCTATATATAGAACCACTTTTTTCTAGAGTAGTACAAAGGTAACAAAAAAAACACAAAAAAACAGACATTTACCCTGTTTGGGGGGAGAAATGCTACCTACTTGTGTCACCTTTTGCTGAACTGACTCACAGATAGACAATCCGTGGTTTAAATGCACATGATGAAATGACCTATATTTTCTACTGTTTAAATGTATAGAGGAAAACAAAAAAGTACTAAGATACCTGTAACCTGCGTTAACGTCGGTGCTTCTCGTGAGTTTAGTTGTGGTTTCATCACAAGTCTAACGGTCTTAAATGTCTCATGTTTCTAAAGAGAAGATTAAAAAATCAGTTTACTTGAACAATAGACAAAGCCTTTCATATTACTATAATAGTTCCTTTGTTTTTTTTCCTTTTCTTTATTTTTTAAGGAGTCCCTATTTGCTAAATTTCTTGTTGGTTAATTAGCTATATAAAATTCCTAAAAATATATATAAATATAAATATATCTATATATATATAATATGTCAGCTTGTGAAGCATCAATGTCTATTATTTTCTTTCTCTTGTGGGAAAAAATATTTAGGTGTGTTTCGTTGTTCAGCAAAAATGTCTTATAAAGAAAAAAAGACAAGATCAATGGAGTTTAGTGCCAAATTCTGAAGGTACATCCTGCCTAGCGCGTCAGTGTATTTCTTGTGAAATTATTTGATAACATGGGTATTTTATTAAGTGTTTTGTATGGATCCCTCATATTTAAAATATAGATTTAAAAAAGAGTTTGTTAACTTGCTATTCTGTGGTCTTGTTGCCTGAAAATGTCATGTTTGCTTTTTTCTTTGTAAAGATGTAAAAAAAAAGTGCCCATGTGTCATATATATATATACACGCACACACGGACACACTCTCGTGCAGACCTCACAGTTGACTTTTACTTTGTTGTGGTGTATGAGAGCCCCTGAGTGTGAAATCTTCTGCAGTAATTGTTCCTAACCCACAAGCGTGTGTGTGCACAAACACACTCAAAATTCTGTTTTTTCCCTGTCACATTGCACATTGTTATTTATAGCCGCTGTTCAAGCCCTTTTATTCGTCAAAGCCTTATCACTAGCTTTTGCTCTGTCTGTTATTCCGGTTTCTCTTTTTTGTGCTTTCTCCCTCTTACACAGAAACACATTAGACTGCAGCATGTTTTTTCTTCTTTTGATTTCCTTTTTAGTGTGTGTTCAGCACATTTACACGCTATGGAAAGTTGCACGCCGAGCCTTATTGTCAACCTCCACTCATCCCTTCATCGCGTTGAAAACATTTGAGTCTTAGTTGCAGTTGTCATAGATGGTAAAGATACTCATTTGTTGGCTGTGTGCATCGTCTCAGATGAGTCAGCCTAAAACATGAGTGTTGTTTGCTTTCATGATGTAAGTTCAGGGCAAGACTCACACATTCAAAAACAAGCCTCAATCTACGAGGAAAAGCACAGAAACCGCAAAATGATGGAGATTTGTGGTTGGGAGAAACCGAGTGTTGTTGGAACTTTGTTCTGGGTAGCGTCTTCTGTCGCTCGTTTCCGAACCTGTCCTTAGACGCATAAATAGTAAGTGTAGTTCTGATGAATTGTAACACCTTCTCCCTAATGTAGGTCTCGCAGTGTAATCGGCCAAAAACCGTGTTGAGATGCCAAAGTATGTTGTTGACATTCTCATAGTCAGCCCGTTTACATGACACAATGTTGTCTCAAGTCTATGAAACTGCCCCCAAGTCCCCTCCCTGAAAAACCTAGTTTACGGTCTGCAAAAAGTGGCAGCACTATTTTCTACTGAAGCTCACCATTCGCCTTAACCAGGGAGCGTCGTACAGTATTGTAGGACTAGAAGATGTTGTCAGTCAAGTGGCGTGTGCCGGGTCTGGGTTCACTGTACTGTTAAAACGTAACACTCATCAAATTTTGGGTTAGCACCACCATTTTGTCCCACATGCAGAGCAGAGAGGCCAAAATGTCTGTCTTCCTTCCAGGGGATGGATAGAGGAAAGGAGGAGTGATCTGCTCGTGAAAGATGCTTTCGTTTTTGTTTTGTTTTTTCTTCCTGGTTGTTGTCCTGGTTATTAGAGACCGGGCTATGTGGAGAGAAGTCTTATTGGAATACCAACAGGGGAAATAAAGCGCTATTGGTTCGAGAGAAAGGGTCACGTCTTCGGTCCGCACAAGGAAAATAACCACCACACGGCCAAGATGAAGGCAATACAGCCTTCATTATCCTGTCAAAGACCAAATCCGATGCCAAACGTTCACTGATGACATGGGCTATTGAACAGAGGAGGCAACCAGACTGCCCTCCTTCATGCAGTATGAATAGTGCCATAACTAAGCTTAGCCATAACTACCTATAGCTGGTCAGGATTTTGTATTCCAATCATTGCTCAGTCAGTCTGTACATTTTACCATTGCAGTGTTAAGCCTGAAGCTCATCAGAGAACCACAAATGCACATACTGAATATTTCACATGTATTCTCGGTGCCCACGCACACAACACGTTTTTTTCTTTAATTCTTTCGTTTTTTCCAAGTGTGAAGGCTGCATTCTGTGCTGTTGATGGCATATGTTTTGTGCGAGTCTTAAAAATGTTGGTGTTATTTGCCTGTTTAAAAACACAAAGAATTGTGAATTGGCCAAATTCACAGCCAACACACACACTCACAGCCAGGTATTCACCACATTGTTCTCTGAAGCACTCAGTCTGTTCGAACGTCTAAGCACAAGAGGGTCCTCCACAGGAGTTTCTGCCGAGTGGCTCACCTCAGGGGCTGTCATCACCGATGCTTGTTGTAATCTTTCTATTTTGTCACTGTTCACTTCTCTGTTCTCCTTCTTTCTTAATTATCTTAAGTGCTATTTATCGAACAATGAAATTGAAAGGAAAAAAACAGACAACTTGTCGTTTCTTTGCATTATGGCTTACGTCGACGTTTTTTGGAGGAAAATGTTTTGTGTGTTTTTCTCTCTCTTTTCTGTGCCGTACAAGAGCTTGTTGTCTGTAGAATAATATTTTTTTCCCTTTTTTTGGGGGGGGGGGTCTTTAAATTGTAATGGATTTTAGTAGTTTAACAGTATTGTCTTGAGAGAAGCCAAAGTCAATGCATTTCAGTGGATCCTGTAAGCGTGATGTATGTTTGTTTGACAACACTTCGAAATCTGTCATCGGATGAGATTTGAACAAAAAAAAAAAAAGACGACAACAAATGCAGGCTTTCCTATTTCTACAACTGATTGTACCTTATGCATTTTGTACCAGTGGAAACTTTTTATACTGGAGATTAAAGGATACAACAAAAAAACTTAGAAAAAAAGAGCTGTCTGGCCTGGTGGTGTGGCCTGACTGGTCTGACTGGTCCCTGAGTATGATTTCTAGCTGGCATGAAGGAAGTTGGCTTTTGATATCAGATTTTCTAGAAGATCTTTGGCTTGATTTCTTTCACTTCCTTTTCCTCACGTGAGTGTTCTTCTCGGCTTTCTTTCTTTCTCTCTTTCTTTCTTTCTCTATTATTTTTCCAAAACAGAGGGTAGGCGAGTGTCAGTTTTATTTCATTTTCCTTTTATAAATAGTTCTAGCAAGTCTGTCTATACGAGCCGCGGTAAGTTTCATTTGACGTCTGTATTGTGCCGTCTACATGATAAGACAATTATAGAAAAAGAAGGAATAGAAATATTTAGTCACCTTCAGTGGATTAATGTATTAGTTTTAATAAAGAGATCAACTAATTAGAGACCTTTTTGCTTTTAGCTGTTTAGATTTTTCCGGTTTCTCTGTCCTTCTCTGTGAACTAACTGTGTAGCTGAAGCAGTCAGAATTATTTTTGTAAACGTATGTTCTTGTGTGATGCAGTTTTTTTGCTTCTGTCTCCTATATTAAACCATTTTTCCTAATACTTGTCTCTCTCTCTGTGTTGTTATGTTCCAGTGGCTGTCTTGATGTTTCGTGCCGTTTCACAACCACCCCCAACCCAGATTTTCTCTCTTTTTCTCTCTCGTTCTCTCACTCTCTCTCTCTCTCCTCATGTTTGTGTTTGTGTGAAACATAGTATAGCTGATTCCATCCTCGGTGAAAACTCACTATGCTGTGCTCACTAAACATGGTGAATATACATCAAGGTGTGTGTATGTATATTACTGTGTAGTCAAAGTCGCTGTGTGACAGCCAGATAAACAGAGACTCATTATCCAGAAAAAGCCAGACGGCATAAGTTTTACAGACAGTCATTATATTACAATTGTTTTCATTGACTGACTTCAAACTGCTCTCGGCTCATTTAATCTCTCCAACCAAAAAAAACTAACGGCCAAATTTAAGCTTATTGTCTACTGAAATTGGAGCTCTCTCATAACAGTAATTGGCTGATGTTTCTTACTGCTGTCCCTGATAAGGAAACGGCTGCTACTGACCGGCGTTAGTGTTCCCTCATCAGGGATTGGCCCATGTTGTCTTTCCTCCTGTGTTGCACGCTGTTCTGGGTGAGGCCTGTCCACTACTGTATGTCTGTGTCCAACTCACTGTATCTACTGCATCCCTAGCAGAGAGAGAGAGAGAGAGAGAGACGGAGACTTCCATTCACAGATACCTGGTCTCTTACTGTTAGTTTAAACCGGCTCCAGTAGGGTGTTACTGTTTACAAAAATGATATACACACAGTTCTATATATTTTTTAATCTTACTGTGTGACTGTCCATCTGTGAATATACACAAGTCAGATTTGCACTCGCCGAAAGATTGTGGCCGAGGGACCTGCGTGGCACTACGTGCTCTCTGGTACATCAAGGGTGGTATTTCTTTAATCGGCGTACCAGTCAACCAAGTCTATTATTAAATATTGATTGTGGGGTTCAGACAGGGCATGCAATAAACTGCCTTCAGCCTATAGAGCCTAACTGTGATGATATTATGGTATTACTGTCAACATGTGACCTGTAATTGCAGGAAATGTCTGCTGTGGCTGCTTTTCGGCATTATTTCTTTCAGTTTCCTATGTTCTTTTTTCTTTCTTTTTCCCTATCACAGGGTTACTATATGAAACGCTGAAGGGGCCAAGAAGTTATATTTTGTAATATATAGTGGGTTATAGGCTACTTTCTGCCTGAGTGTGTACTATTAAAATAAATCCAGTAGAAGTTAAAACACAAGCACACACAGAAACACACATATTATACCCATACACATGGGTATATCCAGTAGACTAGAGCGATATGACATTGACCCGTCTTATCAAAGGAACAGGTATGCAAACACTCTCTAGAAGAAGATGTTAGTCACTGCTTCACCGTTCCACTGGGATAATCCTGTGTCTAATGTAAGTTCTATAAATAAGATACTAAATCCTAAAATCACCATGTTTCTTGGGGTTGAATAATGCAAAAGTCAAACATAAAGGTAGAGAATGAATGACACATAAAGCACAAAAAAATGAATATCCATGTTGGGTGGATATATATTCATTTGTACATTTTGCAGTGAGTGAATGGCAACTAAAATGAATTAATGTAAAGAATAGTAAAACATATAGAACAGATGGTTCTGTTCTACAATATGTTAGCAGTAGGCCTACTGTAGGTATTTCATGCAATATAGAGGCTGGTCGTGTATTGCACGCAGGTAACATAATACTGTTCAGCACATTAATATATTACAAGGAGGACAGTGGGGTATTTGTATTGTGTTATGTGAATAGTTTGAAGGCGCAATACCAGTGCACCACTCAGCAGACTGGTCTATTATTTAAACATCCAAGTTAGGGAAGAAAACTCAACATGCCGGAGGAGGAAGAGGGGGGGGGGAGAACACACATAGATGCATCGCTCTAAAATCTTTGCGATTCCCTGTGGTGAGTGAAGCATCCTTCCTGCAACTACAAGGTACGTTTCTCACACACAGCAGCGCACACACCGCAAGGAGAGATGAAGGGATGAGGGGAGATACAGAGGACAGGAAATTGGTCAAATAATAGAGGGAGGCGATGGGTGGTTTGATGAGGCTAATTAAGATTAACTGCCAAGAGAGGTGGATGCTCGACTGCTCCGCCACGCCACCTCTGCTGAGTGACTCGGAGCCGCATGTCCCAGGAGGGCAGTGGTTCTCAACATTTCTTTCGTGGAGCCCCCCCCCCCCTTCTTACATCTGACACAGGCTGAGAGCCCCCCCCCCCACACACACACACACACACACACACACTGGCGCACACGCACGCGCACACAGACACACTTTTGCGTTTTTGTTAAAGGTTCTATGACATTCATTTTCACTTTTTTTATTTTTTAAGTTTTTTGGGGGGTTTTATGACCTCAATTACACCCAAAAAATCTGAACTTTGAACATTCAGTGGATTTTCTGTGGTCTGGGGGTTTCTGAATAATTAGGCTGAAAAGAAATCTGAGCTTGGCCCTTCGGCAGTGAGGTCACAGCCGATTAATCCCGCCCACTCTCCTCCTCGCCCCTCTCCTCGCCTATCCTTTCCTTCGGGGGGGGCGGAGCAGAGGCGATGATTGACAGGCAAAATCCCTCACCAGCGACACCCGCAGGCAAAGATTTCTTTTTTCATTGCAGTTGAAAAGGCTTTAGAAATGTGAGAGAAAAACACCTGCCATGGATCAATGGAGTGGAATTTTTTGTTAAAACTTTCTATACACATTTGAAGGACCATGACAAAGACTTTTAATGTGTGGTAAAACTGAACGTCATGAAACCTTTAACCACTTAAGAGCACTATATACTTTTTATTTAAATATAATGACTCACAAATGTAAGTTATGATTTTGTGCAACATAAAACAGACAAGGCCTCACGTCTGATCACAACGCCTCCCTGTGATCTTTGGCGCCCCTTCCAAAGGGAGGCCCGGACCCCAGGTTAGGAAAGACTTTTTTTTTCCTCCAGAATGTTCTAATCCATGCTTAATTTATGCTCCGTTGTATAACAGTGTTGCATGCTGAAAATAGCAAACATACAAGCCCCACAGCTCATCGCATGCGTTGTGAGCTTGTAGATCTGCAATATTTTACACAACACCATGGTACGAAGTATCAATCGTGCTTAAAATTGTTTTGTCTCATCGCAAGTCTTTGGTCTGAATTAGGCTTAAAGGTTGGGATATTATTTTATTTGTGTGAAGACAAGTAATGGTTCATTTTTCTTAGAGTTATTTCATGCATGAACGTCATGGATTTCATGCTTGGATTTACAGGACTCTTTGATCCAACATTACGTTACAGAAAATATGAACATAATTAAATAACTTAGCAAAAATGGAGGTCTCCCCATTCATTACAAGGACACCAGTCACCAGAACCAGGGGCATGTGTTTTCAATGAGTATTAACATGGAGATAGAAGTTGAATGAGCTTATATAGGATGGGGGGGGGGGGCGTGTCTGATCTGATCAAATATTAAATGTAAACATTTTGAATCAAGCAAGTTAAAAACTGTCTGGGGTGCACACTCAAGCCTGAGTAGATGTGAAATTGACCCCAAAAGGCTTTTAAAGTGAAATTACCCTTTGATCACAGAATAATAAAAATGCAATCTGACCGTGCTTTTTTTTTCGTGCAGACTTCTCAACAGATTTTGTTTTTAAACAAAACGTGGGATAGATTATTTTTGTGAATTATTTTCTCTTGAAATATAAATATTAACTTTTCTATATCTTGAATTTTTCATGTTCAACAGAGGAACATAACAATATTTCCATATTTATGAGCTGCCTTTATGGTTGTGGATTATGCCTTTTAAAGGGGCTAATTTAAAACAACAACTTTCTTTGTACACACTACCAGTAACAACTGAACTCAAACTTTAAAGGAACAAGTTTTTATCGCCTGCTTTGAATTTCTTTTTTACATTTCCCTGTGGATTTTTACAAAGCTACTGAGAAACTAAAACAACTGAGAATAGAATTCTAAATAAAATCCCTCTTTGGTGCGCAGGTTATTAAATTATAGTGTTGATCAAAGGAAGAACTGCCAGAGTTGTCTTCACAATTTCCCTGTATTCCTTTGAAGAGACAAAATGACTCATTCTACTTTGTTAGACAAATTATTCATTGGATTGTTATGCTTATGTAATGCTTATGCTTATACTGGCAGTATGAAAAAGTAAAACATTGTACTAGGCATAGATACCAGGAGGCTATATTTAGACTTAAACATTCAGTATGGCTCTCTTCAAATATTTAGACAATACAATGCTGCCACCTAGTGATTATCGTGGGAAGTAAAGCCAGATGCAATGACCTCTGAAACAAATCCTCACATCTGTGGTTCTCAACCTGTGGGTCAGGGATTTTGGGGTGGTCCCCAGATACAGTTGAGGGACAATTTAAGGACTTTTAAGACCCTTTTAATACCTCAAAGAAGAGAAAAAGATCATTACGGCATCAAAAGTAATCAACAAACTAGACTATAAAAACTGGCCAAACAGTGGCCAAATTGTCACATAATTTTTAAAAAGCTGCCAAATTGTCAAATAATACATTTTTAAAAAGCTCACAGCCCGAGGCGTTGTGAGCTTGTAGATCTGCTATTTTCACAATCTGTCTGTGGAACTGAGTCAAACTAAATGTAATGCCTCAACTCCTACAATTCCAAGTGCTTGTGAAGGTGGGGGGTCCCCAGTTCAAATATGATTATTTTGGGGGGTCATAGCCTGAAAAGGTTGGGAACCACTGCCTTCCATTACTCACTGTAACTGAGCACTTCACAGGTTTTCATCTAGGTCAGTAGTCAGTGGCCTGCCAATACTTCTGACTTCAGTAAGAGACTCCTGAAGTATTGTTCATTTTGGACAACTCAACTCAGACTCTATGGCAAAAGTGAGCATGCTCATGGGTATTACACATCCCACTGATATAGGCCTACAGCCAGGGCCATAATGTTAATACTAAGTAAATACTACGTGGATACTAAGTGAATACTAAGTGGATACTAAGTGAATACTATGTGGATACTAAGTGAATACTAAGTGGACACTAAGTGGATTCCAAGTGAATACTACGTGGATACTAAGTGGATTCTAAGTGAATACTATGTGGATACTAAGTGAATACTAAGGAGACACTAAGTGGATTCGTGAATACTATGTGGATACTATGTGAATACTAAGTGGACACTAAGTCAGGCCCCCCACCAGAAAATCTCCTTATTTTTCACACTCTAATGTTGGCAGGTATGGTCAGTGGTTCTCAACCTTTTTTGAGCTCTGGACCACTAGCATATTTCAAACAATCCTCAAGGACCACCAGCCACCCCATCCCACCTGCCACCTCCCCACGGTAGGCCATATATGAAGGCATAACACATTCATTTCTATTTTATTTATAGTTTTGTATTAATATATAACATTAATGATCTTAAAGGCAGATTTATGCTTAGTTGCAATGCATTGTGAGCTTGTAGATCAGCTTTTGGTGCACGACTCGCCATGCAACAAAGTACATCAAAAGATGATAAGTCACAGATTAATGTATTAATTCATACTTACATCTTGTATTACATTCATGAGTTTGTATGTGCTGGGTTGTATATCAGTCAATGTTGAGTACTTTTATAATTAGGATCATATTGATATCTGGTGCTGGATAGGGAACATAAATGAGCACCTGTCTTAGTTACTCTTAGTGATTATCCAACAAGTGACATTTCTCTGCTCTCTGCCTAGCTGATGAACTTCATGTAAATGGCATGAGTAAAATAACACACAGTGCTTGCCTGAGTGTTGTTGTAGCATGGACCTCTGCTGTGCAGTGTGGGTGGAACTGATTTAGAATCTGTTGTAGACACCACCACCACAATCAGCAGCCTAATAGACCATGAAATCAACACACACAGCAGGGCGAAAACACAGAAATGTAGCCTATCCCTTGCATTGGCCAGTTAACATCGTCAGGTGTAACATTGGGGTAACAAATAGGGTCATAACACCTGGCACTGACATGGTAAGTGGCACTGTATGAAATAATAATACAAAATATCGCATGTTCTGCCACAGAACTATTCCCAGATGGATCTCCAAACAGAACAGAGTGCTCTCTATGGTAAAGAGCTTATTGATTTCGCAGACCAACGCTTCGTTAAAATTGGATGTTTGTTTGTGCGTTCCACGGTGTGCTCCTTAGATTCATTTTCTGATTGAGTGGGGCTGTGCGTCATCGACAACTGACTGGCATGCTCGACAAATGAACACAACAAGCAGCAAATGAATAAATCAATCAACTCTCTCCTTGATGGAATGTCTGCTGTTCTACCAATGCCATGCTTCACCTTGTTGGAGGAAGCCAATATAATAGGCCCACCCAGATACTGTAGATCAGAGGTCTTCCACAGGGGGTCCTGGACCCCTCGGGGGTCCTCAGAGTTACTACAGGGGGGACGCCAAATCTTTGTGTGATAGTATAATAATAAAAAATGCGCTATGAGCTTGTAGATCTGCTATTTTCAAAAGTTCTTTTTTTTGCTAATCTTTGAATATAATATATGTTTTAAACTCAAATCTTTAATCAAAGGTGAACCACTGATATATACGTTTTTCAGAAAACTATTTTTTAAACATGCAACCTTGTATCTGTTGCCTTTGCAAGTGACAAATATCGGCCTTGGTGTCATCCAACACAAGCACTCAATGATACAGTGTGCCAGAGGGCTCACCTCCTGCTCTCTATAAACACTGCTCTTTCTAAAGTAAATACTCTAGCCCGGTGCTGTATCCAGGACTCATTATATACTCTGGGTGTGTATTAAAGTCTTCTCCAGGGGACTGCCTCCCTGCCTGCCTTGCGTTTCATAAATGAAACGCAAAACAGTAGCCTAAACGCAATCAGGTTGAGTTAAAGCTGTGGTGCACATGTGCATTAGATAGTATAGCCTGTGGTGTGTTTACTGGAACTGAAACACTAATAAATAGCGATTTTCAGATCCAGGAAGATTATTTTCTGTTGTTCTGTTCTGTTCTGTTCTGTTGGGCCAACCAGCATTATTATTATTTTTCTGAATTTCTGCCCACAGTGGTCTAGATGACATTTGTTTTTTAACTACAGTATGACATAATTTCTTCTGACATTATAATATGACTTTATAAAGTATTCCCATGTGAATGTAGGAACAGAACTAAAATACAAGCTGAACTCCTTATTGCATCAACTCCTCCAAGGAGCAGGCCAAGTGATGTAGTTGGCAGGATTTTACTGAAGAAAAGGTGAAAAAAGACAATTAGACAATAAGCATAAATTACATTTACAATAATCATTATTAATCATAATCTTTACAATAAACCAAGTCAAGTATACATCATAATTTGTTTTTATCTTACAGGGGTGGCAGGTAAATGGGTGGATAAGATACTGTATTTTTTACATTTTCTCATGCTTTTAACCACTTGAACATTCGCCAAAAATAGCCAATCTACAAGCTTGCGACGCGTTATGAGCTTGTAGATTGGCTATTTTTGGCAAAGAGATTGGTGTAGTGTAGACGGAAAAAGCGGTCCAAGTACAGTTGCAACTCAGGTCTGTTTTACCAAGAATAGAGGGTTTAAGTAACTGTTTAGCTTCCAGCAGGTTACCTAAATACTGTACATAGTTATTTTCTCTTATAGGTTTCCATCTTAAGCAGTTAAGTATTTCTTTCTCACTGGTGTCTTCCATGTGCAGTAACTGGTACTAACACTCCCACTTGTGAAGAGGGGCAGGAGGAACCTAGCCTGGGATCCAGCCTGCTTCACCGAACGTAGTGAAGCAGGCTGGAACTCTTAGAACAGGGGTCTTCAACAGGGCCAAAGGTCAAGTTCACTTAAATGTCTGAAAAACGCACATTGACATGAATCCAACACTGATCATAGTGCTGTCCAACAATTCTATAGAAGCTATCTATGAAATCTTTGAAAAAGTTTAATCTGCAACACAATGTTATACAATATGTAGTGGAGGGTCCCTGCTTCATCTCTCAGCTAGGGGGTCCTTGGGCTGAAAAACGTTTCAGCCCAAGGACTGTCTTAGAATGTTCAACCAGGTGTAATGTGACCAACTATTTCCCTTATCAGGAACAATGTACAAGAGGCATTTTGTACAAACATAGGACATACTTTTATTCCAAACAGAAACAGTACACATGAATTCTATTGGTTAAAAATGCCAGGGCATAAGGTCAGTAAGGCAAGATTACTTGATGAAGATACTAATGTTGAGATTTCTCTGATGAAATGACAAGATACAATGTTGAAGATTACTCTCCTCTGGCTAAGAAAGGGCGAGTCGGCCCCTGCACACGGAACTACTGAACGACTAATAGGGAAAAACGGGGAAACACAGGCCTGGCACTAAACATGCAAAATGAAATGTAAAATATTCAATACAAAAACCATGCAGTGTCAGGGATGACAATACACACCACTAAAACCAAAGGTCCCACAGTGCAGTCCCAAGACAGAAAGGAGGCCAAGTGTATACGGGCGGAGCCGGAGCCAAATGATGAGGAGAAAAAAACACTGTCGACAACAGAAGGTCCTTCTGATTCCTGGCCCCGGCAATGTGTCCAAATGTCCCTGAGCACGACACTTAATCCCTTGACCACTTGGGCAGCAATTAGCTGAGTGAAGCTGAAAACTGAATTTCCCATGTGGGATCAAATAGGTCTAATTATTATTATTACACTCCCAAAATAACTTCAGAAGATATGTAAACACCATCTAACAGCACTAATATTTGCAGACACAATACAAATGACTATTGACCTAACACACACACACACACACACACACACACACACACACACACACACACACACACACACACACACACACACACACACACACACACACACCACTCTGGTACTCACACTCTGGGAATATGAATTACCCCCGACTATTATAGCCTATAGTCATCATGGCAACCACATCAGCACATGCTTGTCTTGGTAGCCACATGTGATTGAAATCCACTACAACAGGTCTAACAGGTGACAAGAATGATGCTTTCATCATCACGAGAAAACACTGCTCCGGCCTTGTCTATTCAACTTCAGACTGTTCCTAAATGTCTCTCCACTGGGTGTGCTGCTGTGCATTATGCATTTAATAACAGTGATACTGACTGCATCTGTCTGTGGAGCACCTACTGTGAAACTAATAGCTAAGCCAGTGGTGGGAAAAGTACTCAAATGTTTTACTTAAGTAAAAGTATCAATACTGCAATGTAGAAGTACTCAGTTACAAGTAAAAGTCCAGAATAAAAAAGTACTTGAGTAAAAGTACAAAAGTATTGGTATCAAAATGTACTTAAGTTGAAAGTACCAAAAGTAGAAAGTACTCATTATGCAGAATGATAACATATATTTTGAAAATAGCAAATCTACAAGCTCACAATGCGTGATGGAACGCATTGTGAGCTTGTAGATCGGCTATTTTCAGATGGCTGAAGTGGGTAATCTGTATGTTTTCTAATAATAATCAAAATGTACAAAGTAACTAGTAACCAAAGTTTGCAAATAATTGTAGTGGAGTAACGGTATAATATTTGCCTCTGAGGTGTAGTGGAGTAGAAGTAAAAGTACTTAAAATTGGAAATACTCCAGTAAAGTAAAAAATACCTCAAAATTGTACTTAAGTCCAGTACTTGAGTAAATGTAGGTAGTTACTTTACACCACAGTTTGCAAGCCTAACTAACATCCATGCTATGTGAAGTGTGTGGAATGGTTACCCAACAAGTTGTTGGATTGGCAACAACACAGACAGTATCAAACAAGGTTGATGTT
This sequence comes from Gymnoscopelus braueri, assembly GCF_963280865.1. Lineage (NCBI taxonomy): Eukaryota > Metazoa > Chordata > Actinopteri > Myctophiformes > Myctophidae > Gymnoscopelus > Gymnoscopelus braueri. Next base: position 24,573,741 of record NC_137625.1, read on the forward strand.
TAGTTTGGATAATAGAAATGAGAAAGAAGCTACTTTTAATTGTAATCCAGTAAATTCCATATTATACATCTAAAAACATGATTTGATGTTTTGAGTAGGCTGTACAATTCTTTATTGTTATTGTGCATAATGTAATATGTAAATTGCTAAATTACACCTTACATTATGCGCAGTAAAAAGAAATGAATTTTTTTTTTTAAATCCATTTGACTGATTCAAATGGGCAAAGGCATTAGTTTAGATTAGAATGAAAGTTACTTTTGCAACTTTAAGTACATTTTGATACCAATATTTTTGTACTTTTACTCAAGTACATTTTGAAAATGTTTAAAATGTCTAGTTGTTTTTTTGTGGTATCGATAGGCTTTTACTTCAGTAACATTTGTTTAAGTACTTTAGTTTTTCCACCACTGCACTTGATGTGAAGGCGCTGAGAGCAGCAGCCCATCGGGCGGCGCATTTCTACCTGGCGTTGGGCGGCAGGACAGATCAGATCAGATCCATGTCACCACAGCGTCCTGCAGCCAGTCTTTATTTCCCACACACACACACACACACACACACACACAGTACACTTTGAGAAGAAGTGCAGAAGCTCAGGGACTTCCTGGCTGCTACGTTAACGTTACGGGGGACACATTACAATGGATGTTTTCTAGAGCCGCCGCCGCGGCGATGATGATGTGATTAAGGCGGGTTGCGTCGAGCTTTGGAGACCAAGGTGAGGGTTTTTTTCTGCTTCCATTCGCCCGATTTATGAGAATGAAAGTTGACGATGTGGTGGATATTTTGTGCATCAGCCAGTGTAACGTTACGTTACTGCGGGAGGCTTGAATGACGCTTATTGCCGTGCGGTGCCGTTGAGACGTAAGTTTACACACACACACACGCCGGGGTCGCTCGCGCTCCCGTGTGCGAGCCGCGTGTGCGTTTACAGCAGCGGTTGTTTATTTAACGTACTCGGTAATTGTTTTTATTTTTGCAAAACTTTATGCTTATTTGTATTCGCCGAGGCCTAGCCAAACCCCCAGGCAGGCGGCCTCCCCTCCCTCCCGCAGCAGTATCGATGTTGACGCACCGATCCTGGCCTCCCCATTGGCTGCAGCCGTGGCTCCTGCAGCTCCGGTTGGCTGGAGCGCCCCTTCACTCAATTGACGTACTGCCTTGGGTCAGTGTTGCCATGTACGATTATTATAAGCGACTTTTGGCTTGTTTTTGTGTAGTAAATTTGCTTGTAAATATGAATGCCAAAACACAGTCAGTCGCCCCCGGGGTTACGTATTTCTCTCACCAAGTCTGGCAACATTGCTTTGGGGCTTTCAACAATTCTCATCTCTTGTAATTGACTTAAGGACATATCAGTTGTAAATTATCAGTTATTTAACTGTTAAAGTGGGTGGATATCATAACGACGAGTCGCCCGTGCGTAAAATGCGTCTGGGGGGCGCTTCTTGTGTTTCCTATGTTCGATTCATCGATTGTCTGTACCCCCCCCCCCCCTCCCTCCCTCCTCGTGTGTCTGCATCGCAGGAGGGATATAGAGTTACCTTTGTAGCAGTGTCTGTCTCAATGCTTCCTATCCCGCTACGGGATAATGCGGCTTATTGTATTCTGGACTTTACAGTTCGAAAACACAATTCAATTCAATTCAAAAGAGCTGTATCGGCAAGAGAAAACATACGTTTACATTGCCAAAGCAAGTGTCAAAATATAATTAAAACAAAAAAAAAACTGTTTAAGAAAATGGTTAAAGTATATACAGTTCAGCATTGTGTTAAACAGAGCTATGTCACATTGCGTCGTTATATACATGCTATATACAGGGAATAAAGCTTTTTGAAACAAATAGCTGCAATCTTTTGCAGTCAATTTGGGACAATTGGCAGCATTTCTTTCTCAAAACCATTTAAATAGTATACAGAAAAGCCTTTAAAGATTTTAAAATGTGTCTAAAGCAAGGTAGCGGCTCTGTTTATGTGTGCAGTAGAACATTGGTTCTCAAAGTGGGGTCCGGGGACCCCAGGGGTCCTTGAGGGAGTTCCAGGGGGTCCCCAGCTAAATGATGGATAGTTAGGAACCAAATGGACCCTTATGGGTCTGTAACTCTTGAGAGTGTACAAATGGAACCAAATGGACCCGTTGGTTGCATTTGTACACTCTCAGAGTTAAATTAACATTGATTTTACTATATAAATTGGGGTCCCAGAGATAGAAATGCCATTAAATGGGGGTCCGTAGCCTAATGCATGTCAAACTGGGGGTCCTTGAAATTAAAATGGTTGAGAATCACTGCTAGAGCCGTAAAAATCTTCTCTTATGGGGGTCCCTGAGGCATATCTTTTCAAATGGAGGTCCGCGGGCTAATAAGTGTCAATTTGGGGGTCCTTGACGAAAAAGTTTGAGAACCACTGCTGTAGAGGTCTACTCGGTACAGATAGTGCAGGACACTCAATGGTTAGCAGTCCTTAGGGTGGTTGTATTCCATTGGCTAACCTTCTTTTATCGCAACAGTTCACAAATCTTGCTGCTGTGTTCGCACATTGTTGTATTTCTCCCAGTAGATGGTAGACTTTTTCGTTGTTGGTCAAGTTTTCAAACTCACTTTGGGTGTATGTAATCTGTGGGAAGTATGTGTCGCTGATGTCTTGGCATAGTGGGCAGGTGGTTAGAAAGTGTAGCTCTGTGTCCACCATATTTTGTGTGCAGTGGGTGCATAGTCTGTCTTCCCTTGGTAGTCTTGGTAGTCTGTCTGTATTGCAAGGCTGTGTTCACTGAGAGTCTGTACCTTGTTAAGGCTTTCCTTAGTTTTGTGTTGTTCACCATGCTAAGGTAATCTGCCAATATACTATGTTATCTTTTTAGTGCAAGATTCCACTACCAGTGCATTAACATACAGTAGCACTAACCGTGCAGAGTAAAGTTTCCTGCCAGATTGGAATTTGAAATAGGAACAGAAGACAGTCATTGCTGCTGAATATTGGCCCGTGTTTATCTCTGCCCACAAAGACAAAAGCGGCGTAAACGTTGTAGTATGTCATGGTCAAACTATTCGCCTTATCAGCTCTTGTTTGAAACCATTGTTTGTATCACCGCTGTGCTGCTGGCTGCGTTGGTGCTGAGTTGCTTTTCTTCTGTCGCGGATCAGCTCTCCCTCTCTCTGGGTTAGGCTACTCCATATATTATAACTCTATTGGTTACTCCACCAGCTCAGATGTGAAATAGTAACATACCTGGGACACCAAGCCTCCAGGATCAGACGTCACTCAGTGTGAGCACTTCCTTTTTTACAGAGCAGCTTTATGTAGTGTGTTCAATTCAAAGTCTGTGTGTTGTTCGATAGCCTAATATCTTACTGACCTAATGCCATATATATCTATATCTACTACAGTATTTAAGCATGCATACTATGAAAACATTCCTTCTCAACAATAGTTTCAGTCAAGCAGAGATAACCTGCATATTTCTTAGGGGGCAACCCTGATCCTTCAAAGCACTTCTCCAGTGCATGGTGAGTGTGTCTCAGCCCCCTGGCATCTGGTAGTAGTAGACGGTATGGCAATGAAATACCTCTACAGTGCCAGTAAGTTAGTCAGGGTCAACAACAAACACATTGGCTCCTATGTCTCCGTCTCCCCTCTGTTTCAGTCTTTCTCACGTAACTCTCACTCACATTCTCTTGACTGTTATACTCACTCACTCACTCACTCACTCACTCACTCACTCACTCACTCACTCACACACACATTCTCTGAACAGACTGCTTCTACAGCAATTCCGGAAAGAGAGAGTAGTTGAGAGAGCGTTTACTTTATCCCACTGTCCTCTTGGAGTGGAGAATGCTCTCTGAAGAACTCTGGCTCAAAGACAGGTTGTGGCTCATTGAAGCTCTGTAACATAGCAACGGTAACTTAACTATGAGGGGGCACCCTCAGAGCGAAACACACACACACACACACACACACACACACACACACACACACACACACACACACACACACACACACACACACACACACACACACACACACACACTGTCCTCAATACAGGGGCACTGAGAGGGGTGCATATTCCTGCACTTGTGCACACATAGCCTGTAATAACGCAACATGCATCAGCCAAGACAAAGGCCTCGTTGTTCTGCCCTTTATCTTTTTTATCTGCAATGTTAACTGGTGCTTTTCTGTGCGTGCACTCGTGCGTACAGGTCAAGTGAAATCTGATTAATGATTTCAATAGAGCGTGGTAGAATTCAAGTCATTGCACACTCACACAGCCCACCCACAGCATCTTTAGCGCACACACACACACACACACACACACACACACACTGAAATCACAAGCAAACACAGGAACTTTGCATTCCTTCCTTGACTCCTGTCAAGCGCTGGCACACAGACAGTGGTACCAGTCTCTAGTGGATACTTATGCCCATTTGGCACAGTGGACAGTGCTCTCTTTTTATTGCCTGGCCTTGGAGCAGCTAGCCCACACACTGCAAACCAGATGCTGGACCGACAAGTAACTCTCAGGTGTGTGTGTGTGTGTGTGTGTGTTTGTGTGTGTTTGTGAAGGGTGCCCCCCCCCCCCCAGTTAAGTTACCGTTGCTATGTTACACAGCTTCAATGAGCCAAAACCTGTTTTTGAGCCACAGTTGAGAGAGCGTCCACTCCAAGAGGACAGTGTCCACTCCAGACTCGGAGGACACGCGTGTCAGGTGGCAAGGATTCTGTCCTGAAAATGAAGCCCATAGGGAAGTAATGAAAACGCTGCAGTTCTCATTAATTCCCTTGATTCCCCTACTGTCTCCAGCTGCAATTTAAATGTTATTCCAGTCCAGTTAGTCAATTCAAGCATGATAAGTGTTTAGTAATTAAAAAAATGATGATATGGCAATGTATGCTTTCAGGGCTTGTGATTGGGTTATACTGAGTGAAGACCCACCCCTCACTCCCTACCCACCAATATGCTAGCACACTGGTGCGGTTGCACTCGCAGCCATTTTTCGCTGAACTAGTGTCTTCGAAACGGGTCTGTAGAAATCCGTTAGTCCATATTTCTTTACACTGTGTGTGTGTGTGTGTGTGTGTGTGTGTGTGTGTGTGTGTGTGTGTGTGTGTGTGTGTGTGTGTGTGTGTGTGTGTGTGTGTGTGTGTGTGTGTGTGTGTGTGTGTGTGTGTGTGTGTGTGTGTGTGTGTGTGTGTGTGTGTGTGTGTGTGTGTGTGTGTGTGTGTGTGTGTGTGTGTGTGTGTGTGTGTGTGTGTGTGTGTGTGTGTGTGTGTGTCTGTTGAATCTCACTGCTCCCCTGACCCAAACAGATGCCCCCCCAACATGATGGCTGTGATGTGTTCCGTGTCATGTTTAAAGGCACACTATCAATGCTTTAATGAATATTTCAGTTGATTGTTGATGGTCACCATAGAAGAAAGAACAATATTTACTATTCAATATTGACAGAAAATTCCGCTTTTTGGCTTTTCTCTGTGTTCCTACATTTCCCATGATGCATTTCACTGGCAAGCATCGGCCCAACGCACCCATATGTTTTTCGTCTATCTTTACTTCAACCTGACTACTTTATTCTGAGGTCAAGATCGGTATTTTGCCGTCAACACAGCGAACAAGGACAATGCCACAGCCGCAGAGGGTAGCAGCTACAAACCAGGAAGTAAGAGTTGTAGTTTTCACATTAATTAATTAATTTAAACTTTTTACAGCACAACTTTGGTGGTGGAAATGAGCAGAAGAGACACTTGGTATTCTGGCTGCTCCTGGAACATTGGTCCTTTTAACATGGCACCTTTTTTTTAGGGCCTATACATCCATGTCCTCTCACGAGACCGTTTCTGACAGATCACCCATAATTAAAATCTGGCCCTATGACCTGAGAGCATTTCAATTAACTCAGTGGCAAACTGGCCATACATGTGATGATTGGCTGTCCGTGTTTGGCCTCTCAGTTTCAGTCTTGCTGATTGGCCGGTGTCCAGGCTTGGGGCAGAGGTGAACATATGGTGGGACTACTGTAATCCCATGTCACAGCCTTAAAGCTAAGACCATCTCCTCCATTAGCTCATACATGGGCAACTGGTGGCCCGGGGTCCACATGCGGCCCCCACCTTCACTTAATGGGGCCCGCAGGTTAATATCAGAATAGTGATATATTATTGATTTCAGCTGTTACAATTCCAAACATGCAAACATGACCCGCTTTAATTACTTCAGTCTATTAGTAGCTTAATGACTAGTATAAAAATTATGACTAGTATTATTATTATTACAAATACATGTCTTTGTTTACATGTATTTGTATTTAAGTTCATAAAGTTAACATAAGTATAACTAAATGCATTTGAAATTAAATAAAAATGTAACATTTCAGGATTCCAATTCCAAAATAGCAAAAAATAAATCAGGATTACAATTTAAAAATAGCAAAACTAGCAGATCTACAAGCTCAAAACGCGTCGCACTGTGACGCGTTTTGAGCTTGTAGATCGGCTATTTTTGCTACTTTTGTGTGACATAGAATGGCCCGACAGTATATGCAATGTGGCCCTCTGGAGTGAGTGTGGAAATATAGTGGCCCTCTCCATCATCAAAGTTGCCCACCCCTGCATTAACCTTGCACTCACACTCCCAGTAGGCCAAAGAAGAATCTCCACCCTTTTTCTTCTTCAAATCGGCCAGTTTTTTTTTTTTTTCTTTTGTTATGTAAACATATAGTTACATAATATGCCTTTAACACTGCCACTGATCAAAAATCTAATCTGAGTACCTAATAGTGGTGGTAACCTGGAAGAGAAACAAACATCTTCCTTTTGATTTGAGCCCTCTCGGTAGTCGATACGGTACTAGCAATGCATGAATAAAGCTTCAGGCAGCAAAGAATGCTGTTACAGTGCAGCTATTTGTTGTCGCCACTGCTGGTTAAGCATTCTGCTGACCTGGGCTAGTTTTGCTCACCAGAGCGCCGGTCCTTGAGGATATTGGATCCTCTGGCATCTGCGACGGTTGTGTGTGTTCATGGCAACGCACTGAACGCGGAGGACTTAATTTCTACTTCGTTCGCATCATTTCCCCCCATTGCCCACTACAGCCCCACCTCCCCCACATACATCTGCAGTGTGATTAAATTACCAGTTATTACCGCGTCACTGAGAAGCGCTGCCCGAGTACCATCATCATGAGATTACCGTTATCGAGTCCAATGACCGGGCCCCTTTGGATGGACAATTGCATACGCGCGCACACAACACACACGCCCATAACCTGCCAAGCCCGGTCACTTGCTCGCCTGCCCTGTTATTACACACCCAATGAAGACCTTAATGGCCATGCCCACGTCTTTAATCAAGTGTGTGCATGTGTGTGCTAGTGCTAGTGTATGTTTGCACGTGTTTCTTTCTGCATGTTGCTGTGGGTGTATTTCTTTCTATTTGTGCCTACAGATTTACTTATCTAATTCAGTTGCCAAAAAAAAGTTTAAAGCTCCTTCTGACAGGAACAATCTGTTTATATTCGTTCAATAACATCTATCTATTGTTCAATTGTTTAAAACTGTGCTGTCTCACCTTGAGATTACCAGTTCATGTCTTTTTATAACAGATCTATGACGCAATGATTCATATACGTGCTTTCTACATGTACTGTTGATATTGCTGTAGTTGTTGTTGTGTTTTCTGTTTTGCTGGTTTTGTCTGGTTGATGTTGTTAGAATTGTCTGTAAAAAATATTTTGTCTTAATGAATGAAGTGTATTTTGTAATTTGCGGACCCCCTTGAAAACTAGATGGTTCATCTCAAGGGTTTTATTCCTAATAAAGAAATTTCAGACGTGTGTGTGTGTGCGTTTGATGTATTCTCACCTTCTTCTCAGTGTTGCGTTCTGTATTGCATGAGTCTATTATTCAGTGAGACTGCAGTGTGAATTCTGTGAAATGAGATGCTGTTCCTATCCACCCATGTGTGCCCTGATATGAAACATTGCTGGTTTCATTCCAAAACACTATCTGTCCATTTCTGAGTGGAAGATCTAATCTGGCATCTACAATAATGTAGAGTAATAGTAATCTTTCAAGTCTACCTATTTTTGTAACCAATGCATGGAGTCAATGTTTTTATAATTACATTTGTATTGTGCCTTTCCAAACATAACGAAAAACAATTAAGTGGCGGGTAAAACGGAATAAAACTTAAAGCATTTATTTTGGGTGCAACAGCCCAATCTTTTTGTCATCTTTTGAGTGGATCTCTTGGAAATCGTCATGTTACCCCTCTGTGTTTGATGTTTTGGATTTGTATTGTAATTGACCACAAACTTGAATCTGGTTTCCTGTGCAGGTCATGAGTGCCTCTAGGAGAGACCCAGTGGAGAATAACCTCACCTGTCCAAAACCCCTCCCTGGCTGGGCCCCGCCCTGTCCCCCACCTCCGGCCACTCACCATGAGTAAGTGACTACTATTTACGCACCCGCACACACACACGCACACGCACGCACGCACGCGCACATGCACACGCCTGCCCCTACAGGTAATGAAATCATGTAGTAGATGCAAATCTATAGTAAAATAATTAACCCATTAAGACCTGGAACGCACCTGTGAATGTTTTTGATTTGAGCTAAAAAGTATTATTTTACACTTTGGCTATTCAAAAATAGCAGATATACAAGCTCGTAGCGCGGCACCGAGTGCCGCGCTACGAGCTTGTAGATCTGCTATTTTTTTTTTTTACTTGAAAATGTGTGCAGATCTTTGAATATATACATTTTTAAAGCGACGTTTTTTTTACTCAAATCTTTGATTCTGGGGGGTCCCTGGAACAACATATTTTGAGATTGGGGTCCGCCACCAAATACATAATTTTGGGGGTCCTTGGCATGAAAAAGTTTGAGCACCACTGATATAGAAACATACGTTTTTCAGAAAACTGTTGGGATTTAGAAGACATTTGTAGAATCGGCTTCAGGTCTTAATGGGTTAAGGGATTTTACTCTTGTCTTTTATGCATCGATGAGCACAGGTACACTTCACAGTTGTGCTCCAGAAAGGAAACCCGTTCACATTTGAAAAGTTTCGACTGGGATTTTGGTGTGAATGTCGTCGGCGTGTTTCAGACGGTGGTTGAAGTGGGGGTGCTACCAGAACATGGCTCTGTATGCCTGCATTAGCCCCTTGCTGCCTTCTGTATCTCCCCTTGTGGCAGGAACATATGGCAGACGGGAGAGAGTGCTGCAACCCTCGCCACAGCAATCACTCATCAATCACACACAAAGCATGATGGGAAAGGGGAATGTAGCAGAATGTGCACTCCATCGTGTGTGTGTGTGTGTGTGTGTGTGTGTGTGTGTGTGTGTGTGTGTGTGTGTGTGTGTGTGTGTGTGTGTGTGTGTGTGTGTGTGTGTGTGTGTGTGTGTGTGTGTGTGTGTGTGTGTGTGTGTGTGTGTGTGTGTGTGTGTGTGTGTGTGTGTGTGTGTGTGTGTGTGAGACTGTAATGGAACAGCACTCCAGCTCCATGGGCTGGTGTGTGAGTCATACTGCTAGTCTCAGGGTTAGGCACTGTATTATGCTAACATCTCCATGTCTGCACATGTGTGTAGCGTCGGCCGCGGCTCGGTGTGAGAGAGGCTGATAATTATCATCTTGGGGTGTGTCTGCATCGCACTGAGCAAGCGCAATTTGCCATTTATCGAAGAAAGGGACGTTTTGTCAGCGGTTAATGTATTTGTTCTGTGATATCGAGGCTTATCAATGTTTTATGGCCATCATTTATCAGGCATTTCTTGTTTTCTTGGCCAATTAGACCACTTCATAGTGAGATAACGATCAATGCTCTTCTATGTCAAAGGAAGCCAGCACCTTCTCCTGAGGGTGACGTTAACTCATCTTGTCCCTACAGAAGTGTGTGTGTGTGTGTGTGTGTGTGTGTGTGTGTGTGTGTGTGTGTGTGTGTGTGTGTGTGTGTGTGTGTGTGTGTGTGTGTGTGTGTGTGTGTGTGTGTGTGTGTGTGTGTGTGTGTGTGTGTGTGTGTGTGTGTGTGTGGAGAGGGGGCAGTAGATCACAGTACTGAAGGGCCAGGACTGGGTTACCGGGGCAACCTAGTACATGTGAGGTGTTTACTGTAAGGTGATTGGATTAGCCAGATGCTGCTGAGGGGAGTGCTGAGAGATTTAACCCGATTACTGCCTTTTCTTTCAAGCCCTCCGCCACCTACAAACAAGTGTATGTGTGTGTGTATGTGTGTGTGTGTGTGTGTGTTTATATCTGTGTGCATCTACAGTATGTGCGTATTGGTGTGCGGTCAGGCCATGATCTGATTGATTTTGAGTGATGAAAATGCACAATGGTGTGATTGATGGTGTGAGTGGGGTAACAGGAGCTGCTTCTCCGCTGCTGTTAAACCGGGCAGCTTCAGCCCAGTCTGTGAAATACGGCTCTTTCTCTCTCTCTACAGGTCTTTCTGTCTGATCTGTCAGTCTTTGTTTTGTCACCTTTCTCTCTCTTCCTCTCTCCGTCTTCGTCTCTCTCTTTCTCTTTCTTTCATCATGCGGAGTGCTGTCACTTTGGTAAGTGTGTACTCGTGTGGCGACCCGGTAGCCGAATGTTTAAGGGCACATATCATATGGGCCCTGGTGCCTGACAGCGAGCGAGTCCCCCCCGTTCGCTTCTCGGCCTGGCCGGCCGGCCGGACCATATGTTACTCCCCTTCTCTCTCTGTGTCTCCTGTCACTCTACACTGTATACCTATCAAAACAACAGTGTGTGCGTGTGTGTGTAGCCTGTACTGTACATCAAAACTGTGTTAGTTGTTTCTTTGTAGATAGAACCGCAACTCCCTCCTCTTCCTGCTGATAACGGTGCGGACAAAAAAAGCCCCCCCGGCGCTTTGATCCGTCAGTCACAACACACACGGAACCAACATGGCCCCCGGCGGCTCGGTCTGAAACATCAACAACCGCTTCAAGAATGGAATAACGGCCTCGGAAATAGCAGGGAGGGAAAAAACCTCATCACGTTTTGCCTAATGTGACCTGAATGTGGGTTTTTCTTTTTAGATAGATTTTATGATTTAGCTCTACCTTTTAGATAAGCTCACGTTCCCTCTCTTCAACCTAGAGATGGTTGATGATATTGATATCCTGAGCTAATTACCTTAATTACCCCCACAGCCGCCCTGCTGGCCCCCGGGTGGACGGGGTTAGCTCCCCATTACGAGATTCTTAATGAGGATGGATGACTCGGTCTGGATGTGTGATTTCCTGAGAGGGACGAGGATGAATAATGTTATTTAGGTCTGATAATACTTATGTAATCCATCTGCAAGGTGTTTCGTCCATTGAATATGTTAGCCTCAAGGGGAAAGCCCGCTACATGACAATATTATTCTGTGAGCGATAGAAGGTGTGTATTATCCAAACCGCAGTAGCGCGTAAAGTAGTTATTAAATCTGGTAATAATACAGGCTGTTACTGCGGCCCAGGCTGTGAGTAAATACACACCCAGAATTTCCCAAGCGACCCGAGTTGAGTAAACAATACCGATTTCACAGATAGGCTATAGGCTCGAGTATGTTGAGAACAATGAGACAAGAGAAAGATCATTTCCAAGCACAACAGTGTGAGATATGCTGCCTGGGTAAAATATTAATAGCTTTGTATTGCCGTCAGGTTGTAGAAGGACTAGCGTTCCTCAGAGAGTGTACCTGTCATGGCCTTGGAGTTTCTGTTGCCGCCTGTGGTTGAAGTGTCTTTCACACAAGTCAGCAGTGGTGGAAAAAGTACTCCAATTCTTTACTTAAGTAAAAATACCAATACTGCAATATAAAAATACTCTGTTACAAGTAAAAGTCCAGAATTAAAAATGTACTTAAGTAAAAGTACAAAAGGATTGGCATCAAAATGTACTTAAAGTACCAAAAGTAAAAGTACTAAATATTTGAAAATAGCCGATCTACAAGCTCACAACGGGTCGCGATGCGACGCGTTGTGAGCTTGTAGATCTGCTATTTTCAAATAGCCTAGGTATAAAATAGGTTTATACCTATTTCATAATTACCATTCATAATTTATATCTGAAAATTAACTAGTAACTAAAGTTTTCAAGTAAATGTAGTGGAGTAAAAGTACAATATTTGCCTCTGAGATGTAGTGGAGTAGAAGTTAAAGTATTGGAAATACTCAAGTAAAGTACAAATACCTCAAAATTGTACTTAAGTACAGTACTTAAGTAAATGTACTTAGTTACTTTCCACCACTGCAAGTCAGTATGTGAGCGTGAATGGCTGTTTTAAATGATTTCACCGGACACACACACACACACACACATAGGAGTCGGAGGAGTACTGATGATGTCATTCGGTAGCGTGCAGGGTACACAGTGGCTATAGGCGTGGTTGCAGGCTAATTATCTGCTGTGTCCAAAGCCTCATCTGGCCTCCATCTGCTGTGCAGTGATACAGGGGAAGTAGGTGCACAGCTAGCCAATACGACAAGTTAGCTTCACCTCAGCAACGGCAAGAAGTAACCTTCCCACTAACCTATATTTGTTTATGAATGCCGACAGGGCAGGGCAGGTGAGGGTTAACTTTAACCCCATCCACTCCCCCTCCTGAGGACCATTATGCTATAATTCATTATGCTATATGGGGCAGTGCCAGATAGTGGCTACAGTATAATAAAATGTAAAAAAAACAAGAGCCGTTTAACCCATTAAGACCTGGGACGCATCTGTGTCATTTTTAGATTTGAGCTAAAAAGCATTATTTTACACTTTGGCTATTCAAAAATAGTAGATCTACAAGCTCATAGCGCGGCACCGAGTGCCGCGCTACGAGCTTGTAGATCTGCTATTTTTGAAAAATCGAGATAATTTGTGCAAATCTTTGAATATATATATTTTTAAAGCGAACATTTGTAACTCAAATCTTTGCTTCTGGGGGTCCCTGGAACAAAATATTTTGAGATGGGGGTCCGCGGCCAAATACATTATCATTTTGGGGTCCTTGACATTAAAAAGTTTGAAAACCACTGACATAGCAACATAGGTTTTGTTCAAAAAACTGTTAGGATTTAGAAGACATTTTGTAGAATCGGAACCTCAGGCCCTTAATGGGTTAAAGATTTATTCCGCCGCCTCAATTTTTTTCCCCCTTCAACCTGCTACGATCAAGTGGGGACATGTCTCATTATCAATGTGAATGAGTCTGTTAACTTCACACGCCACGGCATCTCAATGGAACCGATCTGTTTTCCGCAGCGAGGTTCCAGGCAGCCGACTCGCTCGAGGCTAATTACGGGAGAGATTGGATTTGTTTTCCAGAGAGCACCTGAGGGAAGCCGCCCCGTTTGTGTTCTACAGGTTGGACAAGTTTATTAGCCTCGTACACTTCCCCTTCCTTCAGCGTTTTGCCACCCGGAGTTCGCTGTGAAATTGAACTCTGGGATTTAGACGCAATAACAAAAGGATTAAGACGCTAAGATTTTCCCAGTGTTTTCCCCCAGATTTTATATGGCTTGGTTTGTATTAAAAGTGTAGCCTAGTACCCGACCAGTGCACATCAAAGGTCTCCCGCCGATGGGAAATGAGGCAGTTGGGATGTGGTAGAGAGAGACATTAGTGTACTAGACGAGACATCATAAACACGGTAGTAAGCAGATGTATTCAATTTGTTTGTTTGGAACGTACTGCGTGCCGTGCAGCAGTGTTGAGTTCGTCGACTAAAAGTATGACGAAAGATTTTCGTCGACTACCTTTTTTCACTGACGAAAACTAAATAAAAACTAAGCTATGATGACTAAAACTAAGACTAAATACATTGACAATTTCGTCAACAAATTAAAAACTAGACTAAAATGTTAGAGAGAGACTAGTGGGAAAAGAGATACAGTAAAATAGTCATTTTATGGTTTGTTGCGCTAGGGTGTGCATGCTGAAAATAGCAGATCTACAAGCTCAGCGCGACGCTTTGTGAGCTTGTAGATCGGCTATTTTCAGCATGTAAAATCAGCCATTACGACGCCATCAAGGCACCGCCCAAATTACATTTCAGTCGACTAAATCAACTGTAGATTTAGTCGACCATAATAATGATATTTTGTCGACTGAAACTAGACGAAGACTAAAACATCTCATATGACTAAAACTAAATCAAAATTTGCTGTCAAAATCAACAGAACATAATAATGTGATTGTGTCCTGGGTGGGTCACTCTGACACCGTCCAGCATTGACTGGACCTGTTGGGTGGCGTTGTCTCTCTGATCTCAGTTAGTCTCCTACAGAGAGTCAAAAGCCACACTTCTGTTTTCAATGAAGTCTGCTCTATCTTCCCACTCTCTTGACCCTCCATTCTCTCTCTCTCTCCCTCTCCCTCGTCCTCCATGCCCTCACTCACCCTGTAAGCATCGCTTTCTTATGTAATACTTTTCCTCCCCGTGTGTGTGTGTGTGTTGGGTGTGTAGACTGAAGGTTTGTGTAGCTGTGATGCGTTCGTTGCCAGTGGTCCTCTTGCAGTGGAATGCACACTGCTCCCGGAATATTCCCTCCCTCTCTGCCCTTGCCCTCCTCTTTCCTGTAGCTTTAATGATGCTGGGAGCCTCCTCATGTTCACAATGACATGACAAGAGGCTGTGTGTGTGTGTGTGTGTGTGTGTGTGTGTGTGTGTGTGTGTGTGTGTGTGTGTGTGTGTGTGTGTGTGTGTGTGTGTGTGTGTGTGTGTGTGTGTGTGTGTGTGTGTGTGTGTGTGTGTGTGTGTGTGTGTGTGTGTGTGTGTGTGTGTGTGTGTGTGTGTGTGTGTGTGTGTGTGTGTGGGGGGTGGGTGGGGGTTTCACAGGAAGGAAGCCTTGCTGGATTATGATTACATCTCCCAGTAAACAGGGTAGTAGAGAGAAATGTATCCGTGCATGCATGGGCTTCAGGGCATCACATGCACACGTACTGTACGTGCACACGCACTCCAGCTACCTTTAGAGCTAGAGGAGATAGAGGATGCTTAATCCATTTAGACCGGGAACGCATCTTGTGTCATTTTAAGAGTTATTTGGCTATTAAAAAATAGCAGATATAATATGAGCTTGTAGATCTGCATTTTTTTTTCACCTTCAAATCTTTGAATATATATATCTATGTTTTAAAGTGAACATTTTTAACTCCGATCTGTGCTCCTGGGGGTCCCTAGAACAACATATTTTGATGGGGGTGTCCGCGGCCAAATGCATATCAAAATGTTTTGAGATTTGAGATACAAATGTTGGCTTTAAAATATATATTTTAAGATTTGCAGAAAAAAAGAGGCAGATCTACAAGCTCATAGCGCCGCGCTATGATGAGCTTGTATATCTGCTAACTTTTAGTGTTTTGTTTTTGTAAATTAACACCTTCTTAATCATCACGTCACACAAAAGCATCAAAAGTAGCAGATCCACAAGTTCGAAGCGCGGCTAGAAGCGGAGTTTTTTGAGCTTGTAGATATGTCAGTATATCGACAGAGACGATATACTGCATATCGACTGCTCTGGATTTTAAAGCTGCAATCCAGAACTTATTTTAGTGAATAAAACGTAATTTCTTTTTTTTTAAGATGTATTATATTTTGGTATAAGCCTTTTATGGATTGGACAGTAGGCTGACAGGAAATGGGGAGATAGATGGGGAGTGACGTGCAGCAAAGGCCGTCGGGATTCGTGACGCATTGTACGCTTGTAGATCAGCTATTTCTGCAATTTTTATATAACATATTTTCACACAATTATTAAATATGTCAGTCATTTCTTTGTATATTCAAGTTATTTGTCATATGTGCCCTGTGCAATTTTTTATTACGAAGCCTAAAAGGCAAACGGGAAAAAAAAATGTATTCATATGTTCCATATTTCAATGCCAAACACAATGAAATCGTTAATCACAATTATTTGAGTGACAACACATTGCCTGCCAAAAACGTTTATAAACGTTTTTGGCAAAAAAAAAAAAAAAGAAATCTAAATTTATTTTTTATTTTTGGGGTTTTTCCGTTTTTCCGTTCGTCACAAAGAACCAGAAGATAACATTTTCCAAAAAGTTGCTGCTCCATTCACTTCAATGTAAAAAAATAAACGGACAAAAAAAAAACATTTTGTCTATACATTTTTAACTTTTTAACTTTAGCTTAGAAAAGACAATCTGTGAGGGTAAAAAAAAAAAGAACTCTGGCAGTTTAAGAGTTAATCGCCAACTTAAATTTGTAATCGTGACAGCTCTTAACGCCTTATTGGCAGACCACGGAGTGTTTGGCAATGAGGCATTTTTTGCTCTCTCATGCACTAGCAGTGTTTGGGTGGGCCAGTTCCTGTGTGATGATGACCCCAGCAGCACCGGTATCTGTTACTGTGATTACAGCAGGATGACATCAGTATTCAAACGAACAAACACGTTCACGTGCACGGATTTAAATAGGGCACAGGATGTTTTATGGTCAGTGCCCGTAACTATGTGAGGCTTTAAGCTCGGCATTCAGCGTTCCATGTTTAATCGTGCGTTCTGTGATACTTGAACGTACAGTGAATGATTTAACTATGTGGGACGTCTGCCACTAATAAATGGGCATGGGACGCAAGCTCAGGCTTGATCCCCCTGTAGCAGGCCACCTTTGATGAGGATGTTATAGTGTTAAAAGGCCAAAACATTCCCCTGGTTCAAAGGCACACTACCGAGGGTGCGTCCCAAAAATTGACATCCTACCCCAGTCTAAGAAAAACCTTATGTTGCTATATAATATCAGTGGTGCTGAGCGTTTTAATGTCAAGGACCCCCAAAATGATATGTATTTGGCCGCCGACCCCCATCTCAAAATATTTTGTTCCAGGGACCCCCCAGAAGCAAAGATTTGAGTTAAAAATGTTCGCTTTAAAAACATGTATATTCAAAGATTTGCACATATTTTCACGATTTTTCATAAATAGCAGATCTACAAGCTCATATCGCGGCACGGTGAGCTTGTATATCTGCTATTTTTGAATAGCCAAAGTATAAAATAATGGTTAAAGTGGTTCAAATCTAAAATGATTTGAACCGGTTTTAATGGGTTAACGTCAAGGCAAACCTATGTGCATACGTAGTGGCACAATGGACAGTCTCAACATCACTTCCCGTGTTTCATGATTCTGTTGCAGTACTAATAGTAATTGGTCAGGTATTTAAACAAATAACTGGTATCAAATTCTGCGTATCGGTAAAAGTCTGCCTCTCACTGCTCTGTTTCACATTACAGTACAGTTGGCACATACCGTACGTACGGTACAGCTCACCGTAAAATGGCACAAGAGGTGGTTGGTTAGTTTCACAACCTGTATGATGAATGAAAAGTACTCGATGATACTTTTTTACTGGGGTGCTTTGTCTTAATAAAATCATTGCATCGTACTTTTATATTGTAATAATATCCTTGATATTTGATTCCGGACCTTGTTGTCATTCACATGGTGCACTCACTCAAAGCTGGGTTGCTGCCCTCTACGACCCGACGTCTCTGAAGGCCTCCCAGTATTTAGTTACCATGGTGAGCTCTGCCAAGTTGAGCTGTATCCTCTTTGCTCCATGTTTATTCCATCAATACCTCATGTTTGGACTTCAGACAGATGGGTACATAGTATACTACAGTATATTATGAATAGAGGAGAGATTAAGAATTGTGCGTGTGTGTGTGTGTGTGTGGCTGTCCAGGATCATGGGGATTAAGTACTGTATTATAGTGGCATGTTGATGCAGATTGCATCTATGCACACATGCATGAGCTCTTGCTGTCCAGCCATCTGCATCTGATAGGGCTGTAAAGGCATAAGGTAAAAATTCTATGCACGTAGCACAGATGTGCCATAGAGCGAGCACATTTAGCTCGCTAATAAACATCTGTAATATCGTTTCTGTTGGGTGGAAAACCTTGCCATGTCCACAAGTGAAATGGAAAAAAATAACCTGTGTTCCAATGGATCCAATGTAGTTATTATTCGGTCACAAGCTTTTGTTAGTGCCTTTTTTGGTTCAATATTTTTCAAACCCACAGACAGACTTGACTTACAGATCGGCTATTTTTGTTACTTTGGCCCCGTTTAGGGCAGTGGTTTTCAACCTGTGGTCCGGGGACCACCAGTGGTCCTTGGGGGGGGGGGGGGGGTACCAGGGGGTCCCCAGAGAAATTAGTTAACATAGCGTCACAATCATTTTAACCACTTAGCTTTGGCTATTCAAAAATAGCAGATATACAAGCTCATAGCGTGGCACCGAGTGCCGCGCTACAAGCTTGTAGATCTGCTATTTCTATACAAGCTTGTAGATCTGCTATTTCTATACAAGCTTGTAGATCTGCTATTTCTATATATTTCTATATATCTTTGAATATATATATTTTAAAGCAAAAATTTTTTTTACTCAAATCTTTGCTTCTGGAGGCCCCTGGCACAAAACATTTTCAGATGGGGGTCCGCGGCCAAATGTATATCAATTTAGGGGTCCTTGGCATGAAAAAGGTTGAAAACCACTGGTTTAGGGCATTGATTTACCGAACGACATAAAAAGTTGAAACGTGGAGATACGAGGTTTCTTGCACGACCAATATCTGTGAAAAACCACATGTTCGGTAAGAGATTCCACCCAGCGCTGTGACTAGTAATAAGCATTCTATTTACCCTGCAGCGACCACACACCACGCCGACTCCTACAGCCGGTGACAAGCAGCTCACCACCTGTCAACCGGTGATAAACGACACACACCCTATCGACCCATGTCAAGCGAGATGCACCTTATCGACCATGTGATGCATGACTCGGGGTGTGTGTGTGTGTGTGCGAGCATGAGAGAGAAAGACGCACAATAAAGAGATTTCCTGCTCGCTATAGAGCAGTGGTTCTCGAACCCTTTTCATGTCACGGTTCCCCAAATTGATATGTAATTTGGCTGCGGACCCCCATCTGAAAATATGTTGTGCCAGCAGAGCCCACCATACAAAATGTGTGTTGTTAAAATGTATTCAAAAAATATTCCAGATTTGTCCAATTCGTTCAAGAATGCAACGCATTGTGAGCTTGTATATCGGCTATTTTAGAATTGCCAATGTATAGGGTTTGAGATATACAAGCTATACAAGCTCACAGTGTGGCACAAAGTGACGCTCTGTGAGCTTGTACATCTGCTATTAAAAAATAAATAAAAAAATCTGAAGTTTTGGAACATTTCGAATAATTTAGAAACTTTTTACACAAACACAAATCTTCTCGTCTGGGGGTCTCTGTCACAAAACATTTCAGCCGAATACATCAATTTGACATAAACCGTTTGAGAACCACTGCCCTATCGGAGTTAAATGAACTAGGTTGCTGCAGGTGAATGGAGACGGTGGACTGAAGTAGGTCAAGAGGAGCACAGCACACATTGCAATTAGTTGAACGGGAGTCTTATGCAACAAATTGCATTGGTTCCATAATGCAAAAACTAAAAATGTGCACGGACCAAAACAGGGCTGCAAGCAAGCAATATAGCTATACGTCGTGCATTTCTTCTTTAGAGCTCCATTTTGTACGGTCCTGTGTCAACTGGGGCTGCATGTCATAGATATTCTGCTGTCTGCCTGCCTACCCCTAGCCCCTGTACATCAACGTCCACACACACACACACACACACACACACACACACACACACACACACACACACACACACACACACACACACACACACACACACACACACACACACACACACACACACACACACACACACACACACACACACACACACAAACATAGCTCTATCCCTGCCCTCTGCTGTTTTACCAGCTGTTGAATTTACTGTTGCCTTGTAAATAACTCCAGCGCGTGCACACACACACACACACACATTATGTGTGCTATTGCTATGCAGTCTCTATCACAGTTATTTCTCTCTGACCCTCTTGATGTGTCGCCTCCATGATGAACTGTATCTCTGCATTCTCTGAACCTCTGCTGCTTGCAGCAGAGGTTCCTCCCTTCTCCCTCTGTCAAAGGGAGGTACTGTTACTGTACATAGCAAAATCCTCAGTGCTAAAAAGGTAGGGAAAGTGATATCTTTCGGTTAAAACAAAAGGTTTTTTGTTAAACGGTTAAAGCACTATGTTCTGTAATAATAATCATTTCTACAGACTGTTCTATAGAGTAGCAATGATTGCGAATCCGAATATAGAGCTATTTCATTCTTATTTTAACAGAAAAATATCACTTACCCTACCTTTTTAATGGAACTCTGAGAGGGTAGAAATAGGATTGTACCGTGAAAGTGTAAAAACACTTTGAACTTTGAACTTTTTAACCCATTAAGACCTGGAACCCATCTGTGTCACTTTTTCATTTGAGCTAAAAAACATTATTTTACACTTTGGCTATTCAAAAATAGCAGATCTACAAGCTCATAGCGCGGCACCGAGTGCCGCGCTACGAGCTTGTAGATCTGCTATTTTTGAAAAATAGTGAAAATGTGTGCAAATCATTTTTAACTCATTCACTGCCAGGCTTATTTCAAGCTTGTTGATCCATATACCACAGGCATTATGGATCAAACGGAGAATTTTTTTTCTCCGTTTACATTTTAACATTGAAGTGGATGGAGCATTAACTTTTTGAAAATCGTTTTCTCCTAGTTCCTTTGAGATAAAAATAAATAAATAAAATAACCACAAAAAAAAAGTTTGAGATATAGAAACATAAGTTTTTTCAGAATACTGCTGGGATTTAGAAGACATTTGTAGAATCGGCTTCAGGTCTTAATGGGTTAAGTGAGTTAAATTGTACTGCAGGAAGTGTAGTGTGACAGTGGGCCAGTGGCGCTCACTTGTGAAAGGGAGGTGAGAGGAAGTGAGGAGAGTAAACAAGGAAAGGTGCCATTGGAAAGTTTCAGAGCGTTTTGTATGTTTGCGATGGCCGTGGCACGAAGGACATCCGAATCCTGGCCGAAGCCTGATTGGTTGGAAAAGCTGCACACACTTGACGCAGGAAATGACACGGGGGTGGGGAGGGTGGGGGCCAAACAGGAAGTGTGAGGGAGAGGGGTGATGTTGTTCCAGTCTGTTTTCTTTCCCCTCCGATCCATTCCCTTGCTCTCTGTGGCCAGGCGCCAGGCCGGGAGAGGAAGAAGGGAGGATCAGGAGTGAGAGACGGCGAGAGAGGAGAAAGGAGGGAGGAAAGGGATTGAGAGAGAGAGGAGGGCAAGTTGAGGATGGCAGCTTGGAAAATCCCCTAGTGGCTTTGTCCACAATGATGACACTGTTTTTGGAGAATGGTTTGCCTCGGATAACGCTGACTCAAGCCCTTTTACCTGCATTGTATCCAAGAAAAGGCCGCTGGCCTGTTGGGACATGTACTGTACAGTCAAATCCTTTCGTTTTAACCCTTTAAGACCTGAGGCCGATTCTTTAAAATGTTTACTAAATCCTAACAGTTTAAAAAAAAAATATATCAAAAACATATTTCTTCAAGATTTTTCAAAAATAGCAGATCTACAAGCTCATAGCACCGAGTGTCGCGCTATGAGCTTGTATATCTGCTATTTTTGAATAGCCAAAGAAATCTAAAGTGACACAGATGCGTTCCAGGTCTTAATGGGTTAAATTAAAGCTACGATCCGTATGTTTTATGTCCGCTGTGTGTGTGTGTGTGGACTCCCACACGAAGTTTGTGCCCGAATGGTTGGACGCTGTCCGAGTTATGCCAGGACAGAACACATGTTTTGAGGTTTTGTTTTCATCACGAAATGAAACTCTGCATTCATTGTATTTGGGTTGCTCAGTCGGTAGAACACACCTCGCCTTTTTGACCACAAGATTCTGGTTTCTCGCCTCCAGCTACCGCCAACTCAGTGTAGGAGGAGTAGCGCGGCTTAGGTAACTAAGACGCGCAGTAAATAGTGTGAGCTGTGGATGGTAGGTGTTGTTGTGCTCCACCTCTCCCAGGGTTCATCTGCTTTTTTCGGAAACAAAAAGTACATGCTGCCTACAATATTCATGATCGATATAGATTACACTCAAAGGTGTCATGGGGACAGCTGGGAGGAGAGCCGGCATTGTTGGGGCGGAGGGGGGGGGGGGGGGGTTACAGGTCTTGGGACCCCAAATGGGGTTACATTTGTACACTCTCGGTGTAAGAGTAGGCATAGATGTGATGAAAATCTGTGGCCGTGCATCATGTCCATGTTTATGTTCCCGTGGCGAGTATGGTTCATCTCATTGGCATTCAGCAGAGGGACCCTATGGACATGGGTGCAGTGAGCCACAGCAAGCAGGCAGTATTAACCCATTAAGACCGGGAACGCATCTGTCTGTCATTTTTAGATTGCTTTGACTATTAAAAAATAGCAGATATACAAGCTATACAAGCTTGTACAAGCTCATAGCGCGGCGAGCTTGTAGATCTGCTATTTTTGAATAGCCAAAGTATAAGATAATGGTTAAAGTGGTTACACAGATGCGTTCCCGCCCGGTCTTAATGGGTTAATCAATGTGGCGAGCAATCATCAGCACCCGGTCTAATTCAATCACCGGCTCCAGAGTCTCGACAGAATGCAACCATTAAGACAACAGATGAGTGGCTGTCTGGTGTGAAGTTTGTTATGTGTGTGTACTGTGTCATTCGTTTGGTGTATCAGTCCCTCTTACTGGCTGGCCGGCCTGAAGCAAAACCTCCCTCAAGAGAACGGGGAAAGAGTTCTGGGAAAATGGAGGAGTGTTTTACAAAATTGGGGTTGTCACTCTCTCGCAGAGAGATGAGGGCTTGGTGGGAGAGAGAAGTAGCCGTGAGAGGGGAAGGACAGTGACGTGCAGTAGTTATATAGTCGCCGTTTGGCAGGGAAGATAGAGAGGGCTTGAAAGAGGAAGTGAAATCGTGTGATGAAAAAGCTGAAGTTGTCGCCGTCTGGCTCACACAGGCAGGCATCAAAGATTTCTATTCATGTCGAGTTCGCGACTGTAGCCAAAATTGGACAAGACTGATTTCGACCATGTGATAATAAGGCTTTGAAAAGCCTTGTGTGTGCTGTCTATTTTGAGACGCAACACTGTCTCTCTTTTTGTCTCACTTTCATAGTCGCATTCTCTCTCACGCTCCACTGTGGCTCATTGTCTCTGACAAAACTCTCACACGTTTTTCTCAACCTTTTTTCGATTAACTTTACTCTGCCCCCCCGCCCCTCACTTTCTGTCCCAATTTCATCCTGTGGCATCCTATCACCCCATGCTCGCCACAGTTCTCACAGTGTTATTCTAACCTGTGGAGTGTTACAACTCTCCAACATCCCAAGATCAATTATGTCCTCCCAGGAACTCATCGACTGCCTCCTGAGCTTTCCCCGGGCCGCCGTTTGACGATTGCTGATAGGTGGAGGCCTTATCTGGACTGCCATAGCGAAGAGTTGATGTACCGGGGACTTGGGCCAGACTTATCTGTCTATTTTCAATCACGCAGGGCGTTAAGGTGCTGTCTTGGAGGGCCTATTGATTTGACGTGTGCACACCCGGCTTGCCTTGACTATAAGAGAGAGGTGGGCGGGGGCTCTATCGATAACTACCTCATCTCCGTTACATCGACAGGAATGAATCCATATCTCTGCAGTCTCCTTTTCTCACTCCCCCTTTGCCCTTCCTCTCTTTGTCTCTGCGCATCACTCTTTCTCTAACCCTCTCTCTCTCTCACTATTTCTCTCACCCATACTCTCTGTGGTATTTCCTTGCATATTCTCTGCCTTAACATGAGCGGTAGTCCTTTCTCAAAATCTGGGAATGGATAACCACCTAAGGATTGTATGAAAGATTAGATATTGATCTGTGAGTAGGCCCTGGAAATCGCATGTTACGTAATATGGTATGCACGCTCATTGGTGTCATAATAAGCGTTCAAGGTAGTGTGGGAACTATATGGGACATTGTCATGAACCATTGTACAGCATGTTTGCAAGAAGAGTATGTCACGGGCCACACAAACTCACCCGATATAACCTAGCAACAGTGAATCTAAATCGACAGTGAATCTAAATCATGGCAAACACTGTGTTAACAGCAATGCAGCTATTGAAGCCTCTGTTGCAGTGCCTCAGACTTACCTTGACATTTCTGTGTGTGTGTGTGTGTGTGTGTGTGTGCGTGCACCCGCTCACCTACAGTTCGTATGACGGTGAGAAAGAGAGACAAAGAGAAAGACCACGTGGCCTATTGCACCAAGGAATGTTTTTTTGTGCAGGAGCCTGTGCATGTGCATGTCAACCCTGCACAAGGGAGACTCCATTAGGATAAAGAATGAACCTGACTCGTGCTGCCCCATTATACAGCTCCTCTTCTGCACACTAGTGTGTGTGTGTGTGTGTGTGTGTGTGTGTGTGTGTGTGTGTGTGTGTGTGTGTGTGTGTGTGTGTGTGTGTGTGTGTGTGTGTGTGTGTGTGTGTGTGTGTGTGTGTGTGTGTGTGTGTGTGTGTGTGTGTGTGTGTGTGTGTGAATGTTACACCATGTTCATAATATGTATGTGAACACGTGTGTGTGTGTGCACTGTGCAAGCCGATCACGTACCATTGAATCTGTGACTGCACCCGCATATGATCACACGTCTTGCAATCGTATGTTATGACGTGTCAGTATAGCTCCAGATTTAGTGTGTCACACACTGAAAAACAGCCGATCTGCAAGCTCAAAACGCGTTGCATCCGTGGCGCATTGTGAGCTTGTAGATCTGCTATCTTTGGCACACGACACAGTCAAGACGGCGGAGCATAAATTCAGCATTTGTTCTAATGAATTCATACATGTATGCCCTGAAGCCTCTGCTGTCCAAGGTCAGCCACAGGTCCATACATCTTCTGGATTGCCAATTGAGAGGGCATTAAAATGCAGAGGGGGAAAAATAAGCTGCAAACCGTACTGGGAAACGCCAAATGGAAATTGCCAAATGTGCTGCTGGGTTGTTGCACTGGAAAGAAGTGGGGAAAGAGGTTGTGGTGGGTGTTAGGGTTGTACAGTATGTGACTGAGAAATGCATTGATGATGATGATGGCAGAGGACACAAGATAGACCATTAACAATGAAAGAGGGTGGAGTTGGAGAAGGGGAAGAGACAAACACACACACACACACACACACACACACACACACACACACACACACACACACACACACACACACACACACACACACACACACACACACACACACACACACACACACACACACACACATAAATACTATACATGCTGTGAGGTGAGACAACTCATGTCTCACTCTTTTCTGTATTAACCGACTCTGATACGCTTCACTGTGATGGAACACCAAGCAATATAGTGGTGTGAGAGAAAAAATAAGATGGGGCGAGAGAGAGGAGGGGCACAGAGAAAGAGAGGGAGGGGTACACGTTCCCTTAATGAGGATGGACTCTCGTTAATTTGAATTTAGTCGAAGTGAGGCAAGTAGCGGGGAGAGACAGACGGGGAGGGAGAGAGAGAGAGAGAGATAGAGACCCCCTACCAGCGTGTGGATGAGAGAACAGGAAGAGAGAGCATGAGGGGAGGGAGGGAGATGGAGCTTAGAGGGAGACAGAAGGAGGAATCTGAGAGCTGAACGGAGCTGAGCAGAGTGCGTTAAGCCCAGCGAGTGGTCTATGAGTGAGTGCGTGTGTGAGAGAGGCATCTCTGTGGACTCTGTGTACCGCTACGTATCGTCACTGCCAGGTATGTTGTGAGCCGCAGCCACGAGACGGAAACGCAGGCAATCTGTCCATCGTCCTCACCTTCCGCGTGTTCATCAGAACCGGCACTCCTCCGCTCACTTCCTCTCTGACGCCAGTTGAAGAGCGCATGAGAGCACTCTAGCCGAGCATGCAAGCACAGAGAGGCATTCGCCGCTCGCAAACACTCACACTTTGCGTAGACTCGGCTGAGAGCTACGCCGCCGGCGAACGTCATTCCACTTTTAGCAGCTTCCAGTGGTCGAGTTAAGAGCAGCCTGTTGTGTTTTTTGTGTGCAAGTGTGAGTGTTTGTGACCAATTCACAGCATGTCAACCGTTTGCCAGTTCGTCGTCTGTTTTGCTGCCCTACCACTTGCTCTATCACACATTTGGTAGTGGTGTTGAGATTGCTAAAGAGTACCTGAGGACACCGGAGCTCACGAGAGTGTGTGTGAGTCCAGCTATAGGTATGTGTGATACCATAAGGAAACGCAACCGCTGCTGCCACAGATAGGAGGAAGAAAGGGAGTGAGAGGCAGGTGAGGAAACGGACTAACCATACCGCTGCTTGTTAAACTCAGCACCACTGGATACGTACTGCTGGTCTCCTGGAACATCGAGCAAACCGTCTGCTCCCCAAGATTCGACACTGGGAGTGGGGCCAGCCCTCATGGTGCCTGGATCCCTGGCACAAGAAGGGAGTGAGGATTTCGGTGATGAGGCTGGAGGAGGAAGACCCAAGGAGGGATGAGGTTGTCTTTGTGGGAGGCAGGAGGGCTACAGTGGGCTGGTGCCCCCACCCTGCGGTATTGCGTTCCGTTTCCCCCGCCACCTCGCTGTGAGCATGCAGGTGCTACAGATCGTCAAGGAGCTGGTGTCACCTTCCAGACGCAGGGCAGCGGCACGATTTGGAGGTGTGTGTGACTCTTTAACCCATTATGACCTGAGGGCGATTCTTAGCTAATGTCTTCCAAATCCCAACAGTTTTCTGGAAAAAAAACGTATGTTTCTATATCGGTGGGTTCTCAAACGTTTTCATGTCAAGGACCCCCAAAATGATATGTCTTTGGCCGCCGACCCCCATCTCAAAATGTTTTTGTTCCAGGGACCCCCAGAAGCAAAGATTTGAGTTAAAAATGTTCGCTTTAAAAGAATATAAATATATTAATTTGCACACATTTTCCCGATTTTTAAGAAAATAGCAGATCTACAAGCTCATAGGGCGGCACTCGGTGCCGCCCTATGAGCTTGTATATCTGCTATTTTTGAATAGCCAAAGTGTAAAATAATGCTTTTTTAGCTCAAATCAAAAAATTACACGGATGCGTTCCAGGTCTTAATGGGTTAAGTGTGTATGTGTATATGCTGTATGTGAAGTGTTCCATGCATCCGATTTCATTTTTGTCGTCCCGCTTCTGTACATGAACGTGCATAAGCCGTTGCCTGTGTTTGTTGTGTAGTAACAGTGATTGTGTATGTGGGGTTGTACTGTATGTCAAGGTCTGACTCCCGACTTCCTACTGCGCCCATGTGACTTTATTCTGAGAGAATAGAACATTCCCCTGGTACCGCCACCACTGCTGTAATAGCTCAGTTGCTCTGGGAGGCGCGCATGCACGCGCATGTGTGTCTGTTTGTCCATGTGTGTCTTTCTTTCAGTGTGCGTGTGTGTGTGTGAGCATGCGTCTGTGTGTGTTTTCAGTGTGTGCCCCTGTGCCCATTTGTGCATGCTGCCACTGCATGTCTCTGGTGGTGAGTGGTGAATAATGAATAATGCCCTGGGGTAATGGAACACTCTGTGACCTCTGACCCCCCCTTCCTTGTACTCGCTCTCCGATTGGATCAGCTTATCGTGATCATCCCCGTTCCACGTCTCGTTTTCCCAAACAAACGCTACTTTTATTGCAGTTAGCCACAAGTTTATCTTTCCCTCGTTTTCCTCGCCAGAGGAAAAACAAACACAAACACAGCTTGTTGACGTCCTGCGCCACTGCTCCTGAATTAGACTTATATCCAGTGGACAGTTTACACAAATGTAATGAGTCCGGTTGATAGTTATAAATTGCTGTTTTTAATTTCAGCACATTCCTCCTAAAATGTTGTTGGAACAAGTGGGACGTTAAATTATTTATTCTAACAAGGGGGTGACATGTCTCTTCTTCTCGCCTCAAAATCACCCCCCCCCCCTCCACCTCCAGGCCACCTGTTCGTCTTCCATCTCCAAATAATATTGTCTATTCATTTAATCATTCTCTCCATTTTCTCTCTGTATCTCAAATTTGATGTATTCCATCCTCTATATCATCTTCCTCTCAATCTGCTCCGAGTGCGCGTGTCTACTTGAACTCCAACCGCCACAAGGAATGTCACTTATCATCTTCTCGTTTGAGGATTTCACGTTTTCTGATGTAATGCTCGCAGTCATTGCTAAGCTCCTGATCACAGGGCTATAGTGTTTGTGTGTTGAAAGCACCCCAGCACCATGTAGCAGTGTGTGTAATCAGCGCTAAAAGGCAAGAGAGCCCTGTACCCCTGTTGAGCTTCTCCATCGATCCCTGTCTTCGTCGAGTCGAGGTGCCTCGCGCCCTCCCATTTGGCTGCCATTTTAATCTCTACCCATCGACCCTGCAGAGAAATTCTCCCTGGATGCTTTTCCTCTTAACTTGGATCAATGCAGACAGATTTAGTGATGGCCTCCCAACAGCAAATACAGGACGCTTGTACCTGCGCTCGACGGCACTCAATTACATGAGCACACATGCAGCTGTGTAGACTTAAGGTGTTGCGCTGAGGTGTGACGTTTTGGGCCAGGTGCAAGCAGATGGTCCTGGTGTGCGCATGAGCGCGTCGCACTGTTCCTTTATGTGAGAGAGAACTCTAGTCTAGGGTGATGATATTTCCGTTTGTTTCACTCAGCTCAGCAGTATGGAATGCATAGATTTGTGAGATAGCAGCAGTGTGTGTGTGTGTGTGTGTGTGCGTGTGTCAAATTGATGTTTATTTTGTATATGCTTGATCTTCTCTTATCTTCTCTTTCATCTGTATCAAGATGTACGTATACATGCATGCATTCCTAGCACACAAAAACACATTTGTTTAGGCTTCCACAGTGATGAGCCCCAGGACTCCAGCCCCAGCCTGAAATCTGGCATGTAGCAGCTGGCACCTGGCCTGGCGAGGCTCTGTCTGTATAGTGAGGAGAACCGAGGAGAAGGCTGGGTTTTCTAACGAGACCAGTGCAGCCCTTTCTGCTCCTCTGCCAAACCGCATTCTTCACCTCTCTTCCTCTTCCTCGCCCGCAGCACCGGTCAGCAGCACCGCTAGCAGCTCACTATCTCTCCTTCTGCGTTATTAATCAGCACGGTTGCTGCCGTCTCCCTATCTCACACTCTCTTCATTTCTCTCTCTCATGTGGCATCTCTCTTTCTCCTGTGGCATCTTAACGACTAGAGGAAAGAGGCTTGCTCAATTATTCAATTGATGCTTTAAAACAAGGACAATTTGTTTTTGGGTTGTGCGTCAAGTTGAAAACAGTCTGTGTGATTGTGGGTTTGGTGTGGGAGGCTGCTCTCGGTATTGCTCTGTCTGTCTGTCTGTTTGTCTTTCTGTTTGTGTGTACCTCGGCTTCAAGGAACAGCCTCATGCTGGTTAGTTAATGGGGGCTGGCAGATTGTCCTGTTCCCCATGCACAGCAGGCGCAGCGCTGAAGTGAAGTGATCTAGTTTTATTTGTCAGCGCACACAACAATAATATCGTGATTAAGGCATGGACAAACTGCAATTTGGACAGACAGTACCGACAACCATAGTTGTCTGTACTGTCTGTCTCCATCTGAGACAGTGTGCCTCAGATGGACATGAATGACAAAGTGGCGCTGTGCATGGGGGGGGGGGGGGGGCACGGGTAAGCCTGTCACAATTATTACATCATCGCCTAATAGCAATTATTTGAGATAACTATTTTGCGTAATCGTCATAATCGTTTGCGTGATGAAAAAAAGATACATTTTCAAACATCTCCCCCAAAAATAGTGGAAATAGCCGATCTACAAGCGCACAACAGTGCGTCATTAAATATGTCCGAAATGTCTTTGTATATTTCAGTTATTTGTCATATCTAACCTGTTTAATTTCTGTTTTATGAAGCCGAAAAGCCAAACAGAAATGTAATTTGTATTCATATGTTCATTTCAACGCCCAAAACACAATTAGATCATTAATCGCAAAATGTTTATGTGACAATTAATCGTAAAGTAAAATGTCATGATCGTGGCAGCCCTAGGCATGGGGGCGGGTGCAGCAAGGATGAGTGGGTTTTGGCCTTGTGTTGAGGATGTGAGGGAGGGACGTTAAGAGAGTTGACTAGCCTGAATGCCTTGGATAGAAAGTGTTGCAGCTGTCAAGAGTCTTGTGGAGCGAGCCCTGATGCTGCAGAAGTTTTCCCTGGAAGGCAGAAGGTTGACGTTTCAGTGGGAACGGTGGGAGGGTTCTCTCACAATGCTGGAGGCCCTGCTTATGCAGTGTGAGTGGTAGATGTCCGTGATTGAGGGTAGGTCTATGATTTTCTCGGCTGTGCTCGCAACCCTTTGCGGTATCTTCTTGTGGCCATAGACCGTGGTGCATTTTCTGCACCAATACTGACTTTGTAACGGTGACTGCAGACAGCCCTGGGGGCGTGGGGGGCACTGGTGCTCACTGTGATGGAGCTGGGGGTGTTATCCCCCAATGCGAACTGTTTGAGGTGTCGTAACCCATTTAGACCTGAGGCCGATTCTAAAAACGCCTTCTAAATCCTGACCGAAGTTTTCTGAAAAACTTCAAATATTTATACAAAAATTACAAAAAATGTGTGTTGCTATATACTGTACATAGCAACAGGAACCTGAAAGGTATAGTTACAAGAAGGGGTTCCCGCCCAAAATGGGTCCAGTTTGCCCTTCAGTTTCTGTCTGAAGTCGATGAACGGCATTCTTACATAAGTTCCAGGAGATATGGCGCCATCGGTGGACCTGTTTGAGTGGTATGCAAAGTGTTAAATTAGCATCTTTGCTAAATCCGACGTATTTACGTCCATGTGACGTCCATTAATATATCCATTAATATCCTGTCCTAATAAACAAATAAAGTAAAAAGTAAAGTAATGACAAGCCTCTCAAAGCACTTTGGCATTAGTCATTTCAGACTGGCTATTGTGGGCTTCTTGGGTCTTGGTATGATGGTGGTGGACTTGAAGCACGCTGGGATGACCGCATAGCTCAGGGAGATGATGAGATGCTGAAAATGTTTGTGAGGACCTCGGTTAACTGGTCCACAACATTCTCTGGCTGTCCCTGCAGCCTTGCGTGGTTTGAAGCTGGAGAGCATCGTCCCACAGCAGTGTGCAGGGCAGGCAGAGTCAGGAAAGAGGGCTGCATTCGCTCCAAGGGATGTGTGTGAGCGTTGAACCATGCATAGAAGTTGTTCAGTGTGTTTGGTTCAAGGTTTGTTTATTATTACATCTTGTGTAGTAGAGGAGTGTAAAAGTTTGTCTCAGGCCTGGCAGCAATAATAGTATTAATAGTAGTAAACAACTAGCATAGCAAAAAAGAAAAAAGATAAGCATTAATCAAGAAAAATGCCGGTAGTTCTACCTCTTAAGGTGCTATGATCTTTGCAACTGTTCAGGCGTGTTGGCCCCTTCCTGGTCAGCAGTGGTTAGTGGTTGGCAAGGCTGGTGATATCGGTCTTTCTTGGAGACTGTGACATAGCTAGTCTGTCTGTTGATAGTCACAGTGAGTGATGGCATATTCCTCCATGTTGATTGTAGGTGGCTGACGGTCTGTATATTCAAAACAGTCTTGCAGTGCTGATGTGGCCCCCTCTGGCCACACTTTAATCTCCTTCAGACCAGGCTTGGACCGTTTGAGCAGGGCGATGTATGCTGGTCTTAACTTAATGGAAATGTGGTCAAGAGAGGGTGGGGCTCTGTGCTTTGTATGCATTGCAATGTTTGTGTAAACAAGGTCCAGTGTGTTTTGTCCTCTAGTTGTAAAGTCAACATGTTGGTGTAATTTTTGGAAAAACTTCAGATTTGCATGATTAAAGGGCTATATACACTACTTCTCCATTCCCTGCCTGAGGCATTGTGGCAAACGAGACTACAATTTAATCTTGAAATGTTGTTTTTCCTGCAGTGGTTTCACTGGCTATATTTGAGAGTTCCAGGCTTATTGTCTCTGCATCAGATGCAACGTGATGTCTCTGCGCTTGCTAGCCAGTCCCTATCCAAAAGGTTTTCATTAGATTAGGTATCACATGGCTTTCTCTAGCACAACAACAAGCTACCTTTTATCTCTCCCTCTGTCTGCTTTCTTTCTCTATTGCTCTTTCTGGCTATCTTTTGTTCTATTTCTCTCTGACTTTCCAGGCCCCCTACCTCGCCTCTTAACGCTCCTTTCAGTTCTTCTGTGATAAATTGGATCTGTGGAGTTTTTCACTGTGTCACCTGTCTTGGCCTGTGCTGCCTTTTTTGAACGACATCATGGTGTGACGGTCATGATGTTGTCCCTACTCATGTGTAGAGCCACGCCGATAGATTGGCCAGAACGATATATCTGTAATTGTTTAACTTTTTTGACGACATCGGTATGAGCAATTATGCAGCTGATGCGTCCTGATTTGTAACAACTTTCATCCTGGTGGGCCCATTTTGGTCATGTCATTATAGCCAAAAGTAAAAAATGTTCGATAATAGCAGAGCTCACAGCGTCTTGCGTTGCAAGCTTGTAGTTCGCTACTTAAAATTAAAAATATTTTTTAAGGCTTCAGTGGATAAAGCCTCACTATGTTACTTTTTTTTAATGAATAAAATGTAATTTTGTCCAATCTGTATGGTACAATATGTTAATACAATATAACTTATACAATTGGGGTGGTTGTATTTTGTCTCCCTGCTTTTCTATTGAGACATTTAGATAGTGTCAAAGGTCACGTCTCACCTACCTGATGAAGGCCGTTGAGGCCGAAACGTTGTGTTTTTACTGCTTAATAAATACATATTTTTGGGAGCATTAAGACAGTGTGGACTGTGCGGACCTTCTCCTTCTCTACATGTCTCACCTAGACACAGGATCTGACCTGATTAAATATATCGATTATCGAATGTAGCAATTTCAGAAGCTGGAGCCAGGCAAAAAAAAATCAGCACAATCCGGGTTCAAATCCGGATTATAAGAGGAAAGTTACATAGTGCTGCTTTAGATTAAATAAAGTTAAGTTTGTGTTTATTTTCTTATCTATCAAAACCTTGTTTTGTTCATTTTTATTTGATTGTCTTCTCGTGAGTTCAATGTTCTCAAATAGAAACTTTAATCATCTCGTTTTCGTTTTCAAATAAATTAGAACATTTTGGCACTTTTTTACACACTATCAGTCAAAATATCTGTAATCAAATCCCCAAAAAACGGTATCAGCTTCGGACCACAATATTTGTCATGGGTCAGACTTAGGGATGCAAATTATCGATTAATTCATTAATTGATAGTTGATAACCTCCTTATCAATCGATTAATTGATAAGCGGCGTTTTTTTAGGACCAAAAGGAAAATTCTTGTCCGAAAATGAGTGCAGAAACATAATTGCCGTGATGTAGTTATCAGAGAACAATCATGTCAGACTATGAACTATGTAACTAAAACTCTTTGCTTCTGGGGGTCCCTGGAAGTATTGTAAGATGGGGGTCCGCGGCCAAATACATATACATTTTGGGGGTCCTTTACATGAAAAGGTTTGAGAACCACTGACATAGCATTATTATTTTTTTCAAAAAATACATTTTGTAGAATCGGACCCTCAGGCCTTAATGAGTTAAGTGGTGAGGAAAACTTAATGGGTTAAGTGGTGGTCATCACATGCCATTTCATACATCCACTGTCCCAAGTCAGAGCTGCTTCCCACTCAGGTAGACTCGTCCGTCTTCAGGTCTGGCGCTTCTAAAGTCTCCCCTGGGGGTAGTCTGGCAGTTCAGTAGCCAAGCGATTATATACGATTAGAACTAACAAACCCAAGCCAAAACAAAGATTGACAGATATCTGTTACAGGCCCAGCCAATCAGAGGCTTACCTGAAATGTTCTCTAGGCAGAACAATGTGATTCAGACCCTCCTCCCGTCACTGGAATTGACGAGGTAAGACGGTAGGTCTTGACAATGTGAGACCTACCAGGGATGATGACCAATACCTGTATTTTAGCCAGCCTCTGATCTCTTGCATCCAGACAGCTGTGCGTCTGCTCCCTTGCTTAGTGATTGCCTAATTCAATATTTGTCTCCAGTGGCACTATTGATCTTTTTCAATTGCCCTCTGGTGGCCTCACATGTCAAAGCAGTGTTCAAGTGGTCTTCTACATTCGGACACTCACAACAGCCCTCATTTGCATTAGCTCTGGTGGTGACTGGAGTCCGAGTGTGCTGTCGATTCAACAGATACTCCTTGTTTTATTCACTACCGTGTG
Organism: Gymnoscopelus braueri; assembly: GCF_963280865.1. Taxonomy (NCBI): domain Eukaryota; kingdom Metazoa; phylum Chordata; class Actinopteri; order Myctophiformes; family Myctophidae; genus Gymnoscopelus; species Gymnoscopelus braueri. Next base: position 24,607,928 of record NC_137625.1, read on the forward strand.
TTGGGTACGGGGGAGGTTTTCTTTAGCCATTCCTTGGTGGTTTCATCTTGCCTTTTCAATGCCAACGTGTGCCCACGCAGTTTCCGTGCTGCCCACCTGGTCGTAGAACAGCGCTGAAGAAAGGATGGCTACAGGAGTTTAGCTGAATGATAGCCCTAATGAAAGAGAGAGAGAGAACCAAGAGCACAAGGAGAGAGAGATTTAAAAGAGAGGAAACGGGTGGGAAAGTTTCCTTTCTTTTCTGTGACTTGTGTCGCTTATTCTGCCTCTTCAGTATTGACCAGTGGTGGAAAAAGTACTCAAATTCTTTACTTAAGTGAAAGTACCAATATTGCAATATAGAAATACTCTGTTACAAGTAAAAGTCCAGAATTAAAAATGTACTAGAGTAAAAGTACAAAAGTATTGGCATCAAAATGTACGTACCAAAAGTAAAGAAAGTTTAAAAAAAAATGAAAATAGCAGATCTACAAGCTCACAACGCGTCGCGACGCGTTGTGAGCTTGTAGATCTGCTATTTTAGGTATAAAATCTGCAGTTCTACAATCAGCTATTTTAGGTATAAAATAGGGCTGAAGTGGTTAATGTATGTTTTATAATGTAATAATTTATATCTGAAATGTAATTAGTAACTCTTCAAATAATTGTAGTGGAGTAAAAGTACAATATTTGCCTCTGAGATGTAGTGGAGTAAAAGTATTGGAAATTGTAAATACTCAAGCAAAGTACAAATACCTCAAAATTGAACTTAAGTACAGTACCGGTACTTAAGTAAATGTACTTAGTTACTTTACACCACTGGTATTGACTGACATGTAGCCGTGATAGCATGCAACAATGCACAGTCAAATAAACTGTGTTCATCAGAGAGAGAGAGAGATGGGAGACAGGCAGCGCTCTCTCCTGCCGTGACCCGCGGAGCCTTCAGAAGTGATACCAGCACTTCGGTCATCAGTCCTCCCACAACACTCTCACAAGCAAAGAGATGTTTCCTGTGCCGATGGAGGCAGGAGATTAGATGACGGAGAAGAACAAGAAACTTTTCTTTTCCCCGTCGTCGCCTGACGCCTGTCCCTCCTCCCCCTCCGCTGTCGATATGCAACATCAATATGATTTTACACCACATCCATTTTATAATGCACTTTTAATGGGAACGGTTTATCATGAAGCTGTCATTGTTGGCAGACACACTCCCCCACCCCCCCCTCCACCACAACTCTCCGTGTTTGTTGGCCTTTTCTTTATCGCTTGTCTGTCTGTCTCTCTATCTCTCTCTCTCTCTCTCCCACCCGTCTTCCTTTCTTCCCACTGATACACTCTTTTACCCTATGACGTCTCTGTCATTCCCTCTGACTCTCTTCTTCTTCTTCTTCTCCCCTCTCTCTCTTTCTTGCTCTCTGATGTGTAAGACAGAATGGGGCCTGTTGTTTTGTTTGTGTTTGGGTGTGGAATGTTGTGAGTGGGACAGACTCACTCCTGAAGTGAGCGCTCTCTCTCTCTCTCTCTCTCTCTCTCTCTCTCTCTCTCTCTCTCTCTCTCTCTCTCTCTCTCTCTCTCTCTCTCTTCCTCTCTCTCTCTCTCTCTGTGTCACTAACAAACAGCAGCATTGTAGTATTGTGAAAGCACAGGCCCTCCAACTCAACATCTCTGATCTCACTTGTCGCACTTGTTGCTGTCTGGTATCTTCTCAGTCTGTCGTTGGTGTGTAACGGACGACGTTGTCAGGTTCTTTTTTGCTTGGTTTTGTTTAGTTTTGTTGTTTGTGGGGTTTTTTTTTGTGCCAGGGCCAGTGGAACTGGGATTTGTAGTTTAATGTTGTTTTTTTTGTGAGCTAGTCTGAATTAGCCTTAGGCCGTCACTAATGCGGATGAAGGCTCTAACTCTCCCTCCGGAGGATCCGCTGTGCAGCTTGAAGAGAGGTGAGTGACGTAGCTCTGAGACAACGAGCTCAAGCAACATGTTAGTCAACAGGGTGTAGTTAGTATCATATGAACAGGGTTTCTATTGCACTTCAGGACACACCTGCAGGCGGTTAAGTGGGTGTGTTCTGTTACTTGTATGACATTTCAGTTTGAATCTTCTCCCAAACATTATTTAACCACTTTCAACCTGGTGTGCCTATTTTCAAAAACCTTTCGTATAGAGATAGATACTATAGATAGATATTTTGTTCTTCTTTTAGCAGATCTACAACCTCACCATGTGTCACATTGCAAACACGTGAGCTTGTAGAACTGTTATTTTAGCTTTTGATTTTTTTAAATAGAGCTCAAGCAGGAGTTTCTTTTAGCGGGAGTTTTGTCCCCTCGGCCATTGCGGGATTAAACAAACTGCCACGTCGATAGGATGGTTTTCTTTGTATAGTGGAGACCTCATGTATTGTCTTGGTTTTTTGTCGTGTGATATGTTGTTTTGTGCCATATGGTTACGAGTTATTTTTTGTTTGATTTTTTTTTTGCTTTTGAACAGACTGTGAAGACAAATATCCCTTCGGCGACAATAAAAATCATCTTATCATTATTAAGTGGATAATTTAATTTAGGCCAACACAGATAGATGTGGTCACATTATATACCGTATACTACTTATACTGTATATTGCTGCTCAGCGAGAGTCTTTGGAATATTCATATTTGTTCCCTATGACAGAAAATGGAGTCTCGGGTCTGGCAACCTGTCATTTAGATGTCACTGATGCCCGTGTTACATTATACTGCTGTTTTGCTCTACTGTGCTGTATATGTTTTTTTTTTAAAGGCCTAGATTTGTTTCCACTGCAGGCACATTGGTACTATAGCAGAACAATGTGAGGGCTTCTTCTCTAATAGTTACAAGTGTGTGCCTCCAGAGAAAATATAAGATCCTTGTAAGTTCTGATGCAAAGTATAGACACAGAATATTGCTTAAAAACAGATTTGTGATGAGGATGTGTTAGATGGTGTGGTTTATCACTGTGTGTCATTCAGAGGTCAAGTCCGTGTCAAGATCTACAAGCTCACAAGGTGTCGTGATGCAATGCTTTGTGAGCTTGCATATTGGCTATTTTAGCTTTTTTTATGTAAAGGAAAGTGTATGTCATCACAATACAATATTATTATCACAATATCTATATTGAGATATTTGATTGTGTCCATATCGCCCAGCCCTAGATTTTAGGCATTTATACCCAGACTGGGAGTCAGATTGTTGTTTTGGAATTGTGTGGTAGGAATAGTGTAAATTGTATTAGTGGAGGACATCATTAGCAGAGAGGACTCTGTCTCTGATTACGACTCGTGCATGTGTGCGCATGTGAGAGATCGATGAGAATGGAGAGATAAAATATATATATGTATAACATGCGCTGTTTTTATGCACATGTTTTGTGTGAGAGTGTGTGTGTGTGTGTGTGTGTGTGTGTGTGGTGTACACGTGACAGCAGAGCTGCATTTTCCATTTTCACCGTCCACAAGATTTAATTGAATCTGTGTATTTATTGGGCTCATGGGGTGTAGAATAGTTCTGTTCGTTCCCACACCTTGCTCTTATCCCATTAAGACCTGAAACCGATTCTACAAATGTCTTCTAAATCCCAACAGTATTCTGAAAAAACGTATCAGTGGTTCTCAAACTTTTTCATGTCAAGGACCACCTAAATGATATGTATTTGGCCGCTGACCCCCATCTCAAAATATGTTGTTCGAGGGACCCCCAGAAGCAAAGATTTGAGTAAAAAAATTTCGCTTTAAAATAATAAATATATATTCAAAGATTTGCACACAATTTTTCAAAAATAGCAGATCTACAAGCTCGTAGATCTGCTATTTTTGAATAGTCAGAGTGTAAAATAATTGTTTTTTTTGTTGCTCAAATCAAAAAATGACACAGATGCGTTCCAGGTCTTAATGGGTTAACCGCCTCACGCTTTTTAATGCGAGATACATGGAATCAAAAGATAATCACTTTGTGTATGCTCTGCCTGCCTGGTGATTGGTGTGTGTGTGTGGGCAGTCTGGGCACTAATGGGCTGTGGGGATGCTGCTGTTAAAGTGTGAAAGCTGGGTTTGGTTAAGGTAACTCCGCACCAAACAGACTCGTCCAGACTATTGCAGACTACTCCAGACTGCAACAGACTGGTATTCGGTTGGCAAAAGTTGGCATTTAAGTCTGTCAGCCGACTGGCCATTCATGTGCTAATTTGACTTTTAGCCTGCCAGCGTTGCCAGGTCTGCTTATTATAAGCGACTTTGGGCTTGTTTCCCTGCAAAGCCACTTATGTTCCCAGCGTTTTTTCTTCACTGACGTGCAGTGGTGTATTCTTTATTCTTCTTTATTCTTTATTAATTATTAGGATCCCCATTAGCTTCCACAAAGTGGTCGCTAGTCTAAGTAGTGTAAGTAACTAGTACATTTACTCAAGTACTGTACTTAAGTACAATTTTGAGGTACTTTTACTTTACTGGAGTATTTCCAATTGTCTATACTTGTACTCCACAACAATTATTTGAAATGTTTAGTTACTAGTTACTTTGCAGATATAAATCATTATGAAACATACATTAACCTCTTTTGCCCTATTTTATACCTATAAGCTATTTGAAAATAGCAGATCTACAAGCTCACAACGTGTTGCGATGCACGCGTTCTGAGCTTGTAGATCTGCTATTTTCAAACATTTTGGTACTTTTACTTTTGGTACTTTAAGTACATTTTTATACCAATACTTTAGTACTTTTACTCAAGTAAATGTTGAATTCTGGACTTTTACTTGTAACAGACTCAGAGTACATCTATTGCATTCAAGCCTGGAATTTCGTCATTTTAGGGGCAAGGCCACTTGGCCTTTGGTGTTGTAATTTTTTGGAGGGCACAAAGGCCCTGCCCGGTCTTCCTGCCAGGGCAGGAAGGCCATCCAAAAAAATAATAATGATTTTTAAGTCCAAAAATGATTTTTAAGTCCACGGAAATAATGCATTTAACTTGAAGGTTAAGGATCATTGTATTTTAATATATTATAAGAATAGTATAACTATCTGTGAAATATAACCCGTTTATTTCACAAAATAATGTGTTGGCAAATGACCAATATTTAGTTATATAGGTCTCAATATGTCACATTCAGCCCTGGACTTCACTGACTGAAGTAGGGGTCACATTAATCACATTAGATTCACATAATGTATTTTACCCACAATTAATTTTCATTCAAATGAAATGTTAATGAACTTGCACTAATAATGACTTTAGTTGATTTTTCACTCTTTAAAATATAGTATTTCTTAATTATTAATAATTACAGCTTCTTTTTTTTTCACGATTTTTTATTGTTTTTAAATAATAATAAAAAAGGAACATACAAGATTTCCACCCGACAGCCATAATATATAGCCAATATATGGTTCTGTATCAGTATATGAGTCCGTTTTTGCAGATTTCATTCTAATTGGCTACTATGCCTGCATATGAATTTCATGAGCCTGGGTAGGTCACCCTGGCTTGGCGGAGATATGCCCTGTAGCGCACACTCCGCCAGTGATGTAAAGTAACTAAGTACATTTACTCAAGTACTGTACTTAAGTACACTTTTGAGGATTTTTTACTTTACTGGAGTATTTCTAATTTTCAGTACTTTTACTTCTACTCCATACATCTCTGAGGAAAATATTCTACTTTTACACCACTACAATTATTTGAAAACTTTAGTTATTAGTTACTTTGCAGATATAAATTATTACATTATAAAACATACAGTAACCACTTTAGCTCTATTTTATACCTAGGCTATTTGAAAATAGCCGATCTACAAGCTCACAACACGTCACGTTGCTATTTTCAAACATTTGAGTACTTTTACTTTTGGTACTTTAAGTACATTTTGATACCAATACTTTTGTACTTTTACTCAAGTACTTCTACATTGCAGTATTGATACTTTTACTTAAGTAAAACATTTGAGTACTTTTTCCACCACTGCGCTCCACACAGCAGCAGCAGGTGAAAGCAATTCACTTAAACGAGGGTTGTGTTGCGCACCAAAACTGCGCGAAAGTAGGTCAAATCAATCAATCTCTCTCTCTCTCTCTGGGAGCAACAACGAGAAACAGTGAATGTAGGTTTTCATAGACATGGTCGCTTGTTTCTCTCACATAATCTGGCAACACCGACAGCCCTTTGTTGTCACTGCCACTGCTCTGCCAGTCGGCTAAAAAGCTGAACATGTTCGGTCGGCTCTGGGTCGGCCGAAAAGGTCCCGACGGACCCCTAACCGACTGGCCGACGGACCCCTAACCGACTGGCCGACGCTTCCCGAAGCCAAATCGGCCCAAAGTCGGGCCGATTTGGATTGGTCTGGAGCCAGCTTTAGTGGGGAGGGGGGGGGGGGGGGAGGCTGTTGCTGACTGACTGACTGTGGCTTTTTGTGGCTGTCTGGCTGGGTGACTCAACTGGCTAGCTGAAATGTAATATTCCTCCTTCTCCACAGATAGCAGCTACAAGAGCGAGAGACAAAAGAGAAAAGGGAGAGGAGAGCGTTCAAACAAACGGAGCGAGCAAACACTCCTTATCGCTAACGAGTGGATCTAAAGAGCATGCATGAAGGGCAAACTAAAGCAGGCGACTGGGTCGCCGTCCAGCTGGGCGGGCGGGTGACGGACGGGGACATTTTAATCACAACAGGAGAGGGATAAATTAGCTGAAGCTGATATAGCCCTCACAGCAGGAGGCCGACATTAACTGGCTTGGGGACACACACACACACACACACACACACACACACACACACACACACACACACACACACACACACACACACACACACACAAACAGCAGCCAGATGGGGGTCTACTCTGGCCAGGTGAAGAGCGATAAGGAGGAAAGACAGAGGAAGGACAGTGTTTATAATATGCATGTGACACAGGTGCACGTCTGTAACAGTCCGCAAGCTTTAACTTAAAAGTGGATTCTCTACTAAAACCCAGAACCCCCCCCCCCCCCCCGCCTCCGCCACCCCAACACACACACACACACGCACACGCACACGCACACGCACACGCACACGCGCACACACTCAACGCAAGCCATCCAGGCCAGTCACGGATGCCAGTGTGATTCCCGGAGCATGAAAGAGGCCTAATTGCATTTAGCTTAAGCCCCACCCCCTGTGTGGAATACTAATACGGTTGTGAAGGGGTTCGGACTTAAGGCTATGATTTAGTATGCAATAAATAAAATAAAATGACTTAATCCGCCATTTCCTCTTAAGTTCCATTCCATCTCACTATGGAAACCACAGCCCCCCCCCCTCCCCCAGGGTGGAATTCCCAGCAGAAGACTTTTATTTGTTTGTTTGCTTTCAGGCCCCAGTCAGTCAGTCAGTTTGCTCTGTTGTGTGTGTTCCCCCGGCCTCTTCTCCTACTGTGTGTGTGCTATGGCATGGTTGCGTGCCTTTTCACTGTCACACACACACACTGTCCCTTCATCCTGTCATAAAAATTCCGGTCCTGGTTCAAAAAAGGCCACATTTTGTTCGGACACTGTGGAATTCCGGGCGACCAAACACCCCCCCCCCACACACACAGCCCTGTGGAACCCCAGGAGGGGAAGTCACAGAACGAGTGGTGGAGTGAAATACTTCCTGCTCAATAGGAACCGCAAAGCTGACGGAACAAAGTGAATTATTAACCCGTTTGGACTTGAAGCCGAAAAAAAACACCTTCAAAATCCTACCTAAGTTTTCTGAAAAACGTATATCAAAAAATGTTGCTATATGGATTCAAATTCAAAAATAGCAAAAGTAGCACATCTACAAGCTAGTGTTGATTTTGACAGCAAATTTTGATTCAGTTTTAGTCATAGTCTTCTGAATCAAATTCCATTTCGTTTTTGTCATATTTTAGTCATCTGAAATGTTGTACTGTTAGTCTAGTTTTACTAGACTTAAATATCCTAAGGTTTTAGTCGACTAAATCTACAGTTGATTTAGTCGACTAAAATGTATTTTGGCGGTGCCTTGACGGCGTCGTAATGGCTGATTTTACACTTAGTTGCATGCTGAAAATAGCCGATCTACAAGCTCACAACGCGTCGCAGCGCGACGCGTTGTGAGCTTGTAGATCGGCTATTTTTAGAGCGCAACACCTGAGCGCAACCAAACATAAGATGACTTGTCTTTTAATTCTACTGGATCTCTTCTCCACTCGTCCCTCACTGACATTTTAGCCTAGTTTTTATTTGTTAACGAAATCGTCAATATATTTAGTCTTAGTTTTAGTCATCATAGCTTAGTTTTTGTTTAGTTTTCGTCAGTGAAAAAATGTAGTCGACGAACATTTTTCGTCATGTTCCAAGCTCAAGCCTGTGGATCTGCTACTTTTGATGCTTTCGTGTGTGTATGATCAAGTAGGGTGTTAATTTATGAAACAAATACACAAAAAGTTTAAATATGGAGATATAGAGGTTTCTAAACTAAAGTGACACAGAGGCGTTCCCGGCTTGAAAGGTATAACAACGTATAGGTGTAAACAGGTCTAAATGGGTTAAACTGATGTGTTGTGGACCCTTTCGAGCTTGTCGTTCATGAACACTGCCTGAACTCTTAGGATTGGGAGAGCGGAGCGGAGAGGTTGAGAGCTCAGTGGCAGCTGGCACATGGGTTTTAACCCTTTAACGATGAAAGTGACACAGATGTGATCCAGGTCTTAATGGGTTAAAGTTTAACCCATTAAGACCTAGATCGCATCTGTGTCACTTTTTGATTTGACCTAAAAAAGCATTATTTTACACTTTGGCTATTCAAAAATAGCAGATATACAAGCTCATAGCGTGGCACTCGGTGCCGCGCTATGAGCTTGTAGATCTGCTACTTTTGAAAAATCGTGAAAATGTGTGTATACATATATTATATATTATTTTAAAGCGAACATTTGTAACATTTGCTTCTGGGGGTCCCTGGAACAAAATATTTTGAGAGGGGGGTCCGCGGCCAAATACATATACATTTTGGGGTCCTTGACATTAAAAAGTTTTGAAAACCACTGACATAGCAACATAAGTTTAAAAAAAAAAACTGTTGGGATTTAGAAGACATTTTGTAGAATCGGAACCTCGGGCCTTAATGGGTTAAGACCTGAGGCCGATTGTACAAATGTCTTCTAAATCCTAACAGTTTTTTGAAAAAGACCCCCGTCTCAAAATATTTTGTTCCAGGGGGAGTCAGGGACCCCCAGAAGCAAAGATTTGAGTTAAAAAAATATTTGCTTTAAAATATATAAATATTTAAAAAATAGCAGATCTACAAGTGCAGCACTTTATTCCAAGTTTTTCAATCTCATTAATGATTTTTCAACATTTTTTGAAATAGCAGATGTACAAGATCGTAGATTGGCTATTTTTGAGAACCACTGTTCTAAATCCTAAGAGTTTTCTCAAAAACAGTATGTAAACTAAAATCTAAAATGATTGGAGAATCTTAATTTATGCCATTATCGTTGTGCCAGTGGAAATACATTAGGGAATGAAAAACATAATTAGCAGGCCACCTCAGTGTGAACTGCGGTGTATGTGTGTGTGTGTGTGTGTGTGGGGGGAGGGCGGGTTTCAATTATAGTTGCTTTAATTAAAAACTTGGTTAACAACTGGAAGACATAGGCCTATCTCCGTTTTCGAGAAACTGCTATAAGAAAAACAACACTGTTTTTTGGGTTTTCTTTGTTTTGTTTAGGCTTATCACAGCCTAGCACACTTATTGCCAGTGCCACTGATTGCCAAACGACTTGCGGCCAAACTTTGCGCACATTTATGTTTATCTCGCTCATGCTGATGTGTACAATGCATACAAAACGTGTTACGCACACACAAACTATTTTCTCAGCCTGCCTCGCCTGCCTCATATTTGTCCGCCAGCAGCTCAGTAAATGAATTGCGATAACTCAAATGGAAGCATGCATCATCTCAAATATCTCCCTTTTCATCTCTACCTGACCACTCAAAAATGTGCCTGGGGGAATAATCTCCCCATGAGGATTTATTGTTATCGGGCTATTGCCACGGAATACCTTGGATAACATCCTGCTTAACTGTGCTTTTAGTGAGACAAGAAGATATCAATTATTCCACGTGCCTCCATTACATTGTGACCGTGTGTTCCATCGCAACAACTTAACCCCACTTACGCATGGCGTCCGTGCCAGCTTTGTTAACGCGCTTTCCGGTATTTGCAACTTTTCCTCATTGGTGGGTTGGCTTAGGGTTAGGAAGTGGCAGTGTGTTTATGTCCATGTGTGTGGCGTGACCGTGTTTATCTGTCATCATCGCCAACATTGTCCAATTGAACTAGAGGGACCTTGGAAACTGATTTACAGCTGTGAGGTAGGCTGAATGGGGAAGTGTGTGTTTATTTAGTGTGTGTGCGTGCGCGCATGCTCTTTTAGCTTTCAGATGATGTAGCCTATGGTAGTTCCTCGTTCTTGGTTTCGCCTGGCAGCAGACTCTCTCTCCCTGACACACACACACACACACACACACACACACACACACACACACACACACACACACACACACACACACACACACACACACACACACACACACACACACACACACTGTAAGCTCATCAGACACAGAAAGCCTTTCTCTCCCTCCATGTCACACTGGTTAAGGAGTGATGTCTTCCCATTACAATGGGCTTTATTTCAAAGTGGTTCCTCTACACACACACACACACACACACACACACACACACACACACACACACACACACACACACACACACACACACACATACACACACACTCTGCCAGACTGAGGTCACGCTGAGAGGTCACAGTGACGCAAGCCCTGGTGAAGTGATGGGTTCCCGCTGCCTTGGCCTGTCTTTCTTCCTCTGTGGTATAAAACAGTGTCTGTGCCTCCATGTGTGTTCTCCAGCAGCATGTGTTCTCTGTGTTGAACCTGGGGGCAGGGAGACACTAGATGATGCCTTTATGTAAAGACCACTGACACACACACACACCCAGTGGTGTAAAGTTACTAAGTACATTTACTCAAGTACTGTACTTAAGTACAATTCTGAGGTACTTTTACTTTACTGGAGTATTTCCAATTGTCTATACTTTTACTTCTACTCCACTACATCTCAGAGGCAAATATTGTACTTTCACTCCACTACAAGTATTTGAAAACTTTAGTTACAAGTTACTTTGTAGATATAAAGTATTATATGATAAAACATACATTAATCACTTTAGTCCTATTTTATACCTATAGGCTATTTGAAAATAGCCGATCTACAAGCAGCGCGTCGCGACGCGCTGTGAGCTTGTAGATCTGCTATTTTCAAACATTTTAGTACTTTTCCTTTTGGTACTTTAAGTACATTTTGATACCTTTTATTTTTGTACTTTTTACTCAAGTACATTTTTAATTCCGGACTTTTGCTTGTAACAGAGTACTTCTACATTGCAGTATTGATACTTTTACTTAAGTAAAACATTTGAGTACTTTTTCCACCACTGCACACACCTAACTCTCTTTCTTCGCACCGCATTGAGCACAGCATGACATTCATCAAGGTTTATATTGTTGTATATTGAAATAAATGTCCCTATCTCTATTGCTCTCTCTCTCTCTCTCTCTGCAGCGTCTGACACGGAGCAGGTCGCCGCGGTGAAGCTTGACCAGGAGAGGGCCGAGATAGTCGCCAAATATGACAAGGTATAGTAAGCAGTTTGTCGAGCTAGCTGTTAACTCAGCATGATGCCAGCACCATAATTAGCTGAGTGTATGATGTGCATATGTGGGTGCAATAGACTATTCCCTAACTGACACCTATATGCCGGTTATATTGCTAGGGCCGAGGCTTATTACATTTGGTTTATAAATGTACTTTTAATGTAGCCCAGCGAGCTGTATAATCAAGCCGCCTCATTAACCCATTAAAACCGGGAAATCATCTGTGTCATTTTAGATTTTAGAAATTTTTTAACCACTTTAAAGGGATAGTTCACCCACTTTAATTCATGGATGTTTTTTTGTTTTTGTCGCATTCCTAAGTAAAGCCAATAATTTGATAACCAGTGGACCTGTAGGCAGCGGTTCCGGTAGGAGACACAAAGAAGATTCTTTGTGTCTCCTACCGGAACCGCTGCCGGCCATCAAATTATTGGCTTAGGAATGTGACAAAAACAAACAAATATCCGTGAATTCAACTCTCCATGGGGTGACTAATCGATAGAAAAAAAGTCATTTTGGGGGTGAACTATCGCTTTAACCATTATTTTATACTTAGGCTATAAGAAATTGCAGATATAGCACATCCGTCACTCATAGTGGGTCACTATGAGCTTTTAGATCTGCTGTTTCTATTAAATGAAAATTGGAAAAAATCTTTGAATATATATATTTTGTAAAGCAAACATTTTTAACTCAAATCTTTGCTTCTGAGGGTCCCTGGAGCAAAATGTTTCGAGATGGGGGTCGGCTGCCAAATACGTATAATTTTGGGGGTCCTTGACATGAAAACGTTTGAGAACCACTGATATTATAGCAACACACGTTTTTTCAGAAAACTGTTTTATAATACATTTGTAGAATCGGCCTCAGGTCTTAATGGGTTAATACAGAAGAGATGCGGCGGGATGGGTGTCATGTTGTGCGTGGTGGTGGTGGTGGTGTGAGATGGAGGGATGGGGAGGACAGCAAGCTGACACTGACTTTAATTGTGTTTTGTTGTTTGACCTCGATCATAAGGGGAATTCATTTTGGCCGAGGCGGAACAGGCGCAATCAGAAGCAAATCAGTATCATCATTACTGTCTCGGGGGGGGGGGGGGGAGGAGGAGGGCTTTAATGGACTCCGTTATCACAGCCGCAGACTTCTTAAACTGTGGGCCTGGCAAACTTCATTTCACATAACAAAAGCGTGTCTTTCATTGACATTAACCCTTTAAGACCGGGGAAGCATCTGTGTGTCATTTTTAGATTTCTTTGGCTATTCAAAAATAGCAGATATAGCGCGGCACCGAGCGCCGCGCTATGAGCTTGTAGATCTGCTACAAAAAAATTTGGGAAATTTGTGCAAATAATTATGGGTTAAAACGTACCTCTTATCTTTTTTTACGCTACATGGACGCATTATGTTCTGCTTTCGATATCAGCGAGAATTTATTGCTGATAGCCAAACATCATCTGCTAATTGTGTCGGAACACCGACTGTTGAAATGACAAACGACTTGTGAAAGAGTACCGGGGGGTAAACAACACGCTGGCACTGCCGCTAGATGACATGTGTTTTAAACACAGTCCCGTGTGTGTTAACAGCACAACAGCATGGTGCCTGCTGGCAAGCTCCAGGCACAGTGCATTTGTGCCCATGCGTATGCTAGTATGCGGCCATGTACGCACGCACACACACGGCGCAGAGGCCAGAAGAACAGCGCTTTTTATCCGTCCCAGATGTGTGTATGTGTGTTTTGATTTACGTGTGTTTATTTAACCCATTCAGACCGGGAACGCATCTGTGTCATTTTTAGATTTCTTTGGGCTATTCAAAAATAGCAGATCTACAAGCTCATAGCGCCGCGCTATGAGCTTGTAGATCTGCTATTTTTGGGAAAAAATCGTGAAAATGTGTGCAAATCTTTGAATATATATATATTTTAAAGCAAACATTTTTAACTCAAATCTTTGCATCTGGGGGGTCCCTGGAACAACATATTTTGAGATGGGGGTCCACGGCCAAATTCATATCATTTTGGGGGTCCTTGACATGAAAAAGGTTTGAGCGGCACTCGCGCGTTTGAGCGGCCGCGCTATGAGATCTGATATTTTTGAATAGCCAAAGAAATCTAAAAATGACACACAGATGTGTTCCCAGTCTGAAAGGGTTAACTGGCTTGCATCTGCTGAGGGAGTCGTGTTGGGTTCTGGGCCGGGCGTTCTGAGGACTGGCAGCATGAGGGACGAGGGAGTTTAGAAATCAATCACCTCGACAGCTGGACAGCTTCAGACCAGGCCGACACACCACAGCCAACACAACGGAACACAACTCGGCCGTCCTTCCAGCTCTATCTCTAGTCTCACGTAGCCAGATGATCAGCAGTGGTGAAAAAGAACTCGAATTCTTTACTTAAGTAAAAGTACCATTACTGCGATATAGAAATACTCTGTTACAAGTAAAAGTCCAGAATTCCAAAAGTAAAAGTACTAAAATGTTGTGAGCTTGTAGATCGGCTATTTTCAAATAGCCTAGGTATAAAATAGGGCTGAAGTGGTTAATGTGTGTTTCATAATATAACAATGTATATCTGCAAAGTAACTAGTAACTAAAGTTTTCAAATAATTGTAGTGGAGTAAAAGCACAATATTTTCCTCTGAGATGTAGTGGATTAGAAGTAAAAGTATAGACAATCGGAAATACTCCAATAAAGTAAAAGTACCTCAAAATTGTACTTAAGTACAGTACTTGAGTAAATTTACTTAGTTACTTTACACCACTGATGATCAGAGATCTCCGCCTGCTACTGATACATCTGGGAATTGAATGTACAGTATGGGCCTGAAAACCAGCCATAACAAACCTATGCGCACTGCTTTAAAAAAAACAATCCTGATACCTTCCCAATATGAAGGACCGCCCCTCAAGTCGTCTTTGCATTGGCTCTGCATTTGGTTTTGGTTTTTGCATTCTTCGGAATTGTTTCCACACAGTTTTAGCCCATTCATTAACACATTCCACGCCAGAGTTTAATCTCATAATAATGTACTCACCAGTGCCGGCGTTTTATTGTAGTTTTTTTGTTTTCTTCACGTCGCCACAGACAAAGTTAAATCCGCTAAAATCGCGCATTGAACTCTTTGTAAACACACAAGCGATCCGTCCGAGTCGACCAGTGAAGACCGCATGAAAATCTGATCCGCCATCTTGTAGTTACAACGGTTTATGTTAAACAGCGATCAGCGACGAGAAAAACTACAACCGAGAAAATGGCGGATTGGTGTCATCTTTAGAATGGAAGTGGATGGGATCGGAAAAAACGGATCCCGGATAATTCCGTTTCCGGTGGTGCTACAATGAAATGTGTCGTATCGAACGAGGCCTACAATGCAATGTGAACTTTAAAAAAAAAAAAGACCAGTTGCCACCTATGCTGTTCAGCAGCAGACTGTCATGCTCAGATTGACTGGTGAATTACAGCTGTGTCACGACTCTCATGCCCTTGGCAGTGTGTGTATGTGTGTGATGTGATGCACACTTAAGCCTACAGAGCCAGCTTTCAGTCTCTTTCCTACACTCACTCTTTCTCTAACTGTTCTTTCTTTCTTTCATTCTTTCCTTTATTTATTCAGGGAAGCCCATTGAGAGCAAGCTCTCTTCAAGGACGCCCTGATAACGGCATATAAAATACATTACATACAAAATAAGAAACGATAACAAACATTTGAATCATATTATTACAGTGTCACAGATGCAAATAAACATAGTGTTACATGAAGCAGGTGCAGTCACTATGTAGTGTGTCCTCGAGAAACACCCTGAATGTCTCAATTGAGACCAATCGCACCAGTTTCAGAGAGTCCTGAAGTTTGTTCCATTTGTGTGGAGCATAATACATGAAAGCAGTCTTTCCTTCGCGATGTTTTTCTTCTTTTCCACCTTACTCAACGCAGCCATTGTCTTTTGTTCCACCTGCTCAGTTTATTTGCCTTGTGATATCTCTCTCTAGCTGTCCCCTACATAATCCTCCCCCAGTCTCTCTAGCAGTGGCTTTCCCATTTTACTGAATTCACTTTGGAGGCCCGGAGTCAGCTGGTGATGCAGGTGGCACCTGGCTGTTCATTTCACACCTGTTAGCAGATGTGACAACGCGCACGCGCGCGCGCGCACACACACACACACACACACAGTCACACACACACACACACATACAAATCACTATTTTATTTCTGTCTCTCTCACACATAAACGCACATACACATACAAATCACTCTTTTATTTCTGTCTCTCTCTCACACACACACACACACACACACACACACACACACACACACACACACACACTTTCTCTTTCTTTCTCTCTCCCTCTCTCTCTCTGAGTCAATCTCTCTCCGTCTCTCTCCGTCTCTCTCTCGCTCACATACACAATCACACTGCCAAGGGCATGAGAGTCGTGACACAGCTGTAATTCACCAGTCAATCTGAGCATGACAGTCTGCTGCTGAACAGCATAGGTGGCATGCAATTTACTGTTGATTTTTTGGCTTTTTGTGTGTGTGTGTGTGGGGGGGGGGGTAGTAGTCTCATACTGTCCAAATGTCCCCACAGGAAAGCTTTTTACAGCACATATTTTGCGTGTGCTTTTTACAGCACATATTTTGTTTAGAATGCATACATTTCTGGTTCATTGTTATTCATGATGGGTTCATCCACTTGCTTTTTGTCATTTCAGGGAAAGGAGGCTATTGTGGAGCCGTGGGAGGACACTAACTATCAGCTGTACAAAGTCGTCGACCGCCACGGCTTCCGCCAGTAAGGAGTCAAGGACACAAGCACACACACACGCGCAGCCGCGCACACACACACAATAGAACCACAAGCTATTATTTCTGATAACTAACTTAATAACCTTCAAAGCAGTTTGAACAGTAGCACCACTTTGGAGAAGAGAGAGAATGAAAGGCTATAAGTGTGTGTGTGTGTGTGTGTGTGTGTGTGTGTGTGTGTGTGTGTGTGTGTGTGTGTGTGTGTGTGTGTGTGTGTGTGTGTGTGTGTGTGTGTGTGTGTGTGTGTGTGTGTGTGTGTGTGTGTGTGTGTGTGTGTGTGTGTGTGTGTGTGTGGGTGGCTTTGGCAGAGCCTGCAGGGAGGCTGCGAGGCTCTTAAACAGCAGTGTGCTAAAGTGTTATATATATAGGCTGGCACATGTAGGCAGGAAGCTGCTGGGTTTAGCCACAATCACAGGGCATCAGTGTTGGAGCTACAGCCCCGAAACACGGGACATAAACCATGCTCTAAAGAGGAGGCGGGTTAGAGAGAGAGAGAGAGAGAGAACATTTCTGAGATGGGGTGATGGAGGGATAGAGTGAAGAGAGAAAGACACAGAGTGGGTGAAAAAACAAGTGATGAAGTCCAAGTTTCTTTACCAATCAAATAAGATTGGTAAAGACATACATCCTTCAGGTTATTTACTGAGCAGAGGAGCAAAATGAAGACCAGGAGAAGCATCTGTGTCATTTTTAGATTTGAGCTAAAAAAGCATTATTTTACACTTCAAAAATAGCAGATATACAAGCTCGTAGCGCGGCACAGAGTGCCACGCTACGAGCTTGTAGATCTGCTATTTTTGGGGCGGTGAAACCGCCCCTATATGTGAGGTTTGGGAATTGCACCCCCCCAACCCTGCGCTGTGATTGGCCACCAGTGTACCCCCCTAACCCTGCACCGTGATTGGCCAATCACAGTCTATTCAGGACTGATTGGCTAGTGAAACATGAGACATGTGCATAGCCCTATAAATAGGACTATGCACTTAAAAAAAACACATTTATGTTTTTTTTAAGTTAGGGGTGTACAATGGTTGTCCACAATATTACTTTTCTTTAAGTGAACTTCCATCACTGTGATGACCACTGTGACCACACAGCCCACTTCACACTGGGTGTGATTTTTTGAAAAATCTTGACAATCTGAGCAAATCTTTGAATATTTGGCGGTGGCTCAGGGGTAGAGTGGCCGGGTAGAGTGAACTGGAAAAAACCACAAGGTTCCCAGTTCGATTCCGGGCTGGGGGCGCTCCCCTAGAGTTAGTGTCGAAGTGTCCTTGAGCAAGACGCTGAACCCCTAATTGCTCCCGATGAGCAGGTTTGGTGCCTTGCATGGTTTCCTCCGCCATCGGTGTATGAATGTGTGTGTGAATGGGTTAATGGCACAATCAATGTAAAGCGCTTTGGATAAAAGCGCTATATAAATGCACCATTTACCATATATTTTAAAGCGAACATTTTTACTCCAATCTTTGCTTCTGGGGGTCCCTGGAACAAAATATTTTGAGATGGGGATCCACGGCCAAATACATACAGTATAATTTCGGGGGTCCTTGACAAATATGAAAAGGTGTGAGAAACACTGATATAGGAACATCATTTTTTTTTTTGAATACTGTTGGGATTTAGAAGACATTTGTAGACTCGGCTTCAGGTCTTAATGGGTTAAAGCTGTGATCTGGAATTTATTTTAATGAATGAAACAATCTGTATGTTGTACAGTATGTTATAACTAGCACATCTGCAGTGGTTGGAGGTGATGTTCCTACTCTGCTGTCAGAGTGTCAGGTAGCGGGGACACCTGCTGGCTGAATAAGTAGTACTGCCTGAAGCTCATACGTGCAATATCTTCCCTATTAGCCAAACGGGCTGCATCTTGGCTGGGCGATAGAAATGTGTCTTTCGTGCGGGAGGAGACCCCGTGTCAAATCCTGGGTAGGACTTAAAAGTTACAGATTGCACCTTTTAACCGGGAAAGGCTGGAAAGACCGTGGGGAGAAACGTGCCTCTTCATACTTTTCTTTTTTTGGTTTGAAGCTTTTTTTTTTAGATGGATGTGTACTGACATGGCTCCAGAGTGCAAAAGACAAGGGCAGAATCAAGGACTGGCTCACAGGACAGTCTAGACAGAGAGAGGAGGGATGGACCGCGTGACCACAAAGGGCCCAGAGACGGGTGATGCAACGTTTACCCCAAGGAGCATTTTCAGTGATGTTGTCCTAGCATAAACCGCACAATCCTGAGTGTCAGTTGGAATCAAATTAACCCTTAAGGATTGTACTGTGTATATGTGCTGCTGTACCCCTTTTTCTGCCTGCTCGGTTTTCCCTGAGCAGTGCTTCCTGGTTCGGAGGTCAGAGGTCATGGAAGTCCCAGAGCAACTGCACAGGAAGTGAGGTCAACTCCCAGACTTGCGTTTCCTTCCTCTCTCTTGGGCATTGTCACAGATTTAAGATGCAAATAGTGATGATTTCTAAAAAAAATTATTTGCCAGTGTTTCCCCTAGGATGAAATTGTAGCAGCGGCAGTTTTTTGTACGAAGTCTGGTATCTTTGAGATTGACAAGTGTCGCGGAGCCATGGTGGCCTTATGGACCACCTCCAGGCAAAACACATGGGCAATACCAAGTTCTACCCTTGTTTGCAATATCATTAACCCATTAAAACCGGGAAAGCATCTGTTATTTTAGATTTTTGCGTTGGCTATTCAAAAATAGCAGAGATACAAGCTCACAGCGCGTCACTTCGTGCTGCGCTGAGATCTTGTACATCTGCCATTTCAGAACATTTCAAGAAAAATCTTGAAAGTGTTTGAAAAATCTTGAAGTTTGGGGTTCAGTGCTCTACCTGCTGAGTTTGTATTTATTTATGTTTTTAGGCTTTTATACCTTTATTGATAGGACAGTAGGCTGACAGGAAATGGGGAGAGAGAGATGGGGAGTGACATCTCTCGGGACTCGAACCCGCGACATGCTGTCAGGCTGAGCACTGAGCCTAGGTGCCTGGACCGCTACGCCAGCGGCCCAGGCCCTACCTGCTGAGTTTTTGACCGTGATAAGCGGATCTGCATCGTTTGTCAATGAGCCGGGGCGTGTGTCCGTCCACCATAGTAGGAGGTTGTCACATGCTCAAAAGGAACAGATCTACAAGCTATCAACACTCTTTTTGATCTTGTGCCGCCCATCGCGCAAAATTATGACATAACTGCAGGTCGGGGGCAGGGCCGGGCTCCATGACTCAAAAACATTAAGGAGGATAGTGGATTATAAAGGGGAAGACGGGCAATCTTTCAACACTTGGAAGTACAGTATTGTCATTATATTGAGTTTGTGTCAGTATACAAATATTGTTGTCCATTGTAATATACCTGTAGAACTATAACTTATTACTCTTGGTACAAAGTAATAAATATTGTAATATCGTTCCTTTTTAACCCATTCAATCCGGGAACGCATCTGTGTCATTTTAGATTTGAGCTATAACCATTATTTTATACTATGGCTATTTTTGAAAAATCTTGAATATTTGTGCAAATCTTTGCTTCTGGAGGTCCCTGGAACAAAATGTTTTACAATTGTTTACAAAATATTCAAAGATTTGCAAAAATGTTCACACATTTTCAAAAATTGCAGATCTACATGCTCATAGTGCCACGCTATGAGCTTGTATATCTGCTATTTTTGAATAGCCAAAGAATTCTAAAATGACAGAGATGCGTTACCGGATTGAATGGGTTCAAATAAACTGTGAGATCTAAATATGAAATACTGCATCGTATCGCCTCACTCCTTCTCCCACTTCTTCTTCCATATCCCTCTCCCTCCTCTTTGTTTCCCTTTACTCTCTGCTCCTCTCCTCTCCCTCCATCCCTCCTTTCCTCTCCTCTATTCTTCTCTGCCCCCCCATTCTAGTGAGAAAGACCTACCGGACTCTGACTCAATATTGGAAGAGAGGGTGAGTGATGTTGATTCTCTTTAAACAATTCCCTTTCACTCACACGTTAACCTACCTTCAACCCCCCTTGTCCTTCACGGCTAAGAGTGAAAAGGAAAATGGGCTGATTTGCACAAATAATTATTACACTGACATGCTATAAATAGATCTGAGGTTGCTGAGCAAGTAGAAAGCTCTTGTATTTGACCACAAGTCCTCCTCCTGCTCAATAACTTCCATTAAAAATCCTTTATTTCGAGGGTTCATTATAATAGAGTTCAAGATAATATTCCATGGGTTCATTGTAAGAGCTTAAAATAACATCCAGTGTTATTGTGCTCCATTGCCGTCATCAAGACACAACTTCAAGTCTTCATATGACGACTGCTCATGGTTATTATTATTTTTAAGTTGTTTGATTGTTGACATCAGTGTGAGGGCCTTCTGAGAAAGAAGTATTAAACTTGTCACTTCCTGTGTCCGCTCAGCAAAAACACCTGGAGGTGGAGAGGACAACAAAATGGCTGAAGATGATGAAGAGCTGGGACAAATATAAGAACAGTGAAAAGGTGAGCTTGCGTCCTAGTCTGTGTCCACATAAATGGTGCATTTATACCGTGTACAGCGCCTTTATCCAAAGCGCTTTACAATGTTCATCAAATTCACCCATTCACACACACATTCACACACCGATGGCAGCGGAAACCATGCAAGGCACCGACCGGCTCATCGGGAGCAGTTAGGGGTTCAGTGTCTTGTTCGAGGACATTTTGACAGTAACTCAGGGGGGAGCCTGGGATCGAACCGGGAACCTTCCAATTCCCAAGCGGTCGCTCTACCTCCTGATCCATGAAACACAGTAAAAGAAAACTCTAGTCTAGATCTTAAAGGTCTGTTATACTAGGTTGTGCGCTGGTGTCGCTCATGTGGATGCACATCTTGACTGTGCATCCCTCCCGTCTCCTGTTCTCCTGTTCCCCCTACATGTAGGCCTGTCGCAATTATTACATAATCGCCTAATCGCAATTATTTGACATAATCGTAATCATTTGCATAATCGTCATCATCGTTTCTATGTTGAAAAATGTTCATATGTATTTTCAAACATTTTTTAAAAATAGTGGAAATAGCAGATCTACAAGCTCACAACGAGTTGCATCGCGATACGTGAGCTTGTAGATCTATTATTATTTATACTGTGTATTAATAATAATACACACACACACACACATCTTGTTGTTATCAACAAAGTCTTTTCTTTGTTTATTTAGGTTATTTGTCATATCTGCCCTGTGCAACTTCAAATCCTAAAGCCAAACAGGAATGTCATTTTTATTCGATGACAGAAACACAATTAAATCGTTAATCGCAATTAATTCAGTGTCACTTAATCGTCAGGTAAAATATCATAATCGTGACAGCCCTACCTACATGTGCATGTCACGGTACCGTACGCTCCTCGTTCCTGTTGTCAAACATTAGCAGGCCGTTCCTCTCATCGTGCTCCTCCTCCTCCACCACCACCGCCCATGTTAGTGACGTCTTACAGGAGGAGTGTCGGGCTTCACTTTGCCTCCCACTAGGCCGGTTAGAAGGAGCTGGGTTGTCTGTTATAGCTGTTCATCATTAGTGCCTGATGGTTTTACATCTAGGCTGTGATAGGAGTGTGGCAGAGCCTGGGGGGATGCTTTCACCACATGTGGTGGGTTTGCGGGGGGGATTTTTAGACGGGGCATTTGAATTATGCTCATCCATGGCAGTAAGCAGCTGCTCCCTGCTGTTTTTCTTTTTTGAGGAACTGTGTAGCAAGTGATAGTCAAGGACACGACTGAAGAACAGGAAGTGCCCCCCCCCACACACACACACACACACACAAACACTCCACTTTCACTCTCACCTTGACCCTGATCTTCTGTCTGCTTCTGTTCCTCTTCTTTGCTTCAAGGGTATTCTCTTTTATCAGTCACTAGTCACTACCATGGCTTTTCACACAGTGAACAAGCCATGGTTGATACAATAATGTCTTGTATTCTCACCTCCTCCTGGCTGTTGAGGATATTGAGGGGACCAAAGCCACCATGCAGTGCTGATGCAGACATTGATGCTTGTTAGCATGGTGCACGCTGCGGCGGCATTCCTTTTAGATTTTAGCATTAAAAGCATAATAATATGATATGACTTGGCACGGTCGTGGCATCTTTAATGTTACCGCAAGTCCTCCTCGCTGTCGTTCAGATCGAATGGATTGCATGCTTGATTACAATGCTAACTAATAGCATTATCCCAGCATTGCGGTGGCCTCTTTAACCCTTTAAGACCGGGAACGCATCTGTGTGTCATTTTAAGATTCATTTGGGCTATTCAAAAATAGCAGATCTACAAGCTCATAGCGCGGCACCGAGTGCCGCACTATGAGCTTGTAGATTGCTATTTTTGAAAATTCGTGGCAAAATCTTGGATTATATATTTTTCAAAGCGAACATTTGTAAAATATTTAGTTCCAGGAACCCCCAGACGCAAAGATTTGAGTTACAAATGTCCGCCAAAAAAAAAGAAGAAAAAATCTAATATTTGCACAACTTTTCATGATTTTTCAAAAATAGCAGATCTACAAGCTCATAGCGCGGCACTCGGTGCCGCGCTATGAGCTTGTAGATCTGCTGTTTTTGAATAGCCCAACGAAGTCTAAAAATGCCACACGGATGCGTTCCCGGTCTTAAAGAGTTAATGGGAAGATTGTAGCCCCTGTATAAGCCAGACTAAATCGATGCGATGCAGAATGCATAATTGGGAGCGTGGGGGTGAGGGTGGGGGTGACTGGACAATGCTGATTCAGGGTCCTTCTGGTGGGGTTTGGTTGGTGAAGTGACGGTCAATCAATGCCGCGGTTGGGGTCCTGTTTAAGTGCGTGGTGCTGAGACCTCTTGATTGGAGAGAGATTAGATTAAAACACACACACACACACACACACACACTAGTTCACATCAACACATCCACCCTCCATTTCCCTCGGGACCCATGATACAAACATGCGTGCGAGTATTATGTACACACATTCATACAGGCGAATGCACGTGAACACGTTCATCAACAGTAGACCTGTGCAGATGGCGCTTACTTGAATACTTTCAAATGAATGCACAAACACACGAATGCATGATTAGTCAAACACGCTCTCATTGACTAGCTCATCAGAGACTAATTACGTGGCCTTCACACCCTTGTGGGTCCATTTGGTTCAATTTGTACACTTTAAAGGAGTTAAAGGAGTAGTTCACCCCCAGAAAAAAGATTATTTTCTTATTTACTATCAATTACACACCCCATGAAGCCTTGAATTCATGGAGATTCTTTTTTGTGTTTGTCGCATTCCTAAGCCAATCATTATGATGATGACCGGCGGAGTCTCCGGTACTGAGCAGCCACCCGGTTATCGAATTATTGGCTTAGGAATGCGACAAAAACTACAAAATCTCCATGCATGGCGTGTGTAATTGATTGAAAAGTATTTTTTTTGGGTGAACTAATCCTTTAACTTAACACTTTTTGTTAGTTTTATAGGAAGTGTAGGAACTATGAGTGAAGTGGTTTGTTTAGGTTATGGTATGGAACACCTGCACACTTTGGGCCCTATTTTGCGTGTCTTAAGTACCAGATCTTATGACTTAACTTAAGTCCTGGAGGCGTGGCCAACGCTGTTTGTGTTTCCCAGACACAATGTACATCACATGCATCCTGACACCTATGAATATACAGTAGATCATTGTCTCACTCTTAATGACTGTCTCTCCCTCTGCGTCTTGCTTCCTCCCTCCCTCACTGCCTCCCTTTCTCTCTTTTCCATTTGATAAATAATTCAGAGACATTTCAGGATTGTGGATGAAATGCGATTAACCTTGCACGACCGCGCACTCTGAGCGGCACACTTGAATTATCGCTGTTAAAGCCCTGTACAACACGGTGCAAGTTGTAGAGACAAGGTCCTTCTACTGCCCCCCCCCCCCCACCCCACACACACACACACACACACACACACTCACACTCACACACACGTCATTCATAACACTTCCCTATCTGCTTCCTACCTCTCCACTTGGTTGGCTTTTAATAGCCGGTGAATTCACTGCTCCGATTAGCCTTGCTGTTCCAGCAGTTTAGGTTTTAAGAAGTAATCTTTCACACCCCGAGTCAAACACACTTTTCTCTCTTTGTGGACACTGAATTACTTGAGTCTCTTCTGCATGCATAGCACATCCAACCCCCCACCCCAACCTTTCTTCCATCGTGCGCAGACACATACACGCACACACACACACACACACACACACACACACACACTGTCTTTCTTGGAGCATGTCCAGCCAGATGGTCAAAGCTCACCTTCCAAAGCCCTTTTCCTTCTCCTCAGGGGAGTGTGTGGCTGAGGCAGAACACGCACATGCACTCATGTTGTCCTTTCAGAAACTTTTAATGAACACTATGCTCTCTCTCTCTCTCTTGTTTTATTCTTAACTCCCACTTACCCGCACTTGTGGGAAACTATATGGTCTTGCATAAACCATGCTAAAACTCTTTTTTTTTTTTTTTTTTTTTTTTTTTTTTATCTCAATAGATTATTGCGGATATACAAGCTGCTTATATACAAGCTCATCGTATATAAGCAGATATACAAGCTCATAGCGTGTCACTTCGTGCCGCGCTATGAGCTTGTAGATCTGCTATTTTTGCAAATCTTTGAGTATTATATATACATATACATTTTAAAGTCATATCTTTGCTTCTGGGGGTCCCTGGAACAAAACATTTTGAGAGAGGGGTCCGTGGCCGAATACATATAATTTTGGGGTTCCTTGACATGAAAAAGTTTGAGAACCGCTGACATAGAAACATAAGTCTTCCAGAAAACTGTTAAGATTTTAGAAGACATTTTGTTGAATCGGCTTCAGGTTTTAATGGGTTAAAGACAATAACAATGTCTCCTCACCCTGGGTTCCCTTCCTTCCAGCTGGTGCGGCGCATCTACAAGGGAGTTCCCCTGCAGCTCAGAGGAGAGGTGTGGTGTCTGCTCCTTGACATTCCCAAAATAAAGGAGGAGAAGAAAGACTTCTATGAGGTAGGGAAACGGGACCTGAAATAATGCTGCGTGTTTTTTCTTCTCTGGCCCTAAAACATTACATCCGTATTCACCCAGGCTGCTGCGCCGGTCACAGTACAATCTTCAGTGTTAATTTAGCCATTTGTAACTCGGAGAGCGTACAGCTGTAACAAAATGGACCCTTATGGGGTCCATTTGGTTACATTTGTACAATCTCAGGAATTGCAGTCTGCAGTAGGGCTGTCAAACGAATATTCGATATTCGAATATTATTCGAATATTGGGGAAATATGTATATTCGAATATGAAAATTAATATTCGAATTAAAAAAAGTAATATTTTTTCTAATGTTTATTTGACAGGGACAATACAAAAAACAATGTATGAAGTTATAAAAACAAACAAAAGATATGTTTTATAGGATCCGAGCACTCGATGCATTGTTTTTTGTATTGCTTCTGTTTTAATGAATTTCAATTAATTAATGAAAAATGATAAAAGTGATAAATGTTTTTATAATAATAATATTCGAATATCTCCAAATTTTCAAGACCAATATTCGAATATCATTTCTGAGGAAAGTTGACAGCCCTAGTCTGCAGTGCAGTCACAGAGAAGCTCAAAAAGAATCCTCCCTGCCTCTTGTTTACACCTTTTGGATACCTTTGCCAATTTAAGAAATATGTGCGCCACAGGATCCTCTCATTATAGCACAGGCCTCATAAAGATTCATAGGCAAGTAAACAAGCGGTGGCTTTATTTGATTTCACAGAGATGTCATTATTATGGGCAGCAGGAGGTTTTGGAGGATGTGTGTGCTTGTGCGCAAGCACTAAAGTAAAGTTTGTTTTTCCTCTGAGCCAGAGTTGGGGCCTTATTAGTGGGTTGTGCAGACGGGCTAGATCAATGAGTACAGTATACGCAGGATCATTCCTCTTTGAAGTCTCTCTCTCTCTCTCTCTCTCTCTCTCTCTCTCTCACACGCTTGTTTGTTTATTCCCTCCATCTTCAGAAGCTAAAGGCCAGAGCGAGAGGGGTGTCCCCCGACATCCGTCAGATTGACCTGGATGTTAATCGCACCTACCGTGACCATATCATGTTCATGCATCGCTACGATGTCAAGTGGGTATTCATATCCCTACACTGCACCAATATACCTTATACATTCACTGCACCAGTATATTCTGTACATTCACTGCACCAGTATATTCTGTACATTCACTGCACCAGTATACATTAACTGCACCAACATACAATGAATGTGTGATTTCTTTCTAATCTTTTACATGATTTTAACCCATTAAGACCTGGAACGCATCTGTGTCACTTTTTGATTTGAGCTAAAAAAGCATTATTTTACACTTTAGCTATTCAAAAATTGCAGATATACAAGCTCATAGAGCTTGTAGATTTGCTATTTTTGAAAATGAGTGCAAATCTTTGAATATATATTGTTTTAAAGCAAAGATTTTAACTCAAATCTTTGCATCTGGGGGTCCCTGGAACAAAATATTTTTGAGATGCGGGTCGGCGGCCAAATACATATCATTTTGGGGGTCCTTGACATGAAACAGTTTGAGCACCACTGATATAGAAACATACGTTTTTTTCAGAATACTGTTAGGATTTAGAAGACATTTTGTAGAATCGGCCTCAGGTCTTAATGGGTTAAGACACTGAACATAAAAACACAACTACAAAACATCACAATCCGTTCATAACTGAAAGCAGCACTATTAACACAGCAGCACACACAAAAGCAGGAAAAGCATCAAGTTCAAAATTCCATTATGCGTAATTGGTTGTCCAGTGCTACATCCCCTCTGACATTTCACAGTATGGAACTGAGAGAGCACATTTCCACTTTTCTGTGGTTTGACTTCTGACATCCATGATAAACGGGAACTAAAGCTGTTTTATTTGCTGCTCTAATATCCTGTTTTAGACCACTGAAATGACCCAGTGGGCCATTTCCAACACTTTAGCTCATCTATGAAGGAAGAAGGCACTGGAGCAAACTCGGACACTTAGAGACTTTTTTTTATCACAAGGTGCAGATGTCGATACATCTTTCATCAGGTGACCTGATGAAAGATGTATTGACATGGAAACGTTGTCACGTACTTTGCCCCAGTGCCTTCTTCCTTCATATCTACTAGTCCTCCTGCTCCTGAGACTCACCGGACCAGCCTGAACTTGGCTTGGGACCAATGGAACCCAATTGTTACTGCAGCTCATCTACTTTGCTCGGATTTTATTTTATTAGGGCTGTGACAAGGCTACACACATTCATAGTTTGATTACTGTACACGAGTTGTGTCTCAGGAAGCTGCCAAAAAGTAGCAGATTTACAAGCTCACAACGCATCGCATTACCACATGTTGAGAGCTTGTAGGTCTGCTGTTTTTCAGAATGCGACACCGATGCGCATCCAAGTGTAAATCTGCTGTGATAAACATTACTCAAACAACTCCACAACAGTTGGATGGGAAAACATGACCTTTACAGTGAATATGATGTGATGAGACTGATGTGTGTTTGTGTTTACAGGCAGCAGGCCCTGTTCCACGTCCTCACAGCCTACTCCATGTACAACACGGTGCGTCTCACACACACTCACCTCTAGGTCTAGAAAACAGACAACCTTTGACAACAAGAAACTTGTGCACCACAGTAGTCTGTACTGCATGTGCATAGGGCTGTCATGATTCTGACATTTAACTGACGATTAATTGTCACTGAATTAATTTGTGTTTCTGCCATTGAACATTGGAGTATATGAATAAAGATTACATTTCTGTTTGGCTTTTAGGATTTGAACGATTTTGCACGGGGCAGAAATGACAAATAACCTAAATATACAAACAAATTTAAACATTATTAGTGGAAATAGCCGATCTACAAGCTGACAACGTGTCGCATCGCGAGGCGTTGTGAGCTTGTAGATCTGCTATTTCCCCCCCAAAAGTTCAATGTTTGAAAATATATCAACATTTTTCAACACAATGATGACGATTATGTCAAATAATTGCAAATTAGGCAATTATGTAATAATTGTGACAGGCCTATGTGCATTTGGTTTTGTTCCAGACTTTATTCCGGAAATTCTTTCAGTTCCAGACAAAATCTGTACGGTAGAGCATGTAATACAATATTATAAGTAGCACATCTACAGTGGTTTGAGGTGGTTTCCCAAAATCTTCCACTGAGAAATGTAGACCCTGGTATTGGGGACGCGAGGTATCGCCTGAAGCTCAAAGCGCATTACCTCTGCCTGCCCAAGCGGCCATTCTGTCTTAGCTCAGTGGTAGCAATTTAATCTCCCGCACGCACACGAGACCTGGGTTGAAATCCCAGGAAGGACATCAATCTGGATCGCAGCTTTAAAGCACTAGAGTGCCATATCACATACTGTACAAAGGTGGAACAGACATTATGCACATAACTCTCATTTGGATAATACTGTATATGTCTGTCACCAGAGGGCTTGGAGGTTCACACTTGACGGATGCTTGGTCACAGGAATTACTGTTTGGCCATTCGGCAACACGCATAGTATCTCTAAACGTTGAGGCCATCATGCTGCCTCACTGAGTTTGTGTGTGTGTGTGTGTGTGTGTCTCTCTCTTCAGGAGGTGGGATACTGCCAGGGCATGAGTCAGATAACAGCTCTGTTACTGATCTACATGAATGAGGAGGATGCATTCTGGGCACTGGTCAAACTACTGTCTGGGCAGAGGCACGCCATGCATGGTACGCACGCACGCACGCACGCACGCACGCACGCACGCACGCACGCACGCACGCACGCACGCACGCACGCACGCACACACACACACACTGCATTAGAACACACACACACACACACACGCACACTGCATTAGAACACACACATCCAAGTACATGCTAAATTCACACCATCCATGCAGCAGTGCCCAAGACAAACTAGTATGCAGAAGGCACCTACAGTATAGATGCATTCTGGAATACACAAATACTGTATGCCCTACAGGCCTACACAATACAATTATCTATGTTCATTTTTACATTCTCAGAGTTAAATGAACAGAGGAATTGACTGTTGTTGGGCGACTATCAGAAAACAAACTTAAAGGACAACTTAGTTTTTTTACAACCAAGGTTTATGTTTTAGCTTGTAATTAAAGTAAATAAAACATGAGTGTTAAATTTTTTTCATTTACTGCTTTCTATAGTTTTAGCAATTTTCGTGATCTTTTTTACAGTGGGCGGGGGCATTCGGGCAGGTGCCTAAATATGTCTATATAGGCTAAATATGTCTTTTTTTTACACAATAAAAAAGGTCCCGTGGTCTTTGATGGCCAGATGTGAGTTATTGGGGGCTAGAAGAGCTACTGTAAATAATAATAAAGAAATCGCCGGGTTATTGTGTAAAACAATACATGTTTAGTGACCTGCCCGAATGCCCACTGTAAAAAAAGATAGCGAAAATTGCTAAAACTATAGAAAGCAGTAAATGAAAAAAAATAACACTCATCTTTTATTTACTTTAATTACAAACTAAAACATAAACCTTGGTTGTAAAAAAAACAAAGTTGTCCTTTAAGTCGCCGAAAGGCTTAGTCGGGGAAACTTCACCCGCCCGATGCGCTGGCTTGTTCCAAGATTCAGCTTTTGGTAGCTTCATTAATGGTTAAAACAATCCATGAAGCGGCATCTAAAAGGTTAAAAACAGCGATCATGCAGTGATATCAAAAGCGTTGTCAAAGCGGTCAGCAAAAGCATGACTTCCCCGCTCACCCCCTTCTCCATTCATAAATCCCCCCCCAGGTGAACAGCTGACTTCACTACTACCACTACTGACTGATATACTGTACCACCAACACCACCACGTGATTCGAATCCCCATTGTGACCAATGATTCAATTATGAATACAATAACAAACCATTATACTATCTATATACGCCTACAACTGTGTATAGACTACACACATACTGTACACACTCTCAGATATACATATACACATCTTACACAAGGTTATTGCCTCTGGGCCCTAAGAGTGGGGAAGAGATTAAACATAAACTCGGAGGGTTTGTAGACACGGATCATTAAATTGATTGCGGCTGAGCTGATGCAGACTTTTCCCATTGATAATGCTGTGTGATCTCAGCTGGCAGGCATGGACTGTATAAAAGGTCTCCCAGCGTTTTACCTCTCGTCCTTAACCCCTCACACCTACATTCCTACACTTTGCCCCTCTTCATCCTCTCGCTCTCTCTCTCTCTCTCGCTCTCTCTCTCTCTCTCTGCTCCTCTCATCCGGCAGGGTTTTTCATCCCTGGCTTTCCGAAGCTGATGCGATTCCAGGAGCACCACGACCGTATCCTTAAGAAGATGATGCCTAAACTGAAGCAACACCTGGTGAGGTGATCGCCTTGCATGTGTACCACACACACACGCACGCGCGCACGCGCACACACACACGCACACGCACACACACACACACTAAACCTGCAGTGCATACCCAACCAAGGCGCATGACAGCCCTAAGCCCACTAGTATGGGAGCTCTGAATGAATGGTGTGCTGGCAGCAGCCCTTTGATGTACAGATTAAAAGCAGGCTTAGGTAAGAGAGAGAAATGTCTTACTACACACAGCTCTTATTATTACAGAAGAATAAGATTCTTCTGCCTTTTGGAACCATATTATCACCATGTAGCACTGCCCCCCCCCCCCTATGGGGTCCATTTGGTTCCATGTGTATACTCTCAGAGCAGTGTTGATTTCGTCGACTAAAACTATGACGGAAAATGTTCGTCGACTACCTTTTTTCACTGACGAAAACTAAATAAGAACTAAATAAAAAACTAACTATAATGACTAAAACTAAGACTAAATATATTGACAATTTCGTCAACAAATAAAAACTAGACTAAAATATTAGCGAGGGACTAGTGGAGAAGAGATCCAGTAGAACTAAAAGACAAGTCATTTTATGTTTGGTTGCGCTAGGCTGTTGCCCTCTGAAAATAGCAGATCTACAAGCTCACAACGCGTCGCACTGCGACGCGTTGTGAGCTTGTAGATCGGCTATTTTCAGCATGCAACTAAGTGTAAAATCAGCCATTATGACGCCATCAAGGCACCACCAAGATACATTTTAGTCGACTAAATCAACTGTAG
This sequence comes from Gymnoscopelus braueri, assembly GCF_963280865.1. Classification (NCBI taxonomy): domain Eukaryota; kingdom Metazoa; phylum Chordata; class Actinopteri; order Myctophiformes; family Myctophidae; genus Gymnoscopelus; species Gymnoscopelus braueri. Next base: position 24,639,628 of record NC_137625.1, read on the forward strand.
ATTTAGTCGACTATAATCTTATGATATTTAGTCGACTAAAACTAGACAAAAACTAAAACATTTCAGATGACTAAAATATGACTAAAACTAAATGGAATTTTATTCAAAAGACTATGACTAAAACTAAATCTAAATTTGCTGTCAAAATCTAACTAATACTGAGGATTTGACTGTGTGTGTTGCTGCAGGACACCCAGGAGGTGTTCACCAGTCTGTACACAATGAAGTGGTTCTTCCAGTGCTTCCTGGACAGAGTGAGTGATATTTCTAATGGCTGTGATCCATGTTCAGTGTTTTTTAAAGTTATGTTTTTTTATGTTCAGATGCCCAAACCTATGAAAAACAATGCTTGCATATTATGTAAATGACCATTGAATCGGCTTCTGAACTGTTATCTTGTTTTCTGTTTGGTTACATCACATCACATCAAGGTTTCATCACCAAGGATGCAATGTCTTGTAATGTAATGTCTTATTTAAAGACATAAGATTTGAGACACAAGATTTGATACAATGACTTGTCTCTCTTGCTCCTATTTTTTCTTTCTCTATCAGACGCCCTTCACGCTGACCCTTAGGATCTGGGATATTTACATCTTAGAGGGAGAGAGAGTGCTTACTGCCATGTCCTACACAGTCCTCAAACTGCACAAGAGTAAGACATCTCACTCACCAAGAATGTCTTTGATTGCCACTCAAGCACTGTGGCTCTTGTATTAGTTGATCTGCAAAGCGATGTCTTTGTACTGTTATATGCACAGTGTGTCCCTCTGTCCGCATACGCTGTCGATACGCCATGTCACCGTAACGTCACAATTCAAGGCCATGAAATGTCCTAGATAAAATCTCTAGCTCCATATCTGGCACATGGTGTAATTTGACGGTTCACGGTCAATAAGGTGATTTTACACACCGTCATACATACAGTAACTTCTGAACTATTCATCGTAGGGTGCGACTCATTGCATTTGAAAGATTGTCTCAAGCCATTTACCTGCATTATGTTTCTATGATGCAAGAAAATTGTGTAAATCAATGTAAAGGTTTGGCGTTTCCATGATATTTGACCGTCAAACTATTAACACTAGTACACAGCGTTAACTATGCACAATTCTTGGTCGCACATATTAAAAGTAATAAATCTGATGCTTTGCGTGTGTGTGTGTGTGTGGTTTTACAGAGCACCTGCTAAAGCTGTCCATGGAGGAGCTGGTAGAGTTTCTGCAGGTGGCTTTGTCTAAAAACTTCTTCCTCGAGGATGATTTTGTGGTCGAGCAGTTACAGCAGTCAATGGTGGAGCTCAGGAGGGCCAAACTAGAGCTACCCGCTCCAGGTACAGCCATTTTGTGTCACACGTGCGCACACACACTCTCTCACACACACACACACACACACACACACACACACACACACACACACAGGTCTCACATGACATAGTATGTTGTCACAACCATCCAATAGTCTAATTTGTCACACAGAACACACCTGTATTCACATGCACTGCCACATACAGTAGGTCACATGAGCTGCCCAGGGTCTTTCTTGCTTTTGTTCTGTGGTATTCGTAGATATAACGTTAGTGTCTGATGACTTGCTATCTCTGTCTCTTGCTTAATTTCCTATCTCTCCCTCTTTTTTCAAATGATGTCAGCCTTCAAAAGTGTGTCTGTGAGCGATGCCCACATCCCCTCCTACAACAGTAACCGGTGGGCAAATCCAGACTGGTCTTTTCCCTCTTCATCTTGTTGTCCATCTGTCCCTCAGTCCGTCCGTCTGTCTGTCCGCCTGTCTGTCCAACAGCACTGGGGTTTAATCGTCGAAATAGTTCTCTATTAGTAGTTGTTTCTTCCTGCTAATGTTTGAACTAAGTTCAGTTCAGCGCTTCTTTCGTTTTTATATGAAGTCTTGCAATGGCTGCGTTCCCTCTTTACTTTATTTTTTCTGGTCTGGTCTGGTTTTCTTTTCGCTCACATACTCGGAAGCAAAAACGGTTAATAGCAGTCCAAAAATTGCCATCGTCACTTTTATTACTACACATGTTATTTAAGTCTACACAATAGATCTGACACATGTTCTAGAATTGAAGCACACTGTTCAAGCATTTCTGTCGTTCAGAGCCTGCACACAGCCATGACAGTAGAGATCTATATTGTCGGCCTGTTCACTGACAAGATAATGAGCCACTTTTTACAACACTGGAGGCTTCTGTTAAAGTGGCTCCTAGAGGCCCATCTTTTAACCATCTGCTGCCACAAAAGCCAGACGCCACTGAATCTGCTGGCATGAAAAGGGGATTTTTTTTTTTACTATGTCGTCACGTTTGTTAATCAGAATTATTTAGCTGACAATTTAGTTCCTGTCTTCGGGTCTCGTAGTTGGGAGTTTTGGTTCTCGACTGGTGACGTGGCATCCTGCACCCAACCCCTACTACAAACCAAATGGGCAGACATTTTAGTTTGTGGATTTAGTGCCAATAAGGTCACTTTCCTGGGTTACACACCCACAACACTTTCTTTTCCTCCAGCTGCTGTCTTCTGGCGTCACCATGGTGATCATAGAACACTCTTTCCCTTACAGTCTCCTCAACACATCCAGTGTCACCTCCTGTCTGCGTATTGTACATGTTTTTGTCAACTGTACTGTATATCATTTTGTAATGTAGTAAATTTAGTAATTAGCATAAATACATATGTATATATTTTGTATTCATTTATGCATTATTTGTCTTTCAGTGTTGGAATGGTTATATTTAAGCAATATAACTACATTTTATTAATCAAGAGGTATTTCTTTATGACAGACAGTTTGATGGAATAGAGTGAGACTCATAATTTCAGAGGCTACTCATTTGAGTGGCACTTAATTGAGCACCGCCAGCAAGCTGGGAACTAATATTAAACACAATTTCCGATTTTTGTTTTGTTTCTGTCCTTATTTCCTCGCCTGTGGAAATGTGATTCTGTTGTCATGAATGTAATTCTCCCTTATGTTTTACCTCCCTATGGCAGTGGTGTTGCATGATTCCATGTACCTGTTGTGAATTATCATCTGATGTGACCTAAAAAAAACTCAACAGTATATTAATCCATTGCTGTTCAGTTTCTATTTCTTTGTCCCACTAACCTCTGTCCTCTGTTTCAATGGACAGGTAAAGAGGAAGAGCTTCCCAAGAAGCCTCTCGGCCAGCTTCCTCCTGAGCCGGCAGCGGTCGTGGTGAACCACATGGCTAACGGTCAGAGCCACGCTCAGCCGGCCGAGCCTCCGAGAGAACCAAGCCCTCTACCGGAACGTCAGCAGCGCGATAGCCGGCCCCCGAGTCGGGCGCGCCGGGACTCCCTGGACAAGCTGAAGAAGAAGGACGCTCGCTCCAGAGGGTCGGGGGAGATCGGTGCCGCCGACCACCGGAAGCAGCCTTCCGCCTCGACCTCCGCCATCACCACCCCGGAGAGGGCGGTGACTCCGTCCCCAGTGCCTGCTCCCGTGTCGGTAGACGGAGGGAGGTCTCAGAGCCACGCCGCCGCTAACCACAACTCCAACGCGGCCTCTAGCTCCCGAAGGGACATCACGCCACGCTGGGTCAAGCCCTCTGAGACTAAGCTGGAGGCGGCCAAGAAGGCGGCGGCGCGTGAGACCCAGCTGAGCCGAGGCGCCTCGCCGGCCGGCTCCAGCCCGGACGAGTCCATGCTGCCCAATCGGCGGCCCCGATCCAGAGGCTTCGTGCCCGGCTCTGACCGTGGCTCTAACGCCTCCCAGTATGACAACGTGCCGGGCCTGCCCGAACAACAGGACTTTGAGGTCTTGGAGCTGGAGAGACCCCCTTCCAGGATGAAGACCCCTCGCAGCGAGACCTCGTTCAGCACGCCGTCCCTCCGGCAGCTCAGCCCGAGCCGCACGCCCAGCCTGGCGGGGAGCATGGTCTCCGTGGCGACGGGGCCCAGGCACTCTATCCCTCCTCCGCTGTCCCTGAACAGTCCAGCAGGGCTCCAGCCCGCCTACCCCGGCGTCCATGGCCAGTACCACACCCCTCCCCAGCAGTACTCTCCCAGCAGGCCCGCCATGATGCCCCTCTACCATCCCCCCTACGGCGTAAGTCTGGAGCACAGAGGAGAGGAGAGACACTACGCCCCGCCCTCCCGAGTTCCGACGCCTTCGGGTGTGGCGTACGGGGACAGGGCGTACGCTACCACCGAGCGGCATCCCAACAGCCTCTCCCCAGAAAAGGCCCTCATGAACAACTCGTACGCCACCTACCGCAGGCAGCCGCTAATCTCCGCCCATGAACCCCGGAACCCCCCGGGGCCCGGCCCGGAACGCGTCCTACAGCTGGAAAGCCCCAGCAGCACAACCCCCGTGTACTTGCGACAGCCCACTCGACTCACCTCTACTGCACAGGTCTACTCTCAGGCAGACTACAGGTACGAGGGGCACAGGCAGAATTACGCGCCGGAGGGGCCGGCGCCGGCCCCCGACGGACAGCCTTGGGGTCTGGAGGGCGAGTTGCCACCTCGCTCCCCGGGAGGGATGCCCCGCTCGCCCAGCTTCCAGAAGGCCCAGATGACTCCCGTCCAAGAGTTCACTTTCCCCTCGGATCCCGACGGCCTGCTTCACTACAGGACACAGTTCCAGGAGCAGACGCCCGTCATAAGGCAGCAGCACCTCCAAACGGCCCAGCTGTTTGGAGGACCACACTACAGACACGCACAGGAGGCTTTTGCCATGCAGGAGTCTATCAACCTGTGACAAGAAGAGAGAAGGCAACAGAGGGGTGAAGAGACACTGAAAAATACTGACATGTAGTCACTGACACTGTGGCAAAGGCAAGCAGTAGTCCTAGCGTTGTTAGGAGCCTTGTTTTGGTTCTGTTCTTTTGTTTCCTTGTGCTTTATGTGTGAATTACTGACCTTCTGACTGTCTCGATGCATCGTAACGTTGCAGGACACACCAGCTTCTGACGTTTTTACTGATCACTTTAAAAGAAAAATACTGACTGAAGATTTTATTTTATTTTTGGATGTGAAATCATTATACAGTATATATATATATATATACATATATAATACTGTATATATATATATACAATTTAGAGTCTGAAATGTACAGTAAATATTTTTTGGTTAATATACTGAGTTATTCGACTTCATCAATAGCAGGCGGGTGATTCTCCTGCAGACAAACTCAGTGATTTATTTTCCATTTTCTTCATTCCATCTTTATTTTTGTATGTTATGTTAATTCCAAATATCTACATTAGAGGTCATTTTTTCCTTTTGCTCATGAATATCTTATTTTTCAAAGAGAGGAAATAATGCTATGTCAAATAATATAATTAGAAAACGGTGACAACTGAAGCACTGTAAGTTATAACTCCCATTTAAATTCTAAGCACCTCCACTGTAGAGAGAGTCGTTTTTGGAGGATTGGGGATTGTTTTTCCATTGAGATTTACTCTTTGCTCAGTTTCAGTGATAATTGTTTTTTGTTTTGTTTTCTGATGTGCAATGCATTTCTCTTTACCACATGAAGTACAGTACATAGTGTATTTACTGTACATGTGTGTACCTGAGGCCAGTGAAATTATTTCACTGAAATTCCATTCCTGACTGTAGACTCGAGGACCAGTGTGCCACTTAGTGAGGACTTGTGAAATACTGGGTTTTTCGGTTTCTTTTGATGGTTTTAAATCCAGTTTCCTCTGATAACCAAGACATACTGTACATTGTATACTACACCAGTGAGTTTTCAGCACATACAGTAGTTAGTCCACAGTCAGAGAAGGGTTTAAACTGGTGTTTCAATACAATGCATCAATATTGAGTTAACTTCTCTCACCACAGTTATACTGACTGTTCAGTATTGCCACTTCCACTGAAGTCTTAATTAAATACACAGCAATCACACACGTTAGCCACATTCCATAATGTTCTGCTTGTTTTGATACAGTTTCTATCATTCTCAAACAGTATTGCTATGCTGTTCCGTACATCCCTAAGTTATGATTTTGTTATGTTAAATGACTAATTTCAATCCATTCTGATACTTTTGCCTAATAAAACGACTTGGGGTGTAAATGAATCTGTGCATCTATCATTGACTGCGTGTGCATGTGAGGTAATGTCATGTCATGCATATGTAACGTGTAGCTGTGAACATGCTCCAGATTGTACATTCCTGTAGGATTATTCTCACCCTGATTGTTTTATATTTAAGGGGCCAAGGCCATAGGGCTTTTGGTCCCTTATTTTTACTTGTATTCGCTTGGTCAACTTTTTTGCATACTCTGCCACCTAATGGACAAGAGAGGGAATATAGGGTTGATTTTTACCTACAGAAACTGACAGGGGGAAATGCAATTTCACCTCCAAATGCTGAGTAAATATAAATGTAAGAATATTTTGTACCTACAGTATATGTCAATTTAACAGCTCAAAAAAGGATCACATCTAAATTCTGTGGTTCAAGGACAGATTCATACTACCGTATGTGATTATGCCGGGCTGATTTACAATTGTTCATATGAAGAAAATAAATGGTTAGAGACTGACTTGACATTGGCACAGAGCAATATCCAGCAAATTGCAATCACACCTTGTGTTCATTCTGAAGTAAGTTAAACTTACTTATCATATTCATAGTACAATCGTTAGTTCAATCCAGGCTTGCCTGTTCATTTTATTATGAATAAGCTGTATATTATAATAATAACCATAAAATGAACAATGGAACTACATAAAAAACACAATTGGGTTTGGCCATCATTCAGTAATATCTATAATATATAACATAGGCTACAGTAGCCAGCCCAGGCACAAAGATTCATTGTGCTAAGAGTTGTCTCAATTTTTTAGCAATTGAAAAGAATCTTGAGGAAAAATCTTTCATTCTTAACAATCATCTTGTTTTGTGTGTGTGTGTGTGTGTGTGTGTGTGTGTGTGTGTGTGTGTGTCCGTCCGTCCGTCCGTCCGTCCGTCCGTCCGTCCGTCCGTGAATGGCTAATCTCCGGCACCGTTGGATCGACATCAAACTGTGCACACACTCGCTGGATGCCAGAGCAGAACATCTGCCACAATTATTTCAGATGGGCCTGTTGTTGCGCCAACAGGAGGCCGATTTTTGCTAAACACTTGTTTATATTACTTCTACAGATTTTGTCCAAACATTACGCAAATTGGTACACAGTGTCTCTATAGTCATGTGATCAAGTCGGATCCGTTTGATTTTGTTTCTGTAGTGGTCTAATGGTCTGACTTTCAGCATGTTGAAGTCCCAGTCCTCCTATAGTTCAAAGCTAACATACAAAAGAATGCTTCAACAGTACTAAGAGACATAATGCTGAGAGTGACTGAATGACGGTGTATAGTAGTCTAATGATCAGACTCAGCACCGAGATTCCATGTTCAAATCCCAGTCCTCCTATAGTTCAGTGCTGGAGTATTTCAACTTAAATTTACTAACTGAAGGTTAGCATACAAAAGAACGCTTCAACAGAACTAAGAGACAAGATTAAGCCATGAGAGACTGAGTGATAGCGTAGTGATCTCTCAGCACAGAGATTCCATGTTCAAATCCTGTTCAATGTTTGTGTGCTTTGGAATTTTCAAGGCTAAAATACAAAAGAACGCTTCAACAGTACTAAGAAACGTGTGCTGTGAGTGATGGTATTTGGACTGATGATTGAATGCTCAGCAGGTAGGCAGCCTGACATCCCTGTCACAGCCCTGTAACATGATACTGACATCATCAGTATCATGTCAATATCATGTCAGTATCCTGTCAGTATCATGTCAGTGTCAAGATACTGACGTTTCTTGTTTGAGTCCCAGACATTCTGTTGGTAAGTTTTGAAGCTATCCTATATTCAAATTGGCTTAAGGGAGGACTGGACGGCGGGCATCTGCTATTTTTGAATAGCCAACGTATAAAATATGGATAAAGGGTTAAAATTATTGTGGTGCTGTATTAACACATTTTGCTGGGGATCCCCTGGAACCCCCTAAAGGACCCCTACGGTCCATGGACCCCACTTTGAGAACCACTGGCCTATACCGCAGAATAAAATTTCTCACTAAATCCATGTACTGTAGCTTACTAACCCAGTAACCAACAAATTATAAAGAACACTTAGTTGATTATTTATCTTTTGATTGTTGACATTGTATAGTTATACACTGACTGAGCTGGCAGTGTGCCCAGTATTAACAGAGAACAGTATGATTCAAAGGTGAATGCTTTGCCAACTGAGCTACCCAAGCACACTACTGCATAACATAACGGTTGGTGTTGATTTTATTTTTCAGGGATGGATTTTGTCACCTCACTAAACCTCACATTCTATGTGATTAGTAAAGTAGCTAAGTACATTTACCCAAGTACTGTACTTCCTGTACAATTTTGAGGTATTTTTTTACTTTACTGGTGTATTTCCAATGTTCAGTACTTTTACTTCTACTCCACTACAATTATTTGAAAACTTTAGTTACTAGTTACTTTGTAGATTTTTATTTTTACAAAACATACATTAACCACTTCAGCCCTATATACATTTCAGCCATTTGAAAATAGCAGATCTGCTAGCATTGTGAGCTTGTAGATCTGCTATTTTCAAAAGATTTTTATGCATTTTAGATTTTATACATTTGAAAACTTGTGAAATGGGACATTCTGCATAATGAGTACTTTCTACTTTTGGTATTTTAAGTACATTTTGATGCCAATACTTTTGTACTTTTACTCAAGTACATTTTGAATTCCGGACTTTATCTTGTAAGGGCACAGCCACACCAAACTATGGCTGCCCGCTGATAAACTCCATGTGTGTTTGATTTAGTTCAGCTTTTCAGTTCAGTATGCTGGCAGCATTCGATAAGGGAAGTTAGAATAGAGCTATTCTTAGTTTGATGCGCTATTTTCTGTGTTTTATAATTGAAGCCACATTATTATTTTTTTTAAGTATTAATAGTAGGCTAAGAACCAGTTTCTGTAAATAAACACCCTTGAAGAGAAGACTTTCACTGCATCTTACCGATGCACCACAGTGGTTACATCTTTCCATCCAGCAGCAACTTTGCAGATTTTGTACCCAAATCCTATTTTAATGAAGTTTTTTTTTCTGTTTTGATATTTTGAACATGATTTCGGCATGATCTACTTCCTGTACTACAATGGACTACAGCCCATGTTTCCTGTAGTTCAAGTCAGACTGGCTCACTGGCCCCTCCAGCTGATGTCAATCACCTTGTTGACTGCTCTAAAGGTGTCAGTTATGAGAGATACCTTGTCTAGCAGCACCTCCACCCAAAGAGATTTCAAGAACCTTTTTACCGTGAAGGGCACCATGACACAATAACTAGAAGATATGTAAACACCATCTAACAACATCAATATTTACAGGCACAACACAAATGACTATTTACCTAATACAGGTTAAAACAAATGCATTAAGAACTAAAGAAATCCAAAACAAAACTAACAACAACAAAAAAACTCCTGTCACTCTGTTCCCTGACCACTTGGTACAGTCTGACTAGGTATTTGACAGTCTTCACAAGGTGATTGACATCAGCTGGAGGGGCCAGTGTGATCTAATATGAGAGTGATGACACTAGCGTCGACTCCCATGTAAGAATGGAATGCGGAAATGCTCGTTCTATCTCAGCCCATAGCGGCCCGCTTTGCGGAGAGATCAAAGCGTGTCATAACTCTCTCTCTCTCTATGGGTCTGAGTCAGACTTGAACTATTACAGGAATGGCTGTCCATTATAGTCCAGGAAGAACTGACATTCTGTACGATGATGTCACAGTTGCCAGGCGCGGTGGTGAATTAAAGCAGAGGTTGAGAGTTCAAAACCTCAGCCTCACAAGTTTTGTCTACGTTTGCACTGGCTCTGATACTTCACGATGAGAATATGGACAAAACATGTTCAATTATGGTTAAGCTTAGCCTTGGATCAAGACTATCATAGATTGATTTGATCAAGCCTGACATTTGACGCAAGCAAATGTCAGACTAGCTCCAAGGCTAGGTTAAGCTTTTAGGTCTAAGCTAGGTTTCCATCTGCTACAGAGGCTGAGAAATATTCTTTTAGTAAACGTTGGACAATTGTGTTAAGAAAACTCCTAGGATTTAGAAGGCATTTTTATTCGGCCTGAGATCTTTAATTCAGGTGCAAACAAACAGAGTGACTAAGGAGACCCAGTCAACGGTTCTAGAGTTTTGTCTTTATCAGAGGCTTATTAAATTGTCAAAACTTTACGAAATATCACTTCAGCAATTGGACACCAGCTTTAAAGTGCATCAGTCAGTCAGGATAAGCTCCAAAGAACTAGTTCCATGTGGGACCACGGTTGCTCCATCCAGGCCGGTAGCCATCGATCAGTCGTGAGCCTTCTCTGGTCTGTGACTCCACACAGGTTTGCGTTTCTCTATGAAAGCCCGGATACCTTCCTGACCGTCTCTGAGAGCTAGGTTGTCCACCATAACCTTAGAGGCTGTGGCGTAGGCTGCATCTCGCCCTTGTGCCATTTGTCTGATGGGCAAGAACCACATTGTCACAAAATTAAACAACAACACCTGCTTAAGTATCACTGATCATAGACAAAAACAGTTAACCAGCTCCTTATTCCAAACCAGAGCTCGCACCTTTGGAAAGTAGCTTTCCCGAGCGCAACGACAGGTCGGCTTGCCTGACACACACGCTGGGCGATGGCTAATGTCTCCTCCTCCAGACGTTCCTCTGGCACAACCTTGCTGACCAGACCATGCAGCAAAGCATCGTGGGCTGAAATTGGTGTTCCAGTTAACAGCATCTCCATTGCAACCTAGAACAATTGTGACATTTATGAGTTATGTGACAAATGTTTAACTTAACAGTATGTTACTAAATCTGGTCAAATGTCCTGTACCATTTTAAATGCTGGAGATGATGCAATTGTGACAATATGATTGTTATGCGTTTCCACACAAACCTATTTCAGTGTGAGTCACCAGAGAAGCCGAGCTGACAGACGCAGTGTTTGTGCTACGTTTATGTGAAGCTTTAATCAAAATAGCGTAAGCAGCTAAAAAAAGTACTTTAACCATACATTCTGAGCGTATGAGAGACTGAAACAGCAATGGACCGGTGGTTACAAGATGGAGTTTATCAGAGCTCTTCTAAGAGCGATACTAAAAATGATAGCTCTTTCCAAAACAAGAAAGTCTGAAGTTGGCTAGTTGAGCTGCAAATAATGTATGTTCGTTCAGTCCAGGTATGTGAAGGTGAATGACTGTATACCTTTCGAGGCACAGCTCTTCCTATAGCTACCGCTGGTGTTGAGCAGAACAGACCCACATTCACGCCTGGGGTGGCAAAGGTGGACTTCTCCGTCACCACAGCAATATCACAGCTGGCTACTAGCTGGCAACCTGCCGCCGTAGCAACACCATTCACCATGGCAATTACAGGTACCGGTATGTCTTGTATGAGGGTCATGACCTGAAAAAGAGGAAACTGCAGTGGTTAACACAGAGCAGTGGCTCTCAAAGTGCGGTCCGAGGACCCCCGGGGCTCTTTTGAGGGAGTTCCAGTTAAGATAGCATCAAAATCAGTTTAGCCACTTTAACCATATTTTATAATTTGTCTAAACAAAAATAGTCACGCTTGTAGCTATTTTCTAAAAAAAATTGAAAACATTTGAAAAATGTAGACATTTGTAAACATAAACCTCTGTTATAATATATACCTCTGTTATAGATATTTTCATATTGGGTTTTCCGGCCAAACACAATTTTCAATTTGTGGGGTCATTGACATTAAACTGACAGAAAGAGACACAAAGAGAGAGGGCAAGATTGATTGCTCTGAGACTAACCTCTGAACAGGCCTGAAACACCTGTGTGTGATAGTCTCTACCCTGGGCAGAGGTCAGCTCCTTCAGGTCATGTCCAGAGGAAAACACTGATCCCTTCGCTATGGCACATGGATTCAAATGTTAATTAGCATCCATCTATTCTTGACCCCACCACACACACACACACACACACACACACACACACACACACACACACACACACACACACACACACACTAGCAGTCATTCCACCCTTACTCCACACAAACCCCACTCAAGAGTGTCAAGTATGGACAAAATGGCCTACCTGATATGATAATGACCCTTAGGTCACTGCTGTCAACATCTGTTAGAATGTTCTCTGTTAGGGATTGCAACATGGACAAGGACAGAGCATTCCTCTTTCGTGGATTGTTGAGTATGATTCTCCTGCAAGAGAAATCTTTTAAATGTTTATGAAGTTTAGTATTACAACATTGTGTAAAACTTTTAGAGTTTGTAGAATAAATTGTCACTGCTACAGTTTAAGACAAAAAAGCAAGCCAAAGTCACCATGTAATAACACAGTCTGTCTGTACAGGTTACTGTGCAGACAAGTAGGACTGTCACGATTACAAATTTAAGTTGTTTTTTTTTATTTAACATTGGAACATATGGGGAAAAAATCAGTTTGCCTTTTAGGCTTCGTAATCAAATTGCACAGGGAAGAACTGAAATATACAAAGAAATGACAGACATTTATTAATTTTATACACCAAATAAATAGCAGAAATAGCTGATTTACAAGCTTACAACAACGAGTTGTAGATCAGCTATTTCTGCTTTTTTATGTATGAACATTTTTCAAACGATTATGACGATTATTTCAAATAATTGCGATTAGACGATTGTGCAATAATCGTGACAGCTGGCCTACAGACACGTGCTGAGCACTATGACACAGCCTAGGCACTAGGTTACTACTAAAAACACATTCAACCTTATTCCATTGTGTTGCAGCCTGACAGTGAGCGGCTCCGTCTGAACTTGTTGTGTGCATAATGAACGTGCCCCAGTCAAAGGCGTCAGCAGCTTGCTCAGTTGAACGACACCGGCCGCTCTGCACAGCAAGTTTCGAGCCATTGTTTGTCCCTGTCTTGTCAAGCCAGTAAACTGCTTTCTGTTCTGTCTGCCTGCCCTGGTGTGAACCGTGGACCCACACGTCAGGTGACAATCATAACATGTACAGAACACTTCCGGGTTGTTAACAACGCCTACCTGAGAAGCTAGCAGTATCACTAGCCCTGAGACGTGACTGTCATATTATGGCAGTCATGGATGAAGTTCGACTTGGTGTTTGCACTTTCTCCATTTACGGCCTTGTACATCTACATGAACGTTCAAATTTCAAATATAAAGTGCTTACCCCATGGCCACGGATGTTACAATTATCTACGAGCCCTCAGAAGTATCTGTATTTTCCGTAATGTTCAATAAAAAGCATTTTCATCCGATCGGTGGCCATTTTCTCCGCATTTCCTATTCTGCTTTCAACCATGTGATGTGACCCTATCGGTTGGGAGCTGTACTGCACCCTGATACATTATAACTCTATGAGAAAATGGCCACTGATCGGATTAAAATGCTTTTTATTGAACAATACGAAGATACAGATAATTTTGAGGACCCATACAGAATTGTAACATCCGTGGCCATGGCATAAGCACTTTATATTTGAAATTTTAACGTTTATGTACGAGCCAAAAAGGGAGAAAGTGCAAACACCAGGTTGTTCATCCATGACGGTCGTGACTCGTCACAGACGACGTCGTGTATCCATGGCTACTGTCTGTCTGACTGTATCACAATAACATGTTTTCTCAATTGTCTACATTTCTATTGCACAAAAACACAATGAATACTTAACAATAACTTAGGATGTAATAACATTGAACGGGACAAAGAGGGTACTGAGCACCAATTTGTAAATACAACCTATGACTACAACAACTCACTGGACCCTGGCTTTGTAGAGTAGGCATACTCTTTATACACTAGATGGCGCAACAGCTTCAACATGCTCAGCTGGATCGACAAGTTATGCGGGTCTGTCTGGTTATGCTGAATCAGAATGCACGTGTGCAGAGCGTGTATGATGTACCCACAACAACAGTGTATGCGTTTGTGTGGCCTAAAGTCGACAGCTTGACAGCTAGTCCTTATCATTGTAGCTACTTTGATAAGATTTCTGGGAGGAATTTATATGCTCGTTAACTCCTATTGGTCAGAGCTGTGTCTGGAGATCAAAGAGAGTGAACTCTGTGCGTCACCTTATTAACAGCTTATTAAGTATACCTGGCAGGCTTTTAAATAGACACCATCTATTCAAATCTATTTAATGTCACTTCTATGCTAACAAATCCATATAATAATTAAACAATAGGCCTACTTAGATTAATACATCTATCAATAGGAAAACATTCAATTCAAGTAAAAATTGCTGCCCCTCCCAATAGAATTGTCACTGCCACAGACCCACAGAAGCCTGTGTGTGTGTGTGTGTGTGTGTGTGTGTGTGTGTGTGTGTGTGTGTGTGTGTGTGTGTGTGTGTGTGTGTGTGTGTGTGTGTGTGTGTGTGTGTGTGTGTGTGTGTGTGTGTGTGTGTGTGTGTGTGTGTGTGTGTGTGTGTGTGTATACATGCGTATGTAGGCCTAATGTTAGATTTGTGTAGCCTGTGTGACCACAGCAATGCTGTTGGTAAACATGCACATTGATTCCACGGGATCTGGCAATATTCATTTTCACCTGTATTCAATATTTTATTGGGACTCGCTCGAATAAGCTTTTTCTGGTTGCTCAACTGCAGTGGTGGGAAAAGTAGGCTACTCAGTGTGTTTTGTTTTAATAATCTATACATCTACAAAGTAACAAGTAACTAAAGTTTTCAAATAATTGTAGTGGAGTAAAAAGTACAATATTTTCCTCTGAGATGTAGTGGAGTAAAAGTATTGAAAATTGGAGATACTCCATTAAAGTAAAAAATACTTCAAAATTGTACTTAAGTACATTTACTCAGTTACTTTACACCACTGCTCAACTGCAATATTCTCACACCTGAATGAAGCCAGCCCCTTTCCACTAGGGTTGGGTGGAGTTCAACCCACTCCAGTTGAACTGGACCAGAGACACTGTTCACATTACGCACAAGGAGCTCGCCATGCACAGATCTACTGGATCGCAGCAGCAGGACTGTTTTTAGATCAGTTTTTTTCTTCTTTTTAGAATAAAGGCGAATAACGCATTGTTCTTGTAGGCTACACATAATTGATGTTAATGATGTATGATCCATCGTTCGGACAGGGATGCCGTTATTGAAGAACTGTTGGGTAAGGCATTTGAGTCATTTAATAGTAAAAAAAAAATGATACTGAACGCACTGACTTACCTTTCAAATGTTTAGACATTTTAACAAAATGAGAGGTCTACTCAACTGTAACTGTAAAATTGCATATTTTCTTTAGACGTGTCATTCTTTTATCAACAGATCATCTGTTTTATCAACAGATCACGCTCGATTGAGATTAGTTGGTTCCAATCAGTATCACCACCTGTTGGAGCCGTTTCTAACCCTGAAACATGACTGTCATATATCATGACAGTCATGACGAAACTTCAACCTGGTGTTTGCACGTTCTCCGTTTTTGGCCCGTACATCTACATAAACGTTCAGATTTCAAACATGAAGTGCTTACCTATGGCCATGGATGTTAAAATTATGTACGGGCCCTCAGAAGTACCCGTATCTTCCGTATTGTTCAATAAAAAAGCAATTGGCTATCGGTGGCTATTTTCTGTCATAATGTATCATGGTGTATCTGGGTGCAATACACCTCCCAACCGATAGGGTCGCGTAGTTGAAAGCATTATGGCGAAAAGACAATGGCCACCGATTGGATTAAAATGCCTTTTATTGAACAATACGGAATATACGTGTACTTCTGTGGACCCGTAAATAATTTTAACATCCATGGCCATGGGGCAAGTACTTCATATTTGAAATCTGAACGTTAATGTAGATGTACGGGCCAAAAAGGGAGAACGTGCAAACACCAGGTTGAAGTTTCGCTATGACGGTCGTGACAGACGACCGTCGTGTGAGCCATGGCTCGAGCTGTTTTCGTCCTTTACAAACAGTATAACTCGTCTAACAGCCCTGTGTTATGACTTATGATATTCAGGGGTGACAGGAAATACAAGTATAACCTAACTAACTAGCAAAATATCGCCTACAATCTGTCAGACGAAATGGATGCACTTCATATTGTGAATGAATGGCTTTTACATCTTATTTTGAGGGAAACATCTTCCCCTGGGTTCATGACCTTGAAGCATCTTTAAGTTGAGTGTCAGTTGGAATTCACAGTTTGTGTTTGCATAACATACAGATGACAGTTATCTGGCCTCACATTTGCTGATTAGGCCCATGCAATATGTGTACGGATATTGTGCTGCTCATTGTGCCTTCTCTCCACAAAACTTAAATTAGAGCCAGTCTACAATAATACATTTATTTTATTTTACTTTTTTAAATTAAAATGAAATCAAAACTATGAAATGCCATTCTTCCTTGGTTTTCCAGACTCGAGGTTGATAAGAGATTAGATGGTTCTTCAGAGTGAGGCCAGATTCACTGCTGGGTTTCTCCAAAGACCACTCAGGAGCACTGGACTGTCCATGAGATATCCACAGGCCAGCTGACCTCTGACCCGTCAACCATGGACATCCACCTGCAGACCAACCCTCAACTCCACTTCAGAGTCAACGGAGGTGCAAACTCTAGGTCGAGTGTGAGTATGAGAAAACCGCTGAGGTTAATGATTTATTGACTTTGCATCTAGAGTCAATATTTAAGCCTCTTTCATCTCCATTTCATTAAAAGGAGATTTGATTTGCAATCAATGGTTTTGGTTGATTATTTCATATAATGATTTCTCATTATGTCTGTAACAATAATGTAATGCTTATTGTTCAGCACTGACTATAGAGTACATCACCCATGACTGAGCAGTGCATTGTTTATACAACACCAGCAGTCCTTACTGACACATAGAATTTACACAGGCTTAACAACTTAATCCTTTTGCATGCCTAGAGGATGACATTCATTCACGAATGCACAACATGAGTCGGACCGGTTAAGCTGCAGTTTTCTCGGGTCTCTCGGTGCACTCTACAATACATCATTCATTGTTACTGAAACAGTCATATATCCTATTGGTTTCGGCAGGGTGTTGTCAGGTGTCATTGTAGCTCTGAGTTATGGCTAATGTAAAGCCTTCTTTGTTGTACAGCTGTGTGTCTTGCTGAAAACAACAATTTTGGGTTGAAAATCAGTTATTTTTGACGAGTGACACAACGATGCATAAATTATCCTTAAAGCGCAACAAACCCATGTGTAGCCGTGCCTTGTCACCTGCGAGCTCTCCTGCCACCTGTTTGCCAAGTTAACCACAAAATGAAGGTCATTACCTTAAAATAGCACAAATAAGCATGCTCCATTTGTTTGCTGGCTGCTGTGTAATTGTAATAACACCAGTATGTCACCAAGTCAGCACATTGTTGTACCTTGTTCTGTCACTTTGTGCATGACATGTCATGTCATGAGTGCCTGTACGTTTGTAAGCACCTTTGCTCATAAGCTTGTAATTGCCATATTTCGTCAAAATAGGGCTTATATAAACTAATGTGATTGTAAAATAGGGATAGTGAAGGGAAGGAAAGGACTGCATGTAATGGTTCATGGTTGGCAGTGTTCGCTTTGGTGTGTCCACACAAAACACTCGGATGCAGTCTTCAGTTTAAACTTTACTTATTATATGCAGCAGCACAGTAACAGGACAGGAACATGGCAATAGTAGGGGTATGTGTGGTCTAAAGAAAGGAAATGAATGCATACAGTATAGATTTTAGGAATCATAACATAAAATACCATATCATAATTATAGAGGAAAATAGTACATTCATCATCACACAAAGGAAATAAATGCAGTAGCACATAGTCTGTTTCCCATTAACCAAACAATTAGGCTCAACACAAACATAACTTATGACTTGACTTTAACATAAAGCACATCTCTGCTGATCAACATTAAACCAAACAAATATAGCACTGAACACTCACTGATCGTCATTGACGCACACAAAAAGGAACAGGTTTGGGTCTGGAGTAAGTCAGTTTAGGCTTCCTCCTAATGTGTGGAAAGTCAGACTGAGAATTCTTAGCCTCTGAGGCAGCACACCTGTTCTAATCAGTTGATTATTATCATAAACCTCAGCTGGTACATAACTAGTTGAGTGTGGTATCAATTGGCACTCCACTGTGCTCTTGAGGGCCTTTGCAACAGTGATAATGACATCACTGGAGGTTGGGGTGGGGGGTACCTATTTCCTTCAGTGGGTTCTATTTAGATAGGTGGACTAAGCTCGACCTGCTTTGAGAAATACCTCAGGTTACTGTGTAATAATCAATAGTCACCCAGCAGCCTTGACGGCCGGCATCACGGCACTGCTGTTACTGGATACCCCATTGTGTTGTGTTCTGAGGCTGTGCTGTGTGAAGGACAGGTAGCAATGTGGGTTAGGCATTAAGATGGAGAGAGGGGTTGAGGAGGGAGGGGCATTCGAGGTTTAGCCCCCCTCTCTTAGGAGAGAGAGGGGGCATTTGAGCCAAAGACAGGGTGGGTAGAGAGAGACGTTTGGGCTGGGTTGCAGAAACAAACAGCCCTGTGTTCTGTCTGTGTCACACACACACACACACACACACACACACACACACACACACACACACACACACACACACACACACACACACACACACACACACACACACACACACACCTACAGTACTGAGAAAGTCAGCTCAATGGTTTGAAACAGGTTTTTCAGCAAGCCTGTGAATAGAAAAGGTAATGGAAACGCACCCTGTGCCTTTCATTATCTAATGAGGGGAAGAAAATGAACAAGATCTATTCCTGCAGCCCAACACAACTAATTATGTTAATCAATACTGATGAGGATGAGGATAATCTACTGCCATGTTCACACTTGGTGGTCTCACCATATATTCCTATTTTTATACTTGTATTTACTTGTTGCATCCTCTTATATTTTATACTTTTTTTTAAATCTCCCTGCATATGTTTTTTCACAAAAAATGTCAAACAGATTCTGAAATTAAACAATGGAGTTTTTGCAGATAGGTAAATGAAAGTAATAATAACTTGGGTGTGTTACTGCGTATCAGCATGGACACCTCCCGTATAGATAACTTCATGCTGGCACACAGAAACACCTAAACGAAACACACCCAGAATTACGTGTATGAGTAAGTGACAAAAATGAATCCTTCTTGACTCTTGAGTTAACCCATTAAGACCTGAGGCCGATTCTACAAAATGTCTTCTAAATCCTAACTGTATTCTGAAAAAAATCTGAATTTCTATATCAGTGGTTCTCGAAATGTTTCATGTCAAGGACCCCCAAAATGACACCCATCTCAAAATATTTTGTTCCAGAGACCCCCCAGAAGCAAAGATTTGAGTAAAAATTTTCGATTGAAAAGAATATATATATATACAAAGATTTGCACAAATTTTAACAATTTTTCAAAAATAGCAGATCTATAAGCTCATATGAGCTCATATGAGCTATGAGCTTGTATATCTGCTATTTTTGACTAGCTTAAGTATAAAATGATGGTTATAGCTCACATCTAAATTGACACAGATGCGTTCCCGGATTGAATGGGTTAATCAAAAGCTGTGTTTACCCCTGTTTAGGAGTGACAAAGGTCCATTGGGTGTGAAGTAGTTCTAAACTCTTGCTTTTTAATTGCCACTGATAGGAAGATGAGGCACTGCAGTTCCTGAGTCAAGAGGAGCAGGAGTGCATCCAGTTCTTTGAGGAGACCATTGACTCACTGGAGGAGAGTCTGAACGAGGAGGAGAGATCAGTACAAGAAACGGTACTTGCCCAGACGAGTAGCAAGGCGGATGGACCGACCTCTTTTCCTGCTGAATCTAGTCCCATCCCAGGTTCTAGTTCCGTTTCCAGCCCCGGTCCCAGCTTTCTGCCACCTATGGCAGACAGACATATGAGTCCCAAAGACCAGGACATTATAGACCTGGTCCAACCAGAGCCGGACCTGGTCCAGACCAAAGGGCCTGCCTTTGTTCCCACAATGCCAGGTACTGCTGAACCCAGCCTAAGTCAGCCTCTATTTTCTCAATGCATAAAAAACTGCATGACATATGTTGTTTTTGCCCAGATATTATTGAATGTTCGAGGAGTTAATGTTTAAAATGTGACTTTCTCCTAGATTTCCAGAGTATGGTGAGACATCCTGACAGTCACTTTGAGGTGAGGTCTAAACGTGATCTGATGGACACGTTGCCTTCGGAGTACAACCCCCCCCTACCCAATAGCAGCTACGCGCCAGATAGCCTTTCTTACCACCCGCCTGGCAGTGTCCCCACTCCAGTCATGATCGCCCAGAAGATAGCTGAGAACCAGGGAAGTGGACCCACTAATTTGCACCCCTCAGCCATTCTCCGCCGTCGGAGCTCGGACTTCGATAAATCATCAAGCTGCATTGATCACCCCTCTAAACAGGGCCCACCTACCTTCACCAAGCCCAGCCGGTTCCCCAGCAACATCAGTGTGATGCTTGGTAGCAAGGAGTCCCACAATCAATCACTGGCTAACGTGAACATCCATGAGAGGCGGGAACAGATGCTCTCCAACCTGACAGGGACGTGTCACCCTCTGGAAGAGGACGTGTCTCCGGAGAAGGGTCGGAACGTTCCCACTCGCAGCGTGTCTTTCAGGGATCCCACTCCAGGCAAGTCCAGGATGGAGGCACTATCTAAGCTGGGACTGAACAGAAACCGTGCCATGTCAGTGGTAGACAGTGGTACCACCCCCATCTTCTCCACCACAGATACAGGAACCAGCTTGAATTCCCCAATTCCAGCCATTCCCACCCCACCTCCAAGCCAGACTATTGCTGAGACGAGACCAGAAACGGTGCTACCTGATCCCATCAGCAGTCCTGGTGATAAAACCATCAAGGCAAACCCCTCACCTCCGACAACAGTCACTCAAAGCACCTACCATCCACCTCCGGCTGAAAGCTGGCCTCCACCGCCGCCTGAAGTGGCCTCATTGGACTTCAACACCTACGGAGGGAAAACCATCGAGGTGAATCCCTCTGCATCGAACAAGAGTGAGCCTTCAGTCACTGCAGGCAGCCATGACAGCATGGCCCACCCATCGGTAATGGCCACTCCCAGTGACTTTAACAGTTATGGAGGAAAGTCCAAGGTAATGACCCCTACCACCCCTACCACTGCCCCTGCCCCTGTATCCATAACCAGGAGTGACCTCCCAGACATCCTCAGCTCTCACATTGACAAGAGCAGAGTTCCATCATCACCAACCACTGCCCAAGTCAAACCAGAAATGCTACCCTACGAGCTCAACAGTTATGGAGGGAAGACACGGAGCATAACGCCCTCCCGCAGCTCAAATCCCACTTCACACAGCCTAGGAAGGACCCCCAAAGCTCCTGCCCCCAGCCCTGCCCCAAGACCTAACCGCTCCTTCCATGGCCCTCTCAGCCCCCAGAAAGCAGCGGGGCGGCCGCCTTCCCCAGAGCCCAGACGAAGGTCCGTCTCCAAACCAGCGGCGTTCCGCTCACAGGGCATCACTGTGCAATTCTCTGGACGCGGAGCAACAGACGAGTCACGCAGAGAAGCCCTAAGAAAACTGGGGCTACTGAAAGATACTTGCTAACTGTGGAAGTCTGCACTCCCCTCTCCTGTAGAGCCTGAATCTCCTGAGTCTGGTTGCTGGCGTCTGGGAAGTTTCCGTGTGTGTGTGCGTGCGTGCGTGTGTGTGTGCGTGTGTGTACACGAGGCGTGGTGGGAGGAGAGACCTACATTTAGAGAGGAATGGAGCCGGATCTTATTTGACACTAACACAGCCAGTTCTTAGTTCCTGGCCAACAGAGAACGTGGACAAACGAGTATGACATGGTTTGGTTGCTGTACACACACACTGGGCTCTCTCCAACTGTCTTGGCATGGTGACAAAAGCTACACACTGTTGGCAAAGGAGCTAAAACAACTGGGGCCCTATTTTCGCCGGTGCCTTACCCATTATTCCTAAACTTCTTTGCCATTTTCTTTACTATTTTAAAAAACATTTTCAAATAGTTCAACTAGCCGATCTACAAGCTCACAACGTGTCGATGTAGATCGGCTAGTTGAACTATTTGAAAATGTTTTAAAAAATGGGTAAGGCACCTGCGAAAATAGGGCCCCTGGAATGAAAACTGATTTACTTCCTCTCCAATTTATTCTATATACTGTACATATATATATATATGTATGTACAGTGTATATATATATGTATATACAGTATGTATGCATTATCATATCACTTTAATAGGACCTGTTGACAAGGTGAAATTAAGTACGTAAACAGGCTGTGAAGTCTATTATATATTTGTTACATGAAAGGCCTCTTCTTTATTTGTATCGTCAGTTGTTCACTGACTTGGGCATTGTTGGTTTGAAGGGCATTGTTGTCAGCAGCTACGAGGTTGTATTTTTTGTGTATTTTGTGTCACAGCTGTTCAGTGCTTTAGGAGAAAGAACAGTTGTGAAGGCACTTTTCTAGAAAGCATGAAACATTTACGTGATATGGTAATCATAAAGAGGTATGTGCTTTCTTATACACACTGTGACTTTACGTGATTGTCCGATGAAGGACACATCAAATGATGAGATAGTTTACAACAATGATAGTGAGTTATTAATTGTACAGGAATATAACTTTTGTTTCCGAACAGAATTCAGTGTCCTAGAATGACACAGATATAATGCTAAGTTAGTTAAAAGAGCTCAGTCTGGAGTTTCTTGGAAGGAGCGCAAGGCTGAACTGTGATAACTACAGAGTTGGCTGAAGGATATTTATACTTCGTGCCCAAGCCTCCCACACCAAACCACAGACTGCGGAATGACTTGTGGGTATGACTTTTACTTTTACTACTTTTACTATACAGATGGAATATGGGAGATGAGGAAAAACTGAAAAACTCTGTAATGACGGGTGAGCACAGGCATTGTACAACACACAAACACTAAAACCACAAGAGTTTAGAAATACACATGAAGATACTCTTTTTTTTTTGTTGGCACTGTTGACTACGCTGTTCATGCATTGAAGCGTGCTATTTAACTGTCATCATAAACTCTGCCTGTTGTTCACTTGCTTGTATAAAACCCTGTGAGTGTGTTTCTGTTTAAACACATTTATGTGTACTTGTGTTAGACCATGTGCATTTGTCTTTTGGTTTTAGCCAGACTCCGGCCTCTGTAGGTATTCTACAGTAACTTTTGAAGTATCTTTTGTTTCACATGACTGTGTTACATGTCAGTATGATTTTGTGTGTGTGTGTTAGAAGACAATGTGCATTAGTCTTCTGGTTTTAGCCAGACTCCGGCCTCTGTAGGTATTCTACAGTAACTTTTGAAGTATCTTTTGTATCAGTAAGAATTTGTGTGTGTGTGTGTGTGTGTGTGTGTTAGAATACAAGGTGCATTAGTCTTGTGGTTTTAGCCAGACTCCGGCCTCTGTAGGTATTCTACAGTAACTTTTGAAGTATCTTTTGTATCACATGACTGTGTTACATGTCAGTATGATTTTGTGCGTGTGTGTGCGTGTGTCTTTTGTTTACAAACTCCGGTTTTTGTAGTTAATCTACAGTAATTTTGAAGTATCCAGTGATGGACACATACAGTATAAATACAAACTCACAGGGAAATGTATCCACACAACTAGACCCATGCAGGATGAGACAAGATGTATCTTTGACATGAATGACATAAGATTAATCACTTAACAAAACTTGCCATCATACAATAGCCTGGTAACCCGTTTTGTTTTCTTAATTCTTAACACCCATTATAAATGTACTCTCCTAAATCCATCTGTTAAATATTGATCAGTAATTAAAGAGAAAACTACTCCTTTCTAATTTGACTTGTTATTTTTCACTTGACTATGGAATGCAAACAATGTGTAGATTATGTTTAATGATTCACCAAGCTGGGGAAATATTACTCCGAAGCTGCAACAACAAAAACGATTACCTGACCAGCTTTTCTCTGTGGTGAAAAATGGTTCGAAAGATCCTCTAGCTTTCTACTTTCAAAATATAATTTTAAATTAGGAAGACACAGAATTGTATTGTAAGCTGACATCAGTGTATGGGCACGACAGGTCTGCTATGACTGTCCCCATCTATTTAAAGCTTACTACTTGGCTACACATGCAGGCTTCATTTCGACATAGCTACTTATAGTGGCCTTGGGTTGCAACGACCACCACCTCTCCTTTCATAGAAGCATACTGTAGTCCAGAATAGAATAAAGACCATTTCAGAATGGGTGGGGTGGGATGGGGGACAAGGGAGAGTTTGAGGATATGTGAGACATATTCTGGGAATGAGCGAGGGCAACTGATGCTATAGTAAGTTATTCAAGATTTCTCAAGCGTGTCGAGTATACTCCATAGTGCATGTTAACTGTACTTCATACTTGTTGTTTGAGACACTCAGACAGGAAGTGAGGAAATTAGGATGTTTGGGGCCATGTAATTACATAGAAACAGACACACCCTCTTGATTGCTCACAAGGGCACAGAAGTTACAACCCCCGCCCCCCCTGTAGATCTCTGCTGTTGCATACATGATATGAAATGTGATTTCTGTGACCGGGGTGGTTTGATCAAATGAAATGTTAGTTTCCGCGACCGGGTGGTTTACCAGGCTACATGATAAAGGCATTGATGCCCGTTTTCTCAACTCAGTTGTATATTTAATAACCTAATATCCTACTGTATGTGAGCGTGAAAACACAAAACCAAAAGAAGGTTTGGTTGCACAGTGGGGCAAAATATGACATGTGGACTGTTGCATTTTAAAAAACACAGACACAAAGTATAGACTAAAGTCACCATTGGACACTTTACTACAACATAGGCAGAGATTGGCTTACAGAGCTGGTGCAGAAAAGGCCCATGCAACAGAACACAGAGTATATCTATCCATAGGTTTAACAGACGAAAATAATCAAACAGGATATAGTCACTGCCCTCACTAAACTAAACATGACTCTCAGACACACAGATAAGGATCTTATGCACTTTTACCACGTTATAACACAAATCCAAATCAACAAAAAAAAAACTGTATATTGCCCAAAATATTTGATGCGCCCTAATGTGAAACCAAGTAATCTAAAGGGCTAAATGCTGAAAAAATAAATGAATACGTTTCTCCAGTTATATATTATATTTTCATGAAACACAGGTAGGTTGACATGGGTCTGCTGACTGCTTCACCCAGGACAGGGTTGTCACCAGAGTTAGAAGTTCCAATGGGGCCAGGAGTGGTAATCCATTCCGCCTTCCTCCATACCGCCCCATGACCTTGACCTTCAGTGGACGACCCTATCAGAACCTTCTCATCCTCCTTATGGCCAACTTTACACTTAAAACGTATGGCCACGTCACTCATTGAAAAACTGATTTTCACCTTAAAATGTTATGAATATTTTCAGCAAGCTCCGTGGTCATACGACAAAGTATAAATGACCGCCTCAGCGCTGCCTTTTCAACGGTGTGTGATTTAACTAGATAGAGAAAAGAAGTCTGCACAACAACAGATGAGTTTCCAGCAGTGTGAGAGTCAAAAATCACTAGGGATGTCAAGTACCCTTTATCCCCTACTACCCTTTCTCTCACACTCACACACACACACACACACACACACACACACTCACAGTTCATTCCTTCACTTAACTCTGTGATCGAACATGAGAAACCATTCCACATCCTTATGCTATGCACGCTTGAGGACTGGTGACGGTAAATCCCGATGCCTCTCTCCCTGCCTGACTGCCTGCCTGCCTGCATGCCTGTCTATCCGTCACTCAGTATCCGGCGGGGCAACTGTTTGCTGATCTTTGTACTGTAGTTTGTTCTACGGTCCAGACAGGTGATGTGTTTTGCTTGTGTGCTACTGTGCTGGAATCATCTCAGGCAACAGACAAAAGAAAAGGGTCTGTCTGTCTGTCTGTCTGAGCCTCTTCGCTATGGGTGAGGGGATGCCCCCGCTCCCTTCTCCTCCTCTTTCTCCTGCCACGGGGAGGGGGACAGATAGGTGCGAGGGACTGCACTGGCATCGGTGTGGGCATCTGGTGGACTCGTTCCCCATTCAGATGAGACCGGTCCCCCCTCCACTCTTTCGTTCTCTCTCTCTCTCTCTCTCTCTCTCTCTTTCTCACGCACGCCCTGGGCCAGTCTCCGGTCAGCGTCTCCTGGAGGAAAGAGCAGGATGTTACTGCAGAGAGGAAGCCTTCCTAAGCACTACTCCTTATGTCCTATATCAATTCACATCCCCTTCTCTGAATTGTGTTTAACCGATTAAGATCAATTTGAACTCAAATCTTTGCTTGGTCTATCTTGGTCCATGGACAAATACATATCATTTTAGGTGGTCCTTGACATGAAAAAAAGTTTGAGAACCATATTATTATAGCAACATAAAAAAACGTTTGTAGAATCCCCAGAAGCAAAGATTTGAGTTTTAAAAAAATCCCTTTAAAAAACATATATTCAAAAGATTTGCACACATTTTCACGATTTAAAAAATATATATTTATGGCAGATCTACAAGCTCGTAGTGCGGCACTCAGTGCCACTCAGTGCCACAACTACGAGCTTGTAGATCTGCAATTTTTTTATAGCCCCAAAGTATAAAATAATGGTTATAGCTAAACATCTAAAATGACACAGTATGTGTTCCCGGATTGAATGGGTTAAAGTGATGTTGAACTCTTGGTTGAAGCTGGGGTTGTAAAGCTAACTAACCACCATACCAAGTCCAAATATTGTCGTTTGTAGATCTTTATTGCTTCTGTGCTATGATCGGGTGACCAGAAGAAGCCATTTCATTCAATCTCATCACGTGTTAAAACCGGTTTCAAAAATCACACTTTAAAGGAGAATTCCGGACATTTTAAGTGTTATCTTTGATGTGTCGTTACTCACCTACCGACGTAAAAAGTGGCATTGTTTTTTTCCAGAGATTCCCCTGTCGTAATTTTTTCAACCCCCTCCGTTGTCATAATGGGAGCGCGTGGCTTAGGGAAAGTCGTCTATTATAACCGATGCAAAGTTATTTTATTCTCTACTACTACTCATTGTAGAGTCTCATGATAGTCAAACATGCGCTGAAAGTTCCTGAGAGGCTACCGGTAACGCCGAACGATTTAACACTGGTTGCTTGTTTCTTTCCAGAACCTGGCAACTTGGTGTTGCCAGGTAGAGAAACAAGCAACCAGTGTTAAATCGTTCGGCGTTACCGGGTTGAAAAAATTACGACAGGGGAATCTCTGGAAAAAAACAATGCCACTTTTTACGTCGGTAGGTGAGTAACGACACATCAAAGATAACACTTAAAATGTCCGGAATTCTCCTTTAAGCAAATAAACAATGGAAACAAATTGGACTGGAAAAAAAAGTCATGTTACTGAATTTTGTGAAGGTGAAATGTCTGTCTTCGTTACCCTTGATGGAGGTACTCTAGTGCAACAAAATAAATGAATGGGTCACCATCACCAATATCACCGATGCCAGTAGACAAAATAGGCAACAAATAAAGTACCAGGACTCTTCCTGAACACACACCGTACTGAATGGATTCTTCCATATAGAAACAAGAAAGACATACAAGCTGGTTTCAATGTAAAGAAAATAGAAATTTCAACTTTATTTCCAACTTTTTTTTATATATATATTTTCCCCCAGTGTTTTTTCCAAGAAAATTTCATCTCACATGAAATGCTTAGCACCTGCAAAGCAGAACACATTTAAGTTAAAACAAATTAGCACACACACAAGAAATGAAGTGGGTGTCCTCCACAAACAAATATTTCAAATCACTATCTGAACTCTTTCCCTACCACCCGGTGCCTTCACATTACAGTCTTTAGTGGGGCTTTGAATATGCACGCACGCACACACACACACACTACGACTTGGTCAGATGAAAGTTCTTTGTGTCAAACACGGGTTCACTTTATTTTGCTGACCCTAGCCAGCTCTTCTTTGCCGCTTTATTGTCTCTCTTTCTTGTCTTGTCTGTCTTGTCTCTCTTGTCTGTCTTGCTTCTTATGTCTTTCATCTCTTGCCTGCTTTTCATCAAGTATTCTGTTCAGAGAGACACCAATGCTGGAGAGTTAATGGGCATTCTACTTGGTGCCTGTACTCATTTAACGCATCATTATGTGTTTTGCATGTGTCTTCCTGTGTGGCCCCCGGGCTGAAGGTGTGAGGCAGGGAGGCTCACCTTCCTCCCGTTTTGAAGATGAGGTCAGCATTGGGAGCACCCTTCGGATGCTGGTAGCGAGGTCTGCGCTCCCGGTTAGTGTTAGCCTGCGCTGGACGCTGGGCCAGAGACTGCATCATCTCTGTAACACACACACAAAACCACAATAGAAACCACATTTTCATCCCATTTGTTAACTTCTTTTCTCCCTTGACAATACTCCCAGAGGCCCATCAGTGTTTTCACTTGATGTCAAAACAGCCCTCATGCTGCGTTCATTGCCGACACTAGCCTGGAAACCAGACCAATCTGCCGGTGCAAAAAAATGTTTAAGCCCTCGGCAGATTAGTCTGGCCCCGCTCGGTTGTGACTGGATTTCGCTTTTTTAATACGCCCCATGGAAATGCAGGTTCCACACAGAGATTACAGACTTATATCTACGCAGTGATAATAGTCTGGCCATGCCAGGCTACTGCTTGATGGGCTTTAGCTTGTTTCAGTGCTCCAATAATACAATGAAGCTCCAATATCCTAATTTTTTGTTTCACCATTTCCCTGTGCTTTTAAACCCTACTCTCATAGTGTGGCAAGGGAAGAATTTGGTTTAATTCCACTGGACATGTAGTGCTAT
Organism: Gymnoscopelus braueri; assembly: GCF_963280865.1. Lineage (NCBI taxonomy): Eukaryota > Metazoa > Chordata > Actinopteri > Myctophiformes > Myctophidae > Gymnoscopelus > Gymnoscopelus braueri. The sequence continues at coordinate 24,668,520 of NC_137625.1, forward strand.
GCAGAACAACGGACAATCGCCCCGGCTACTGTACCCGACATCAAATTGGTAACCCATTACAGATTTTTGTGTAATTGAAAAGGGTGTTAAGTAA
>NC_137625.1:24673613-24966113 GCF_963280865.1 Gymnoscopelus braueri
GAATAGCCAAAAGTATAAAATAATGGTTAACGCTAAAATCTAACATGACACCGATGCGTTCCCGGATTAAATGCACCGTCAATACACAAACCGGCGGGATTCACAGTTTAAAAACGTTTTCATTTTTCTTATAACTGTGATGTCATTATGTCTCGTCTACCAATGCAAACAGGTTCCTAATTCACTGCGAGGTGGGTGTAGTGAACAACAACAGTGTGACGTTTTGCGCAGACACTCACTTCCTCCTCCTGCTCATTTATCTCGCTCTCGTTACCCGACTGCTCCTCTTTTTCCGCCCCACTCTCCTCATCGTCGTCATCGTCTTCCTCGTCCATCGCCTCCCCGTCACCCAGGGTACCGGTAACGCGGCCATCCTTCCCCATGACCAAGCCTTTATAATAGCGATAATAAGAATATGATTAGTAATAATAATAACATATCTATAAAGCACTTCATCCAAAGTGTGTAACACAAAACTGGAGAAATCATAATGAAACAATAACCTGACCAGCATGAAAGACAAAAATATGGTGTAGTCTGAGCCAGTGTTGATTTTGACAGCAAATTTTGATTCAGTTTTAGTCAGTCTTTTGAATAAAATTCCATTTAGTTTTAGTCATATTTTAGTCATCTGAAATGATTAAGTTTTAGTCTAGTTTTAGTCGACTAAATATCATAAGATTATAGTCGACTAAATCTGCAGTTGATTTAGTTGACAAATGTATTTTGACGGTGCCTTGATGGCGTAATACCTAATTTTACACTTGGTTGCATGCTGAAAATAGCCGATCTACAAGCTCACAACGCGTCGCAGCGCGACGCGTTGTGAGCTTGTAGATCTGCTATTTTCAGAGTGCAACACCCGAGCGCAACCAAACATAAAATAACTTGTCTTAGTTCTACTGAATCTCTTCTCCACTCGTCCCTCATTAACATTTTAGTCTAGTTTTTCTTTGCTGACGAAATTGTCATTATATTTAATCTTAGTTTTTGTTATCGTAGCTTAGTTTTTATTTAGTTTTCGTCAGTGAAACAAATTAGTCGACAAACATTTTTTGTCATAGTTTTAGTCGACGAAATCAACACTAGTCTGAGCCCAGCAGAACAATGGCACGCACGCAGACGCACAGACACACACAAGTAGTTTCAAATAATCCATTTGCATCATGTTACAGGTGGTAACAATGTTCATGGCCTTAACAGGCTTTTCCTTACCAAGAGTGAGTACCGTAGATACATTAAACAGATTACACACAGATGGTTATGGACAGATTATATCATAAAACACTCGAAGCACGCCCAACCGGACAAGCAGCTTTACACACAAACAAAAGCACCAGTTATAAACCGAGGTAAGTCATGCAAGAAACTCGCAAGGAAGTCATTGTTTCACCAGACAGGTGCGCTTCTGCCTCCGACAGTAACCAGGGTAATGAGCACGAAACTCCAGACTGTAGGATTATGTGTGAGTGGTGATAGAGGGATGTGAAGACAAGACAGGGAGGGAGGCAGGCTGCTGTTGAAGATAAGGTCCTTGGTAAGCAGGGGGACTATGGAATGCCTTAGCCTAGTTATGGGATGAAAGCTTAAACAATGGTGCTTCTGTGTAAATGGGGGGTCTCTCTCCATATCCCTCATAAATCACTCTCGCTGTCCCTTTAATTTTTGAGCATGCACGCGCACACAGACGCGGGTGGAGCTATATTGAAGGCATTCTCAGCATATTCTAGGTTAACAACTTGAACCTGTGAAACAATACAACATGTTGCTATCAGCAGAGCTGTTTACACTGTGACGAAAAAAGGGTGCTTACGCTTTGCTACCGGAAAGCTTCCGCCTTTTTGCTTGCCTCTCTGACTCTCTCTGGTCTTGACACTAGGCAGCTCTGGTTCTTGGTATTACTGGTGAAAACAGCCTTTAAAAATGGCCCTCCCATCATTTTACATTTCGAGCAAACGAAAGCGATTGCAAAGCTAAATAAATTAATAGATGCATTGGACTGCATTTCCAAATGATCAGTGAGCCAGAAAATGGCAAAACAGGACTGACGGGCAAAGTCCAAAAATTTACTTTTTAGCTTACCATCCAAATGTCTGGTAGATGAAAAATGACACCCACCAAACATTGTTTTTACTAGACAAAAGATACAATGCATATACACAGCCTTTTTGTGTTGCGTATCATTATGCAATCATTTTAATAGTCCAGTTTGTGTGCAATATGCCCCAAAATGTAAGAACTACACTAAGCAACACATAAAACGTATACGTTAGGGCAAATGCCAGATATGTCTAGTACCCGGTACCCCCTGACTCCATGTTCTACATACATCTGGGTCATGTGTGTGGTGACTTGTGTGAAACACACAGAATGAGAATACACATGCATTTTGGAGTGGTCGGCTGATTAAATTGTTCTGTGATAAACTACTCATTTATGGCGTTTATGGCGTCCTTTCGGGGGGTCGACAGGAGCAGTGGGCAGACCTCTACCTGCTGAAGGACAGTCTCTTCTACTGGCTTGGGCCTTGACACATTTGCCCACCCAAGGCTGAAAATTTGGCCCTGGTATTTAATGCCTTGACCGGACCACATCTCACATGGGAGAAAAAAAAGTGGTTAATCTAACGTTATTTTCATCCCCACTTTGTCATAACTCATCACATCTCATTAATGCATTACATTTCAGCATCAAATCATTCATTAACAGAATCCTCACTAATGCATTATTTTGCCTGCAACCTCTCTCACACCGCTGATACAGTCCATGGTTGCCGTTTCAGCTTGCCTATCAAATTAAGTAGATGCAAAATAGCCAAACCCAAATCTAATGGCTTCAGTCAATAGACTATAGTCAGGGATGCCAACAGAAATACTGTAGCTTGACTCCTGAAAAGGTCCAGTGAATGGATACGCATTTAAATTGAGAGAGACTTACACAGATAGGTTACATAAGCATGTGTGCACACGTGCGCACACACAAAACTCTTTGACACACTATACAGACACACTGAGTTGAACAAAGACCCTGTACACCTTCCTGATCATTGTCTCTCGAAGCCATGTTCCTAGTCCTTCTTTAAAGTCCATTTGTTTAGTCACTCAATGGCAAGTATTGCCAAGTTATTAAGACTCTCCATTTGTGGAGTTCAGAAATGTTAAATGTAACTGAGTTAAATGAAAAAAGTTGGTCAAAACATTTTTATTTGGGTCTCAAGCCCAGCCAGCTAGCTCTTTTTCATAACCTTTATTATCTGGCATCCCGATTTATCTGCAGGTCCTAGTACAGCAACGAAATTCACTCCAACATACTTGTTTAGCTTGTGTCACAGACATGGTGCGCGTGACCTAACCTCACTGCAGTGATGTAGAGCACAGAATCTGATAGGTAACCATGTGGTGTAACACCATAACAGGTGCAGTGTGCTTTTTACAAATGACTCATACCATTTTCAGGAGAGGTGTTTTTCATTATGAAACGGGCTACATTTACGGCTAAAACCACTTTTCACTGTCACAGACTGTACATACAGACTGCTGTAGGTACAGAACTTGCCCTGTAACTGTATCTTAACTGCTATGCTGCCTTTGGCGACTGAATTTCCCTCACAGGATCAATAGAGCTAAGATAAGACCTTATCTTAGCTCTTATTTGCCACTTCTCATAGGATACATTCCAGACATTACTGCATTTGTTATTTCCTCTAATTTTACATGATCAACTCTATGCTAAGACTGTGATGACAACTATGACACGTTGTCTTTAGATGCGAGAGGGTGTCAGATTTCAAACTCTTTTCAAAGTCGTGTATGGTAGGCTTCTGATCTATTGTTTTCTTCCTCCTTCCTTCTTTCCTTCTGGGGTTTTCCACATCTTAACTTGGTTGGTACGATAATCCGTCCCTTGTTTATTAGATCCTCTTTGACTTGTCTAGTGGCACAAAGTCAGCAATACAGTGTGACGGACAAACAAACGCACTCACACACGCACAGACAAGAGACCGTTTCATACAGTTACCCCCTCTCCACTATTGTGGTGGTGAACAATTAACCACTAAACTTAGTTTTAAAACGAAAGCGCCACGTTTCTTCTTGGGTATGTGAAAAAAAGACAATCCAGTAAGTGAATACTCACAATAGAGATTTTGTGATATGTGTTAAGTACAACTAGTATGTGCACATAGGAGACATAGCACATGCCAGCATAGTGGAAGTAAACAAGTCACAGAACAGAGTACTAAGTCATTACTGCTGTGCTGATGAGCCAACAAGGCTGATATTTTATTGCAAGAAAAGTGCAGATGCTGTGAGCCAAGGTTGATATTTTGTTAATTGCTGAAACATCAATGCTGATATTTTGTTGTAAAAATGTTTTGTTTTGCCGTTCATTTCGGACCCAGCTCACAACTGTTTTGTCTGCGTAATATGTGTGCTTGGATGAGTTGAATCTGTCAAAGAGTGACGAGTGATCAGTCATCATCTACCTGCCTACACAGAGTGGAATGCTACCCGACCGGCAAGACAGAGAGCAAGCATGGAACCTGAGAGGTTGCCTGACACATTCTCACACGTGCAGTAAAACATCGGCCTTGGAAGAGACTTTTAAACATGGTTTTGTAGTGTGTGTGTTTGAGGCCAGGAGGCAGGAGGAGCATACCTAGTTTGACCAGAACCTCCCTCTCCAGATCGGTGACCTCTTTGGTGGCCTCCTCCAGGGAGCAGCTGAGTCTCATCTTAGGCCTGAGCAGCTCCAGGGTGTCGCTGATCATGTAGTCGATGTCTATGGGGAACGGGTGGTCCGTGCTCCACACTTCCACGCCCTTTTTCCACCAGACGTACCGCTGCATTGGCCATACAGTAAAACAATGTCGTCAGGCAAACAAACGCCACACTCTCTGTAGGCTAGAATACTTGATTCAAGACTAAACGTTGCCTAAACGTTCCCTCAGAGAACAGAGGTGTTGATGTTGTCTGTAACGTTGACACATACAGTTTAAGCACTACTTGATGCGAGAGTGTACATAAATAAAAATTAAGAGGTAGAGAATGTACATACTATATACTGTTTTAAGATAATCCTATTCCGTACTTCCTGGCAATTTTAAACGTGAGTTTTCCCCTGGGGATCAAGGGATAATCCACTCCATCAGAGGGAATCCCCGCAACTCACAGAAATGTCCTTCAGGCACCTTTATTTAGTTGGCACGAGCAGCATACGGCATACGTGTTTCGGCACAAAGCCTTCCTCGGCATTACCAGGCTTTGTGGCCGAACACGTATGCTGCCTGTGCCAAACGAAATAAAAGTGCCTGAAGGACATTTCTGTGAGTACTTGTATTCCCTTTGAGGAACTTTTCTAGACCGTGCACGCACTAAGAAACTATTTAAATAAGTTGGAGTTGTGCTTGCATTCTCTTGTAATTCTATAATCCAATAAATGCAATACGGTTTACCAAAAATAACACACGCCAGAGGCTAATTTAAACAGTAATAATAATTTGAGCTAACATTTAGCTAAAATAACTGTTAATACAATACAAGGTTTATCATGCACATTAATTTAGAACGGTGATGAAACTATAGCCATGCCGTTATCTGAAAATAATACACGACGCACCTCAGCCAATCAATATCGAATATTCTTCCTAACCACGGTATGAGAGATATCTGATTTAATCCAATATAGAATAACTGATATTGATAATTTGTTTATTCATTTGAAGTTACTATGGACAAAAGCGAAATGACTACAGTATGATGTCAGACAGTCAAAATAAAGGGCACGGTAAGAGCATACATGCCTGGAAGTAAATGAGGAAACAGTCCAACTTCCTTTTGCTGGAGCCCCTGTCAAAGTACTGGCCGCAGGTGTCCAGCAGAGTGCAAACCAATCTGATTCGGAAGAGGTGCTCTGGGGGATCCAGGGGACTGGGGCTCCCATCTTGGTTCACCCCGAAGGAAATGAAGGAGAATAGGGTGCGGAAGATAACAGCGGACTCCACCATACGGTAATTGTAGAGCTCGCCCAGGAACTTGGCGCTGCTGATACGCCGCTGGTTAAACTTGGGCTGGTTGACCTTGGGGGGAAAAAGTGTGTTTGTGTTGGTGAAAAGAAATGAAAGGGAGGGGGTTGCATATTATGTTTGTACCACCTATATTGTAAGGGTTAAATCTGCATTATGTACATTTCATGTCCTACCCATGTACTTAACATACCCTGCCTACCATACAGATTGAATAAAATAATGTATATACACAAAAAAAGGTAGAGTGCCAAGTTAAAAAAAGACAGTTCATTATCAATAGGTGAATATTGCATCACACACAGTAAAATGTCAGTGTTAAAGAAGAAGACTTTACTGTGCACAGCTGATGCATTTCAGCTCAAATAGTATTTTTCAGAGTGTCATTACACAGAGCGGTCATCAAAGCTGCAAGGAAAAAAGCCTCGAGAAGGGATTGTGTTTGTCACCAAAGCCACATGTTTTGTCATTTTGAGGAGGTGAAGTCATACAGTCTCCTCACATGTCCCCACAACACAGAAACACACTCCTTGGAATGACGACTTTGACAGCTTTTCACTTAGTCTTTGTGGTACATTAAGCCTAGCTTATACCCTTGGTCTTTTAAATGTCTGTTCAAAGGTCAGGATCAAAACAAGAAATTCATAATTGTATTCTATTTTGACATTTTCCAAATATTGTCACACAGCCAATGTCTTCTGTACTGACAAAGACAAAAAATACTTTTAACTCATTCACTGCCACTGACTTTTTAATCAGTTGAGCTCATTTTAGGTACACAAAAAAAAACTAATTTAACTCTGATTTAAAAGTGATTCTTATATAGATCTGAATAAAAAAAACGAAAACATTTCTAAAAGGTGCAGAACAGTTAATTTAAAAAGAAAAATGTGTTTACATCAATGAGCTCACGACAGCCATTATCTAGTTGCTTCCATTTTCATTGGGGAAGGTACTTTTTTCCTTAAACAGAAGCTTGGAGGCAGAAGCTGCATTACAATGATGCAAACTGCAAGAGTGCTGCCTTAACACATTCCATGCCAGAGTTTAATCTCATAATGTACTCACCAGTGCCAGCGTTTTATTGTTGTTTTTTAGTTTTTTTCATGTCGCCACAGACCTCGCTAAATAAGTTAAAAGTGCGCGTTCATTTGGTTCTAAACACACAGCGGATCCGTGAGAAACGGCGAGCGAAAACAGTTTCCAAATCCGTGCCGCCATCTTGAAGCTACAGCCGATCAACGGTAAACAGTGATCAGCGAGGAGAAAAACAACAACCAGAGAAAATCGAGTTTTAAACAGGATCCCAGACAGGAAGCGGATACGATCGAAAAAACCGGAACCCGAATAATTCCGTTTCCGACCGGAAACCGGAAACGGAAATGGATCAAAAAAATTCGGAAAGTGCACCTGGGGCACTTAACATGGGAATCGGCGGTTCGCGTAGATCTACGCGACTGGCACGCTGCGGCTTTAAATAGGTTCGCGTAGATCTACGCGACTGGCATGCAATGTGTTAAAGAAACGTTACCCGGTGGAAATAAGGAACCTTATGCCACAGGTGTCGTCACATGTAGTCGTGACATCTAGTGGCTGAATGTTGTTTACAGCATCTTATTCCGTAACGTTCACTTCAACCAGTGCCACTGTGGTCACTCACTGACTGATTATGTTCATTCCTCGACACACTCCTCACCTCCATGCCCAGGCGGATGTCCTCCAGCACTCCGTCCACCACGTGGATGCCCACGTCCTCCTGGTAGGCCACCAGGCCTGCCAGCAGGTTGGCCACACAGTGGATGCTGTTGTACTTGACGTTCCAGATGTTGACCATGCAGCAGATCAGGTAGCTCTTGATCTCCGGATCCTGCCACGGTAGCTTGCGCATCTGCCTCAGCACCTGAGGTGGGAAATGGTGGGGTTCGTTGAAAAGAAAGAAGAGGATACGATAAAGTAAAGGGAAAAAATGAAACAGTAAAACGTAAGCACAGGATCAACAGCATGAAATATTGTGTTGACACAAAGTACTTTTTTTTGTTGTCATAACATGTGACAATGAAGTGTAGTATGCAACTGTTACTCAGAGTTTGAGGAGAATTAGAAATATAAAATAGAGATAAAATAATTGTAATCGTTTATTTCCCTTATTGACAGAACTTTAGGTTAACAGGTACATACAGAATACAGTCCACTATCTACAGTCTGAAAATACACAATGAAATCACCAAAACAAAGTTTGGCTATGAGATATACCTCTCTCTACTCATAGAGTGACTGTACCTTCTCGGTGGTGACCTTGGACAGGTCTTTGTAGAGCAGCTTGCGTATGTACTCGTGCAGCGGAGGCCTCTTTTTCCTCACCGTCTTCTCCATGGGCGGGGGGTTGCAGTAATAGTAGGCATTCTCCACCATGGTCACGTAGCGTGCGTCTAGGTGCTGCGCTTGCTTTTTACGCATCATTTGTTCCTGGGACGCAGAGGAAAAGATGGTGATAATTTGGGTGTGATTTCCATTATGAACACCAATATTCTGCCCATATTAAAAGTTATCTGGATGAATGCAATGTGTGTGAGTGTGAGTGTGTGGTGTGTGTGTGTGTGTGTGTGTGTGTGTATGTGTGTGAGAGAGTGTGTACCAGGAGGACGCTGGTTCTTAGGTGGGATTCAGGGGACCTGAAGAGGAAACGTCCGCAGGTCTCGAGCAGAGTGCAAGCCATCTCTATGTGATGATGGGAGAAATCCGACAGAAGCATCTGGAGAACACACACACACACACACACACACCCCCCTCTCCTTTGTAATAATATCCTTTTACAAGTGATTAACATCAATCTGATCATGGGGTTAAAGCTTTAGACACAGAGTAGCGATTTGTCACCTACCTTCAGACAATAAAGCGAGTCCGTTTTGGAGAACATCTTGAACTTGGCTAGCTCCCCAATGAACCTCACCGTTTTGTTTTTGGTTTCGATGTTAATCTGGTCCTTCTTCCGAATCTGTGGCAGCAGCAGAACACATAGCAGTGTTGATTTTGACAGCAAATCTTGATTCAGTTTTAGTCATAGTCTTTTGAATCAAATTCCATTTAGTTTTAGTCATATTTTAGTCACCTGAAATGTTTTACTGTTAGTCTAGTTTTAGTCGACTAAATATCATAAGATTATAGTCGACTAAATCTTACAGTTGATTTAGTCGACTAAAATGTATCTTGGCGGTGCCTTGATGGCGTCGTAATGGCTGATTTTACACTTGGTTGCACTCTGAAAATAGCAGATCTACAAGCTCACAACGCGTCGCAGCGCGAGGCGTTGTGAGCTTGTAGATCTGCTATTTTCAGAGCGCAACACAGAGCGCAACCAAATATAAAATGACTTGTCTTTTAGTTTTACTGGATCTCTTCTCCACTCGTCCCTCACTAACATTTTAGTCTAGTTTTTATTTGTTGACGAAATTGTCAATATATTTAGTCTTAGTTTTAGTCATCATAGCTTAGTTTTTATTTAGTTTTCGTCAGTGAAAAAAGGTAGTCGATCAACACTGACACATAGGTGTAGCGACAGTTGTCAAATCTTATCTTATCTGCAGAGCACAAAGGGGTGTGGCAACAGAGATGACCTACGTGAAACCTGAAGTCTCCCTTCAGCATGGAACACAGGTCTTCTGCTACATCTGACATGCAGGGGTGAAGGGTCGCCACCAGGCGAGAGTAGAAGGGCAGGAGATCCAACCTGTCCAAGGACAACAACAGTGTGAGGGCTTCTCCTAGTCTTGCAATAAAACATGACAACAGCACCACCTGGTGGAGTTAGTAACCACAACCACACAGGTCATGCAAAGTTCTACCTCTGTCTGGGAACAGTGAAGAGGGCACGGACAAGCTTCCTCCGGTTGGATTTGGTGTTCATGTTCATGCAGAAATCCATGGCAGCCTGCGGGAATACAGAAATACATGCAATGTCTTACATATTACAGGGGATTGAAACACCTCCTGTTCAGTTATTTTAATGGCAATTATTTACAATGACTTGTCCTTTTTTTTTTTTAAACTGAAATAATTGCTAATAAAACATTTTAGTCTTTCAATACTTCCCAAACCCACTAATAAATTCATATAATTGCTATTTAAGAACGTTTGAGAACACCTAAATACTTTAAGTCCTGCCTGGCCCAGTAGTGGAAACCCTTATTCAAGTCTTTCGAGTTTAAGATCACTGTACCTTGTCTATGAGGTCTCTGTTGACGCAGTTGGGAAGCTGCTGAAGGAAGGCGTCCACTATTAACTTCAGGTGTGACCCAGTGCTGGCCTCCTCATCCTCTTGTTCTTCACACATAAAACAATGAATGTGATTGATGTCAAATACAAGTGTAATAAATTATCAAAAAGTACAAGTTGTACTTGCACATATCTTATCTCATCTTATTAATTTATTTGTACAAAAAGGACACCACACCATAGCTGTAGTTTAGGAATGTCACTATGACACACACATAATTGAGGGACTGTGTGTTTATGAATGCCATGTTGGTTTTTCATAGGCTGTTTTCTCAAAGATAAGAAGAATTTAATAACGTTTTTGTGAGTCCACAAAACACACTTTACTTCAGGATGAAAGATGGAAGGAGTCTATATGCAGTTTATTATCCAGCCTTCACATAATCAACGTGGGAGGTTGGGCGAGTGAAATCAAACTATCAGAGAGAGGGAACGTCTCACTCAGTAGTGGGTATGCTTGTCAGACAGTGAGTGAGGAAGTGTGTTCATCTCTACCTTGCTCGTCCAACAGTTTCTTGGCCAGTTCTTCGTTCTCCGTCTCATCTGGTCCCTCCAGTTCCAGTGGGTCGTCAGCGATATCCAGAGCCTCCAGTTCCAGCTCCAGTTCCTCTGTGGTGGTCGCCAGAGTCGCCACGTCCTTCGCCTCTTTGGTGTCTGATCACAAGAAACAGGATTACAACTGTGTGCATGATCTTAATGTGTATGCATGCATGTCAATGGCACAAATAACTTTAGTACCTTTGGCATCGTCCTTGTCTTTGCCCAGGCCGCCCTTGTCGTTGTCCTTGAAGAGGATGGCGGGGACGAAGGCTTTCAGGTCCACCATGTTCTCGTAGAAGTTCCGCGCATCCTCGTCTTCCCAGATGCCTCCATCTAGGTCATACTCTCCAGGCTTGCCTGGAGTGAAGATGTCAATCCCAGGACCATGCTCTGTGGGCACCACAAAGACAAAATATTAGAGAGTACACAAACATGAACGGTATTTTTCAATCCCGGCAGTAGCCTGTATAAACTAGATGGACGTAGTAGGAGTCACTCATAACCCACCTTCCTGCACAGTCTTGTCCTGAGGCAGCTCTGGCATGTTTTCATCAAGCAGGTCAGCGAGGGACTGAGTGTTGGCCAGCAGCTTCTGGTAGGATGTGGCGAATTCCTCATACTGTTTGTGTCTGTCCTCACTTAGCTCCCCTTTAGAGTGGAGGATACGCCTGATGAGGGGAGAGAGCAAAGTTATAACTTAGTGTAAAGAGAAAATATTAGTAATGCTCTAACTGAGATATTATTGCCACAGCACACACAATTTTTCTGTGTATCGTAGATCGTCGTGCAGCCATGCCGTCGTCTCTCGCACACTTTGAGCATAGGGATAAACATTGACCGGTTACCGATTTAAAAATAAAATAACTAACAATAAATAAATAAATAACTAAAACAATAGCAAACCTTAGCCAAAGGTCCTCCCAATTTGGCCATGGTTTTACACATACATTTTGACAAACAGATTGGCCCTAGACACCAGCGATTACAATACACCTGTTCCACTGTGCGCAGGTGACTGAACAAAGCACAACATCTGTGGTAAGCTCAGCTCAGTGTTTGAAAACATTGTACCAACCGGCGGCGGCCGACAGAGTGGCTTACATTATTTAGCTGTGTGTGGTCACAGCTAACCACAGACTGAATAAAATCTACATGAAAGCTTAAGCTATAATAACAAGTCACCTGTTCTGACGTTCAATGTTCTGCAGCTCTCGGTGGTCCTTCTTCAGATGCTTGGTGAGTGAGGTGAAGTATTCCCTCAGGAGGTTCTGGAAGGGCTGCTGCTTCTCTGTGTTTATGATTTCACTGGGTGGGAAGGCCAGGCCAAACTTCTCAGAGGCCAGTTTCACCTTGCGGGGCAACAGGCCAGCGATGTCGTCCCCGCAATGCTTACAGAAACTAATGACCACTGACACATGTGTGTGTGTCTCCCGGTCCGTCCCGATGATGCTCTTCACCTGCTCATAGATGAGCGACAGCCCCTCCTTGTCTGTGAACAAGCCGACGATCGTGAGCTCGGCGATGAAGCGCAGGTCCGTGCGCAGCTTGCTCACGTTGGGCGTCTTCTCCTCCTTCCTTGCCTCAAAGTGCTTCTTCCATGCTTGCAGCAGCAACGGGGCGAACTCGACGTAGCGCTGGTGGAAGAGGGAGCAGAGGTGCACGGCGCAGCCCACGTCAGAGATCTTCAGCTTGGCCTCCACGACCGAGCTCACGCCCTCGCCGATGTACTTGCTGAGGTTGAGCGAGCCAAAGTCGTTGGAGAGGGAGTCTCGTTGCTGCTCGGTGAGCGTTCGCAACTTCTTGACAAAGGCGGTGTTCTTCTTAAGGCTGGAGTCCAAGCGGCTGAAGAAGGCTTCCTCGGGCCGACTCTCGTGGGCGCTCTGGTTCTTGACGCGGAGTTCCTTTCTGCAATGGTGGCGCTCCCAGGCCTCCTGGTGCAGCTGATGCCCCTCCTCCTTTTCCCTGCAGAGACAAGGACAGATGAGTTGGGAGGGTGAGGGACAGTAGGCAGCGAAAGAGGACCACAGAATGAGAATGGCCCACGGTAGCATGTGTCATGGCTGCCTATCAAAGAGATTCTGATACAGTCTTTTTTTAGAATAATGGGCTGTCCCGCTGCATGAGACTCTGACATTTTACCACAGCGAAGGGATCAGAGTTTCAGGGGGCGGTAAAGGTTTTACAATTCGGCTTACTCTGCCAACATATATAAAATAATAAATATTAACCCATTAAGACCTGGAGCCGATTCTACAAATGTCTTCTAAATCCCAACAGTATTCTGAAAAACGTATGTTTCTATGTCAGTGGTGCTCAAACTTTTTCATGTCAAGGACCCCCAAAACTATATGAATTTGGCCACGGACCCCCATCTCAAAACATTTTGTTCCAGGGACCCCAGAAGCAAAGATTTGAGCTACAAATTTTAGCTTTAAATATATATATATATATATATATATATAAAGATTTGCACACATTTTCACGATTTTTCTAAAATAGCAGATCTACAAGCTCGTATGAGCTTGTATATCTGCTATTTTTAAATATCCAAAGTGTAAAATAATGCTTTTTTAGCTCAAATCAAAAAGTGACACAGATGCGTTCCAGGTCTTAATGGGTTAAATCATTTAAGAAAATACACTCATCTCCTGTGCCTAAAACAGGCTAGTCAAAATGTCCCGTTAAATCATTCTAAAGCCTTGTCTCCCGTGGCTGGTGTCTATGCAGCCTGCCAGCCTCACGGTCAGCATTTTTACTGTCAGCAGAGCTGGCACTGACTGTTTCACAACCAAGCCCAAAGCCTGCCACCACAACCACAATTTATTCACACTAACCACCATGTTTCCTTTACATTTTGATAGGCTTCCTCTGACTGTGACATAGTTGTTTTAACAATGAGCAATATTAATTACATTGACAAATCAAAGTAAAGTAACAATAAGTCAGTTTTAATATAACAACGCAAAGATGAACACCACTTACTTCTGCTGAGCCGCCTCTTCCTCACGCTGCCTCTTGGCCTCTTCCTCCTGAAGCCTCTTCTCCTCCTCCTCCTGCTGCTTCCTCTCCTCTTCCTCCTTCTTCCTTTGTTCCTCCTCCGCCTTCTGTTTCTCCTCCTCTTTCTTCTTTCGCTCCTTTTCCTCCCTCTTCCTCTTTTCCTCCTCTATACGCTTCCTCTTCTCCTCCGAAGCTTTCCCACCATCTTTTTTGCCACTTATTTTGGCGTCATCTTTCGTCTTGTCTCGAGACACGCCCGCTCTCCTCTCTCCATCGCGGTCTTTCTCCTTTTCTTTATTACTGAAAGAGCCTGTCTCCTTCTCATCCATGTTCACTGATCGCTTGCGTTCAGCAGGCATCTGGAGACGAGAGAAATAATAATTAGTGTACATCTGGATCTTGAATACATGCAGTACCTAATATTAAAGATAATAAGCAGCCGTGCAACTAAGGACACGGCTGTGCACATCTTCTGTCCTGCCATGGAATAAATGGCAGGACAGAAGTTTAGTTTATAATTACTTTGTAGATTTTGATTATAATTACAAAACATACATAACCACTTCAGCCCTATACACATTAAATATAAATAAAATAGCCGATCTACAAGCTCACAATGCGCTACGCAATGTGAGCTTATAGATCGGCTATTTTCAAAATATTTTAATACATTTAATACATAAGAAAACGTGTGTAACGGGACATTCTGCATAATGAGTACTTTCTACGTTTGGTACTTTAAGTACATTTATTTTTGTGCCACCAATACTTTTGTACTTTTACTCAAGTAGATTTAGAATTCTTGAGTAAAAGTACATTTCTCGTAGCAGTAGTATTTTTACATTGCAGTATTGATACATGTATTTATTTATATACATTACTTTTTCCACCACTGGCTAGTGGCTACTACTAGGTCTCACGCCCACAGATTGGGCGGCACGGCCTCCTGTCAACGTTCAGCAGCGTATCATCAGCTAACATTAGCCAACAAGCACTTCCTTGTTGTTATGCCAAAGTTAGGCAGATACTGGCTCAAATATGTTGCTTAGCCGACGAACTAGCATCTTATATATTGTGTTACTGATATAAACTGGTGCTAGGAAACGTAGTTCAGTTTTAATCAGCAATAAAAAAAATAACGTGCAATTCACAAAGTTAACGTTAGCCTAAAAGGAGAGCCTCATTCTTTGGCGTTTCGACCAGGTGGGCGTGGTTTTGAGGCGGTCCTTGAGAATCAGGGTTATTAGGATTGGGCATACAGCCACGCCCACCTGAGCGAAACACCAAAGAAAGAGGGAGTCCCGTTAGCTAACGTTAGCAGTGAAGCATTATTATTAGGCCGCTTGAATGGAAGCACCGATGTAAACAAATGCCTTGACAGGCGCACAGTTTCCCCACATTGTCTATTTTTGTGTGTGTATCGTGCACTTGTAAATATAGACTATATAATCTGCCTGTATTAAGCATAAATCTGCTTTAACATGTTAAAAATGTAAAGAATTTACCTTCAATTTGTAGCAAAATAAACATCAGCATTGAACGCTGGTTTCCGTGTGAAGAGCAGTCAGGACCCTGTTCTGTGTTGCCAGGTTTTGTGAGGGAAATAAGCAACCGTGGCTATGAAAACAAGCCCAAAATAAGCGAATAGGCCACCTGAAGTTCACATTGCTATTCTCAAATAGCAACGTGTTCAGGTCCTGAACACATTGCTATTTGAAAATAGCCGATCTACAAGCTCACAATGCGTCGCAATGCGACGTGTGAGCTTGTAGATCTGCTATTGTCAAAGAAAGATATTTTTTTAAGTGAAAAATTAGGAATATTTTCCCACTCAATTTTGTATGGGGGTCTCTGGCACCCACTGTCCACAGACAAATACATATTAATTTGGGGGTCCTTGACCTGAAAATAATTGAGAACCACTGGTTTAAACAACATTAAGGAAACAAGCCGAAATAAGCAACGACACTTTAGAAACAAGCCCAAAAAAACGCAACCCGCTAATATGTACAAGCAACTTCACAGAAAAACAAGCCAAAAGTGGCTTATAATAAGCGGACATGGCAACCCTGACCCTGTTGGTTTGACTTTGGCTAAAATAATCCTGCCTGACTAAAAAACAAGAGTTACTAGCTCAAAGGATACAGGATATGTGGGCACTAGAGATATCTGTCCAACTCCATGTAAAATTGGCTATTTTGTCCAAATTGAAAAGAAAAAAATATATATATTTGGAAAATGTTTTTAAGTAAAGTTTTGATTGATGTAGTTTATTTAGTAAGACATGAGAATAGTACATGACAGTACATAACAGTACATGGAAGTACAAATTCACAATACAAGGTCTACTAAACTGGAACTCTCATTAAGCACTAAGCTTGTTTAAAATGAGAACCCCATGCACACAAATCATGATGAAATATAAGAGGCAGGCAGATATACACACTACTATACAGAATGTCATACAATCAGCTTTCAGGTTACTGGTATGAAGAGAGAAAAAAAATATATATATATACAAAAGAGGAAAATGAAGGAGGGGGGGGGGTAGGGGGGGGTAGGGGGGGGTAGGTTAAGACTTAGACAGGGGACATTTTCGAATTGCAGCCTCCTGAAGGTGTATCTTTAGGGCAGTTTTGAAAGTGAGTAGGGTTTTACACTCCTTTACTCCTTTTGGTAGGGCATTCCACATTTTTGATGAATAGCATGAGAACGAGTTCATTCCCTTAGTTGAGCCAAATCTGGGTTGAATATGATTTGTGGAGCTGCCTCTGGTGTTATGATCATGGACTGCATTAACATTTTGGAAGTATTTTGACAAATACAGGGGGATCCCAATGTTGTGGTGTATCTTGAAGACCAGGCCCATAGCAAGTTGCTGTACTCTGTCCTCAACCCTAAGCCATCCAATCCTAGCAAAATGAGTAGGGGTTAGATGGGTTTTGTGATTGAGGCCAAGAAGTAGCCTTACAAGTTTGTTTTGGGATGTTTGGAGCCTTGTTTTTAAGGCCTTGGAGGTGTTGTGATACCATGAAGTGCATGCATAATCATAATGACCTTGAATGAGGGCCCCTGCAAGAATTTTCAGAGTGTTCTTACTGACTAGACGATCAATCCTCCACAAATAGCGTGTTGTTTGGTTGACATTTTTGATCACTTTTTCGGCGTTTTTGTTACCAGAGAGGTTTGCCTCCAAGATGGAGCCCAGGTAGGTAATTTCATCCTTTCTTTTGATGACATCATTACCCACTTTGATCGTGAAACTCTCTGCCTTGCTAAGGTTAGGACTGGACCCAAAGAGGATGGATTCAGTTTTACCCAGGTGTAATGAAAGTTTGTTGTCAGAGAGCCAGATGCAGATCTTGTTGAGTTCGGAGCTGAGAGTTTTCTCAACCTGCAGCCTGTCCCTGTCCGAGACTAGCAGGGCCGAGTCATCTGCGAACAGGAACAGTTTGCAGTCGCAGGCTGATGACATGTCATTCACATATATCAGGAACAGTAAAGGTCCTGGGTATACTTCCTTGTGGGACACCACAAGTCACAGGGAGGGGGGGGGACTGGGTGCCGTTTACTTCCACCACTTGCTCCCTCCCTTCCAGGTAGGATCTCATCCAGTTCACTGACGTATCATCAAAACCTATTGCTTTGAGCTTATTGATCATAATTGGGTGATTAACGGTGTCAAAGGCCTTCTGGAGGTCCAGCATGACCATGCCACAATATTTGCCCTTGTCGACATCTTGTTTGATAGAGTCGTTCAAATAGAGAAGGCATGTGTCAGTGGAGTGGTTTGTTCTGAACCCAGATTGGACTTTGTAGATTAGATTTTTTTCGGCAAGATACTTAAGTAAAGTATACATGACTAGAAAATGCTTAAAAATTCGACAATTAAGGTCTAATTATTTATTATTGCTACAAAACCTCTATATGCAGTCATTTTGGGTCAAAAAGAAGATAAAAAATCAAGTCTGATAATGATGTGCTGCATGTTCACTTCATGTATACTTTACTTTACTTAAGACCATTTTTCTAATATTTTATTTTGCAACATTTTGGACAAATAGTCAATTTTACATCGAGGTGCCCAGATGTCCAGGCTAGTGCCCACCTATCCTGTATTGTATCCACTCAAAGGTAGTGCCACAGATAGTCCTAGAAGTGATGCATTTCTGTCATCCAATATAAAAATGCAATTGAAATAATATAATCTAATTAATTGTGTTAACCAAAAAACGGATTGACTTTGGCAGGCATAACGGTCAGGTGACCAAAAAAACAAAAATAAAGAATTTCAATAATTTCACGCAGACAATAATGAAAGTATAACATAGAAGACTTTTTTCTTCTTAGAAATACATTGTTATATTTCAGTGATATTAAAAAACAAGTGGTACGTCTATTGAATGAGTTAATAATATTTATATAGGGCCTACAAAGAGTGTGACTGGACACTGGAATAGGCCTACAATACCTTCTTTTTTAAATAGCAGTTCATCAGAGAGGACATCCAATCGTTTGGATGTTTAAATATTTCCTGATTGTTTTTCTAATCAAATATATTTACTGACATTTTTGTTCAATATAGAACCAATATTACCAAAACAAACAAACAAACAAACAAACAAACAAACATAGGCCTATTACTATGATGCATCACTCAAACAAGTCTGTCTTTTATTATTATTATTATTAGTAGTAGTAGTAGTAGTAGTAGTAGTAGTAGTAGTAGTAGTAGTATATTTTTTTTAATGTAAATGTATTAAAACATTTAGTGTGGGTCTATCTATCACTAATCTCTCAAGAACAGAGGGCGCTGTTTTTCATTTTCAGTTGGCGATGGGTTCCCAGATTGATCTATCACTAATGAACAATGAGGTGCATATTGCATGTATAGATTCCCTCCATAATGGTTCCTAAAACTTAAGATGCTGTGTCACAAATACATAACAGACAGACAGACTACATACTGTCTGACGACATACTTTACCAAACAAACAAATAATGGTGAATGTGGTAGGTAGTACACACATTTTTTTTTGAATCATAAAATTAGAGCAGTGTATTCACTTAACGCTGAACGTTTCAGAACATCTTGTCACTATATACAATTTTAAGGATATGTAATAAAATAAATTAAACTCAATGCTTATAAGACAAAGATGCATAGCCTACATATTTGCACAGGGCCCAATTTGTAAAAGTGTGCAATTGTCCCCTGGGCCCACTTTGAAATAGTACCTACTACTAGTTTGGTGGTCAAGTAGATCTCTGCCAAAAACAGACATGTTTTCTTCTCTGCAACCATATATTCATTAACCTGCTTTCAACTATTTCAACAATAAATGTCCTACAGTGCCTTCGGTCTGTAGGACTGCCTAAATCCGACTGGGATGATCAATTACATCTCATATCAATGTGGCTTCCATAGCACAGGCTTAGAAGGGATTGTGGTTAATACTGACTCCAATTTGGTCACTCTGACGTCTTCAAAATGGACAGTAAATTTAATGGCTGTTCATCCCAAATAGATTTCTTTTACCGCCCCCCTCCCACACACACACACACACACACACACACACACACACACACACACACACACACACACACACACACACACACACACACACACACACACACACACACACACACACACACGCACACTGCTTGAAGCCAGTTGAACTTGCTTGAAGATATTTAATATAACACAACAGAACAAACAGTTCATAAGCAAATATTTACAGTCTCTCTGGAAAGCCACTGAACCAGGAACACGTGTAATATGTAAAGTGATTCAATTGGATGTCTTGACTTGATATACGTACACCCTGTAAAATGATATGTCTTTGTCTTTCAGTGCTGTGCTGACATAGTTAATCTCTTTACTGTCCTATATGTATAAGGAATGAAGGAATATGACTTGGTGCATTACTCTGACACACAGAAAAAGAGATGCAACAAAAAAGAATAACTTTTTTTAAAAGTATATAACAATAGAAATATAGGATCAGATCAAGTGTAGTAGTAATATTATATATATTATATGTAACACATGTATTGTGTATTAGATATTGCACACAATATACACATTCCAGTCTACATGTATAGATATTGTAATTGGTAGGCAAATCAGTGCACATAACAAGAATTAGATTAGATGATGAATACCAGTGCTTACAGTCCAGTCCAATAGTTCTGTGTTGGTATATGGTTCAGTTGTTGAGTAGTGCAATCGCACATATGAAGCTGGTTCTTATTGCCATATAGGGAAGAGCTTCAAAGAGTGGCCAGGATGAGAGGGGTCAGAGATAAAAATGACCTGTTGGCATTCTGGGGAGCATGCAGTTCAAGCAGGTTGCAGTCCATGATCTTTTCAGCTGACCAGATGATGTAGGCCTACTGCTACCTGCTAGTGTCCAGCTTGGTGACAATGCTGAACCAGGCTGTGATGGAGGACGTGAATGCAGACTCTATGATGCGTGTAACTGGACCGTCATAGCCTGCGGCAGGTTGAATGTATGGTCCTTGGAGATGGAGATAGTTCCAAAGTATTTAATTATCTCCACAGTCACCTGTGTGCAGTTTGATGGTCAAACACTTATGGACTGGGGTCCCCCAAGGGTCTGTACATGGTTCCCCTCCTTTTGTTCCTCTACACCAAATCGCTTCACTAAATGTTTGCCTATTTTTGCCGAATGTTCGTCTATTATTATGATATTCCCAGAATATGGATTATGGATTATTATGGATATGGGTTGAAGTGATTAACTGAAGCCTATACCATCATCTACACTGTCTTTAATGTATTGAGCTTCAGGTTGTGGTGATCTGTGTCTACATGCAGATGCACTGTTCTGGATCAATCCAATCAGGTTGTGTTATCTACAAAATTGAGAAGCTTGATAGAGGTGTCCATGTAAGGTGCAGTCATCAACACACATCCCTGTGCTGAGGGTCAGTCGGTTTGAGGTGGGCTTTCCCAGCAACATGCTGTTTCCTGTCCATCAAGAAGTTGGTGGTCCCCTATTACCACGTAGCCAGAAAACTATTCCACAATCTACGAATGCTATATATAGTCTGGAACTACACATCCCGGAAGCCGAGAACGGAAGCTGTCATCTGTTTTTCATTTTCATTCACGAAAATATATTTTTGAATTTCCATTTCTGCTCAGCAGCAAGCTATGCTTCTATTAATGTGATTTATATTAGACAAATTTGTGCGACTGTACAGACGAAACGGAAGCGGCAAGAAGGCGTTACATTCGCTTTATCCTTATTTTCTGAGCTTCCGTGCTCCAGACTGTATGATGGAAGCATTTGAAATTTGTGAGAGGCAACAGTCTGGCTCGCGAGACCAGAGAGGGGGCTCAGAGGGGGCTCAGGCACCTTCAACTGGGAGAACTTGTACTGTAGGAGCTCTGACTCCACAAACATAATCATTGCCTATAGGACAATGTTCTCAAATTCCAACTAATATAGTTGTTTTGTTTTATATTCTTAAATACAGATACAATTTAGGGTACAGTATTAGTCCTGCAAACAGCTCAGTGGCCTTGTGGTTAGAGTGTCCGCCCTGAGATTGGGAGGTCAGCGTTCAATTCAATCCCCAGCCGAGTCATACCAAAGACTTACTGGGGGTAAGTACCTGTGACATACTGTACTAGCGTCATGTCGGATAAGGTGTACTTGTACATCATGGCCAGGGGATACTTCAGGCTACATAAACAGGAGATATGCTCCTCCTGACCTGGGCCACATAGCCGAATGTTCGCCTTTACGATTCTGTCCCAATCAAAACACAGAGTCAACTGAAACGGACTTTGCAACGTTCGGCACAGTGACCCGCTCTTCTGAGCTCACTCGGCTGTGCCTCTCGTGACTCAAGTTCGCTTCAGACGGTGCGCCTGCGTCGTTTTAACATTTTTTGCCCAACTAGTTCCTAACTTAATATAAGTGGTTGTAGTCAGTGCTCACCAACTTAATATAGGGGGCTGTAGTGGTCTGTTCTCAACAAGCGGACCAAGTGTTCCGCCTCGCTGGTGCCGACTGTTCTTATCAAGCGGTCCAAGTCTGTCCCGCCTCGTTGGTACAGACTGTTCTCACCAATAGGTTGTTGTACCGAGCGTTCCACTTACCTTTCCAACTTGCATCGTTCCCGACTTGCATCGTTCCTGGCCCAGTGTCCGCTGGTAATGCATACTGCAGCACCTTGAAAGTTAAATGCCTATTGTGTGTAGTCACTTGTCATCAGTGTAACGGTTGTAATGTTAAGATGGTAACAGGAAGGGTGGGCACTAAAACATTCTGGGCTCTAGGGAAATGTGGGCACCAAAACAGAGTGGCCAACAGACCTCGGAAGAGTGGGCACTAGGGGAAATCCAGGCACCAAAATGGGAATACTTTGAAGTCTGACATTGCGTATTACTGGAATGCAAACTACATTTAGATTTTTCAGACAAAGTTTATAGTAGTTTGAGATCAAGGTTAGGCATAGTTCTGTAGGTTAAGGTTAGGTTTAAGAATAGTTTTACTGAGGTTAGGTTTAGGGTTAAGGTTAGGTTTAGGCATAGTTTTACTGAGGCTAGGGTTAGGATTAAGGTTTGAGTTAGGCATAGTTTTATTAAATGGTGCCCAGTCTTCCAAGGTCTGGTGCCAACTCTGTATTGGTGCCCTCATTTCCCTAGTGCACTGTCCACTCTTCTCTAGTGCCCAGTCTTACCCCAACAATGGTGCCCAGATTTACCTATAGTGCGCACCCTTCCTATTTGTTAAGATGCAATGAATCTGCAAATCCTTTGCTGATCGATTTGATTTGATTTGAACTTCTCTCTCTTAAGCCCATTGGCTAATCTTCCAACTCCACATATAATAAAAACACAACATAACATCAAAAATGCAACGTACAAATATTGCAGTATATAGTCTATACAATACAAGTATACAACATACAATTCGAATTCAAATACAAATTACAGTACTACCAGTACCCTTCAACCACCAACAGCAGCTGACAGCACAATAGTGAACAATAATGTGCACCCCAAAAAGTGAATTATTGTAATGAATTCCATTATTTAACAGTCCTGAAAATAAAAGACCGACTCCCCATTTCAGTAACACAATGATTTTTAGGAAGTTTGTTCTTAACCTGATAGGCAGGTAGGTAAGCTACATTGCTGCATAGCCCTGATACTGACTGTCATACTCATATCATGACAGTCATGGATGAACTTCAACCTGGTGTTTGCACTTTCTCCATTTACATCGACAGCCCGTACAGCCCATGATACATCATACACATCTGACTACATAAACGTTCAGATTTCAAATATTAAGTGCTTACCCCTTGGCCATAAATGTTAGAATTATGTATGGACCCTCAGAAGTACCCGTATCTTCCATATTGTTCAATAACAAGCATTTTAATCCGATTGGTGGCCATTTTCTCCGCATTTTCTCCATATGCTTTCAACCCGACCCTATCGGTTGGGAGGTGTATTGCACTCTCTGATACATTATAACTCTATGAGAGAATAAACACCGATCGGATTAAAATGCTTTTTATTGAACAATACGGAAGATACAGGTACTTCTGATAGCCCTTACATAATTGCAACATCTGTGGCCATAAATTAACCCCTTATATTTGAAATCTGAACGTTTATGTAGATGTAGGTACGGCCTAAAAGGGGAGAAAGTGCAAACACCAGGTTGAAATTCATCCATGACGGTCGTGACAGACGACCGTCGTGTGATCCATGGCTACATTGCTGCATGGAGTTCCGTGTGTGGATGGAAGGAGAGATTAATTATTCAGACTGTGTCAGTCAGGTAGCCTATATCATATTGCTTACACGGAAAATCAAACATGATGCAAGTGTACCTAATTTAAGTGCTAATTTGTGGACGTGGCAAAAGACGGCGGTGGTACTTTTCTCAGCGCGGATCGGCTCTTTCAGTTGTGACTGATTGGCCAATTCACTGTGTTCCAATGACGAGGACCAATGAGAAGCAAGTGCGCTGAGTGAGCGCTACATGGGATGCACGATGTCATCATCCGAAGGGATCCTTCTGCTGAAGTGGACCAATCGAACGTGGAGACGTTTTTTCCGTGGAATTTCATTGGTTTTCTGTGGGAGGAAATGGGTGGGACGTGATCTGAGATAAAAGAAGCTGTGCGTGTGTGTATCAGTATTATCATCATAGACTGTGTATCTGTGTGTTTGTAGCATCATAGATTGTATATCTCTGGGTGAGAGTGTGTGTGTGTGTGTTTTGACTTCAATTACAGGCATCAAACAGGTAGGTTCACTCATGATAATGGACACGTCTAGCATGTAAGCTTCTGACATTAAGTTGAATTATTAATAGATAATGCTCTCTGCCATCACTGGCTTAAGTTGCATGTTGCATACTGGTCAGTCATAGACAATAGCCCTAGCTAATACACCAATGTTATCATAAATAACCTGTAATCCTTCTAAAGTGATGTAGTGATGTTTTGTCATAGATATTTCTTTTCCCCCCTATTTTTGTATGTAAAGCACTTTGGACTGCATTTGATGTCATGAAAAGTGTATTATTATTATTATTATTATTATATATAAATGGTTGTTCTAATTTAACTGCTGTTTAACTTATGACATATCACACTGCAGACACCCATGTTGTTATCATTTCAGTATTGCGTGTGATCATTTAGCATGATATTAACACCCAAACATGCATTGCTACAAGTGTGGACTGGACAATGTTTTATAATAGTTATAATTAATCAGACCAGTCTTATTTCTGTAATTAGAATGTAATATAGTAGGCTATAGTTGTTAATTAGCACAGCTCTCACCATGGGACTGTACCAATTTGAGTAGCATTCCAGTAATACATACTTTTGAGTACCAAGTTTACATTCACATTTATTTCCTGACATGCAGCTGTCCAATTCTAAATAAATCAGAATGTTGAAGCAAATGGAGTAGGAGACACTTAAGTATTTAATGTTTATTGCACAATTCAAGTTAATTAGTGGTCAGAGACTTGACCATGAATACAGGATAGGTGGGCACTAGGGACATCTGGGCACCTCGATGTAAAATTGGCTATTTTGTTCAAAATGTTAGAAATGTTAGAAAAAGTATTGTACGTGATGTGAACATGCACGGTACATCATTATCAGACTTGATTTTATCCCTCTTGTTTATGCCCCAAAATGACAACATGACAATGACAACATGACAAAATGACAACATGACAGGATATACAGGTTTTGTAGCAATTTGTAGCAATTGTAGAAATACTAGACCTTAATTGCAGAATGTTTATGCATGTTCACATTATGTATACTTCACTTTACTTAAGATAATTTTTCAAATGTTAAATATTTTAACATTTTGGACAGAATAGCCAATTTCACATCGAGGTGCCCAGATATCCCTAGTGCCCACCTATCCTGTTACCGACCATATGCATAGTATACAACTCCTCCTATCTCTGTACCAAGCTGTACCTGACAATAGATGTCATACTCTGTCAGTCTAGATTAGAACACATAATTCTAAAGACAGTAAGGCCTCAGGCCTACCTCACATTATATAGTATAAGACAATGTCCACATAGTCCTCCAACATCATGATGCCAAAAAAAAAACATTTTAAACAGTAAATCGACAAGCTCACAATGTGATGCGAGCGTGCGTGCGTGCGTGCGTGTGCATGTGACCGCACATATCCATGCACGTAAGAGCTTAAGGGGTGAATGGGCTGTCTAAATACATTATACAAGATGCAGGACAGCCTATTAAGTAAATCTATGACAGGAAGTTGTTGTGAATTCATCATTTACTCTCTCTCACCTTTCCTTCTTCTCAGAATGAAGTTGGTCAGACCATTGCTGATGTGCTTTGCCCTCTGTGTGGTGTACGCCACCAGTAAGCCCACAAAGAAGAATCGCGTTCACACTGAAAAGCCTCTCAGCAGCCATGAGCACAATGATGACGAGGACCATGAGTACGACCACGATGCCTTCCTGGGCGAGGAGGAGGCCAAGACCTTTGATGAGCTCCCGCCGGATGAGAGCCAGCGCAGACTGGGGTAAGTTCAAGTCCTTTACGCTGTCCTTTTTGTTTTTGTACTGCCATTGGCTGATGGAAGGAAACAAGGAAGCAAGCACTAGGTTTCGCCCCCTATAAATCAAGTTTCTGTAATGATTTGTCTGGTTCCAGTTTGTCTGGGTTCTTTAGGGGTCTTCAACCTTTTCAGGCCAGGGACCCCCAAACTGATGGGGTGATGGAGCAGGGACCCCCTACCTCGTCGGGTAGGGGGTAGGCTACCATATATCGTATATTTATGTATAAAATTGTGTTTTATATAAATAAACCTGAAAAAATGGTTGCCTGCTCCTAAGCACAGGTTGACCCAGTAGGTGTGCAAAAGGACCTTTCTCAGGGGCGTCAATTGGAGAAAAAAAAGAGAAAAAAATCATCAATAGCAGCCTAATGCAGGTGTAAGACCTAGACCATGGTGTTTGTATTGTGTTATAGGTATAATGCATAGTTTTCTATGCATTTCGGGGGTTTTGGGGGAGGATAGGTGTCCCTTATTTTAATCTCTGGGAGTTGCCAAACCTAACCTTGCCATACCATAGCTTTTGCTGAACTGACACCACTGATCTTTCTCTACAATATATGTATAAACATACCATGTTATTGTGCATTCAATGCTAAGCTATTAAAATATGTCATGTTATGTTTAAAGACAAATACAAAAAAAGTTTTTATGTTTTTAAAAACAAAAATATTTTTTTATCAAACAACAATTTCGCGGACCCCCTGCAGTACCTCCGCGGACCCCCTAGGGGTCGCGGACCCCCTGTTGAAGACCTCTGCTTTAGAAGAAAGAGGAGGAAGAAGGAAGTTTTTACTTGTTTTCCAGGTTCCCCATCACAATGATCAAAAACAGGTTTTGCAAGATTAGGCTATGCAAGGTTAGGTTAGGCTATGCTAGACATTTAATTTGACTTCCTACTACTACTGTATGTACATAGAATTGTGTTGATACTAGTGATGCTGCATTGTACACCTTGGAAACGTGCTCATATCTGCATCATGCCCTTCACTTAGCATTATTGTAGATCACATGGATGAAGACAAGGATGGCTTCATCACGGAGGCAGAGCTGAACGAATGGATCCAGAAAGCCCAGATGAAGTACATCTATGACAACGTAGACCGCCAGTGGTCGGACTTCGATACGAACAGTGACAATATCATCTCGTGGGAAGAGTACAAGAATGTCACCTATGGTACTTATATAGGTAAGGATGGGGGGAGAAAGCGTCGCACACGCACGCACGCACACACGCACGCACACGCACACACACAGGGATGCCAGGTTGAAAGTGGTTTACTATTGCAGCCTTGTTGAACTTTATGCTACTGCATTAAAAAAAAAAAAAAAATTAAAGAAAAATAATAGTAATAGATTCCTCTCCTCAAATTGATTGTTTAATTATAATCAATTATTTTTTGTAAATGATTAAGTTGATTAGTTTGATTTACTGTTGTACCCCTAGAAAAGACCTAAACAAATAATATATACTAAAATGTTCCTAATATTTTCCCCTTTTACTAGAGAACCCAACAACAGAAGAAGGCTACAACTATAAGCAAATGATGGCACGGGATGAAAAGCGCTTCAAAGCAGCAGACAAGAACGGTGACAACAATGCAGACAGGGAAGAATTCACCGCCTTCCTCCACCCTGAAGACTTTGACCACATGAAGGATACTGTGGTGCTGGTAGGCAATACATCACAATGAACACTTCACCAAAGATTTAAAGAAACTTGCCCAGGATCATGAAGTATTGTCATCTATTATACCCCATACTGCTGTGTTTATTCAAATAGGAAACAATGGAAGACATTGACAAAAATCAGGACGGTTTCATTGACCTGCAGGAGTACGTTGGTAAGTAAATGAAGATTTCATGCAGCATAATTCCACATAATTGCTTTGTTTTCCCACCCTTTGTCTAATGATCATCAGCAATCATCAGAGTAATGATTGGTCAAAGTAATTGCACACTCAAGTTCTGCTTCCATCTTACAGTAGAGCTTGAGTGTGCAATTTCTTCACATTCTGCTGAAGCTAGATGTTCAACATAGCTAGTGTTTACTGTTTTGATGTGCGTTCTTTTACATGTTTTTGTATATCCTTTAATAGTTGTCCCTCCAGAATGTGCATGTTTTGAGACAAGCATTGGTGTGCATTACCTTACCTTACCTTTCTGTTTTTACAAGCTTTCTCGCCTGTTGAAATACCAATTCTCCTGCCGCTTTTCTTTGCTGCCTCTGTAGGCGACATGTACAATGCTCATGAGGAGGGAGAAGAGGAGCCAGAATGGGTGAAGGCGGAGCGTGAGCAGTTCAATGAGTTCAGGGATAAGAATAAAGATGGTAAGATGGACATGGCTGAGACAAAGGATTGGATACTGCCTTCTGACTATGACCACTCACTGTCAGAGGCCAAACACCTGGTCCAGGAGTCTGACTCAGACAAGGTATGTTATCTCACTTTCATGTTACCGCGGGCACTTTGTGAGCAAACTGTGACTTTTTTTTGTAAAACAACCTACTTTGCATATCCTTGTTTTCTTAGGATGGGAAGCTTACCAAAGAGGAAATCCTGAACAAGTTTGACCTGTTCGTCGGAAGCCAAGCAACTGACTTCGGGGAAGCGCTAAATAAGCACGAAGAGTTCTAGGGACTTTTAAATAGGAAAACCATTTTAGACTCAATTTGATACATGATTTAATTTATTTTGTACGAAGACTTACGCAGTCACGACGAGTGTGTCGGGATTAGGTTGTCGATCTTTGCATTTGAATTTGATTGTTTTCTGTGTTTACATCCAAGCCTTTGGGTTTCTGTTACATTCGTTGTTGCCAATTTGTCATGGCTTTTCTCTTCTTGATATTTGAGTTGCTCTCACAAGCACTGAAGATTACATACACATTTGTCATACTCTTTTCTTTTTATACACCATCTTAACCCATTAAGACCTGACTTTAGATTTCTTTGGCTATTCAAAAATAGCAGATATACAAGCTCATAGCGCGGCACCGAGTGTCGCTCTATGAGCTTGTAGATCTGCTATTTTTGAAAAATCTTTTTTTTTATTTTATTATTTTTTTTTTTTTAAATGTTAGGATTTAGACATTTTTTAAGAATCGCCTCAGGTCTTAATGGGCTAATTAAGGTATTTAGTGTAGTTACTGCCCCTGGTACTGTAGGTAGACAATACTTTGTCTATTTTGCTTTTCCTTTATCCGGCTTCCGTGTGCCTTTGTAATTAGGGTGGCTTCACATACTGGAGATTTTCTTTTTTTTGTTTACCTTTCTACCCTTAAGCACTCCATTTGTCCTCATCCTTACAAGTTGCAGCGTCCCATCCTCTTTTTGAAGGAACGGGGACGGCCAGGATCATATTAAGCGCAACTTTCCTACCTCCTTTGCTTAGCTTCTGTCAATGTCCCACCAGAGGCATCACTGACAGCACTGTCCTCCTCATGTCCTTGTTTTTGTTTTTGATCTAACCCTTCTTTTACCAGGTTAGTACCATTGAGATCAATGATCTCTTTCACAAGGGAGACCTAGCCAAAACAACAGCATAAAAATGGTGCAGACAAAACAATAAACAATAAAGAAACAACATTAAAAGCATCAAAATAATTTAAATCTTACTTTCAAATAGTTTGAAGGCTATTCCAAGTGATTCTTGATTTCTGTTAATCTGGCCATAAGGTCAATTTGTACTACTGTAATGTTTTCATCACAGAAAATAAACTAATATTGAACACTTAATAATATGGTAATGCCTCAATCCATGTTGAGAATTCAAAACTGCTGGATAACCAGGATGAAGAGATTGATGCTTTGAATATACAAAAAACTGTCGGGTTATATTTTTAATGAGATTTTATTTTCTGAATGATGTTTTATTTAAAAAAGCTATGAAAATCTTTGGATTTTTAATATGCATAGAGATAGAATGTATAGGGATTTTAATCAACTGTACTTTGCTGTTAAATGCTGTACTTTGAAATCTACATCCTGTTTCTAAATAAAAATACAAATTGGAATAAATCTATACAGGACTGTCTATCTTAAATTAATTATGACATTCAATGTGTACACAGTTCAAGATATCTTTGCTCAATTTTAGCCTCAAATTACTTTAAATAATAATACTTTGGTATACCAAGGTTAAATCAAAACCTGATTTACATCAAGAGCAAAAAAGAGACAAAAATATATTCAAAATGATACAGATTTATTTAATACAAATTATTTTGTTTGATTTTCTTTGTATTTGCAACAACATATATAACAAAGATGTACTACAGTATAATATTTATTTCATTATGGTTAACCAGATAACAGATTTTCAGGAAGCAACACAGTATACAAAATATACATTAGGTGTTCTTCTTTATACTCCTGCGTTCCGAAAATCTCACTGGGAAGCACCGAAGCAGGTCTTTAGGCTGTAGAGACTGATGATACCTCAGTCTTGGATGAGGAAACCTCAGAACCTTCCTCCTGCGTCTTACCGAAGACTGTCTCCATGATGCATGCATTGAACTGGGGAAGACAACCATATTGAGTGTCAACGCGTACAAACATCCAAAACTAAAAAAACAGGTGCCGGACAGATGATATCCTTTACATAAATCAAGAACATAGCAGAAGCCTAACATCTCCCTTGGCTAGGGGGATCCCCTTTAGTCGATGAGCCGATGCGCACATTCTTGTTGTGCACATGCGTTGAGCCTGCCAGGGTTGCCAGGTCTGCTTATTATAAGCGACTTTGGGCTTGTTTTCCTGTAAAGTCGCTTGTAAATTACTTGTAAATAGATTTGGTTTCCGATGTGGGGGACCCAGGTTTGAATCCAGGTTGCTACATTGGTGGCGAGACCCAGATGGGGTTTCCCGATGGGGGAGGTCAAAGGGGTGTGAATGCAGAAGAGTAGCCCTGGCTGTGCCCAGGAACCAAATATCTCCCCTGGCCTGGGAGGATTCCCCTTTGGATAGATGTTTGGTTTCCCATGTGGGAGGCCAGGTGGTTATCAGTGGTTGACTGAAATGTTTTACTTAAGTAAAGGTATCAATACTGCAATGTAAGAAGTACTCTGTTACAAGTAAAAGTATGGAATTGGGCTATTTTCAAATAGCCTAGGTATAAAATAGGGCTAAAGTGGTTAATGTGTGTTTTATAATGTAATGATTTATATCTGTAAAGTAACTGGTAACTAAAGTTTTCAAATAATTGTAGTGGAGTAAAAAGTACAATATTTGCCTCTGAGATGTAGTGGAGTAGAAGTAAAAGTATTGACAATTAGGAAATACTCCAGTAAGGTAAAAGGTACCTCAAAATTAAAAGTACAGAACTTGAGTAAATGTACTTAGTAAATTTTTACACCACTGGTGGTTATACACGCTTTGGTGAGCTAAAACACATTGCTATTGGGAGCTAAACAGTGTGCGGGCTATGTTCTTGAAACAGACACAGTCATAATGTACATTTACAGACAGGAATAGATTTATGTGATTTCTTTCATCTCTACAGTACTTACCTGCTTGTTCAAAAATGCATAAATAAGAGGGTTGTAGACACAAGAACTCTTGGAGAAGAATGCTGGAATGGTGACCAGGCGATAGTCTTTGTTCTCATCTGTTGACCAGCCAAAGTAAAGGGCTGCAAGGGCGTAGGGGCCATAGCATACGATAAAGGAGCCCACCATCACGATGATCATCCTTGACACCTCTTTTTCTGCCTTTTGTGTGGAGGCTGACTCAGCCTGCTGGGCTGCCACCTAAAACGTTTGACCACCAAGTTAAGGACACATTCCCATGCTATGTTCGGTATTGTTAACGTTTTCTGTTGTCATAGTAGCAGAATGCTCAGACTCACGGCACGCAGTGCCCCCAACAACTGGGCGTAGGAGAAGACGATGATGGCGATCGGTGCGATGAAGCAGGTAATCATGAGGAAGTAGACGTAACTGGTACAATGATACTCCTCATTGTGCGTGTACCAGTCAGGTCCACAGGAGCAACCCAGTCCCTCTGGTATATACCTATAGGGCAAGCGCAAAAAAAGTATACAACATGTTGTTACCCATATAATAACAATTTCTATCCATACCCACATGAGAAAGGTTGTTTGTTACCTGCTCCAGCCAAAGAATGGAGGGGTGGCACAGCCAATCCCCATAAACCAGGTAAAGGCGACGGCAGCCAGGGCATGATTGCTTGTAAATTTGAATGCACCGAAGGGTTTGCAGATGACAAGGTACCTCTCAAATGAGAGGACTGCCAGAGACCATGCTGTCACCAAACCTGAAGAGGAGAGCAATGATGATGTATTAAGCCTAATTTATAGCTATTTCATCTTACAACTGCATCACTTGGCAAAAATAACTGATTTTCAATTAAAAAAACAAAACAAAGTGAACATGTTCTCTTAGTTCATATCATTATTGCAGTTTACCTGCTATAGAACCCATGCAAGATTCCATAGCACACAACGTGTGGCCCAAGAAGAAATATCCTCTGGTAGAAGCGAGGAAGACTTGGCTCACAGAGAAAGTCACAAAGATGAAGCCTGCAAATGAAATGTTAACCAGGATGTAGTTCAGTGGCACCCTCAGCTTCTTGTATTTCGCTGTCACAAAAAGGACAATGAAATTCAAGGGCGTTCCAGCGAAGAAGACAAACCCCATGAAGGCAGCCTGCAGGTAGAAGACCCATTGTGGAGCCAGGTAATACTGTGGTCCCTCAAAGGGAGACACTTTGGAGACATTCTCGTACAGATGA
Source organism: Gymnoscopelus braueri (assembly GCF_963280865.1). Lineage (NCBI taxonomy): Eukaryota > Metazoa > Chordata > Actinopteri > Myctophiformes > Myctophidae > Gymnoscopelus > Gymnoscopelus braueri. Next base: position 24,706,320 of record NC_137625.1, read on the forward strand.
AAGTGCTTCCCCATTGTGGCTCCTCAGTTTTGCGCAGAACTTAGGCGTTTCTGCAAAAGTGCTTCTTTTTATACTGTCATAAACCACTTAAGGAAGATTACGGGAGGAGCAAGCTTCCCCTAAAGAGTTACTGATCTTATTGTTGGGAGACATTTTGGGATTAAGTTGTCCTTGTCACATTCACCTCCTGTCTACCGACGCTTTTCACCAAGTAGCATAATCCCAATTAGGGAGCACGGAATGAGAATCAGGGAGTTTGAGTGAATGGAATTAAATAGATGTAGGATGCAGAATAATCTGTGGACACATTAACAGCACACAACACATATATGATATGTTGATGAGATATACAGGACAAAATGATGCACAGGGTAGCAAAATATACAGTTGATTTAGTAGCTGCACATATTGTTATTATTATTACGGTTGTTCAGTACACAGCATGTCGTCTGTATGGCATAACTGTTTTATAGAACACATTGTGATTGGTAAAAAAAATTGCTAAGTAATGTTATAGTTTTTTGTTATAAGGTTTAATGAAGTAATGTAATGTAGGTGATGGAAACTATGCAGTGTAGCCTATTTTCTGAACCACCTACACACTGGTCTCAGAATGACATAGCATACTTGTTATCCCAGTTACTTTGTAATATGCTTGTTTTCTTATCACTCTAATTCCATGACCACTTACTGTTGGGTTCATGGCACATACTCTGACCATGTAGCTTTATAAGTAATTAAAAAGCCAAGAGTAAGCATCCCAGTTTTAATCCATCTGTTAGAATGTCTCGGTGCTATTAATTGGATCAAGCTGGCACATAGTCAGTTAATCAAATATGTTTGTGTATCATCCAGGGTTCAAAGCCCAGTCTCCTCCACTGGAACACTAACATCTACCGCTCATCCAAGGGAGGATTCCCCACTTTCTCTTCTTTTAAAACAGCCCTCGACGAGCCCGCTCCTCTTCAGACTTGCTTCGCCACTGTTATGGCGATATTGGACTGTCAAATATTGCTTTGTCATTTTCATGATCGTATGCATATTTAGATTCCATTTGCTCCTCCACACCCACAGTTGTGGAGAAGTGTCACTGGGGCGCCAGTGTAGATAGAGGGCCACACCCCACCTGTATAAACAAAGCCTGGTTTGCCCTGGCCGGGGGGGGTATGACACCTGCTTTGGCAACGTAAACGTATGTTTTCTCATGCCAATAAAGCATCGGTTCTCAAAGTGGGGTCCGGGGACCCCCAGGGGTCCTTGGGAGGGTTCCAGGGAGTCCCCAGCAAAAATGTGTTAATATTGCATCACAATAATTTTAACCTTTTATACTTTGGCTATTCAAAAATAGCAGATATACAAGCTCATAGCGCGGCACCGAGTGCCACGCTATGAGCTAGTAGATCTGCTATTTTTGAAAAATCGTGAACATTTGCAACTAAAATCTTTGCTTCTGGGGATCCCTGGAACTAAATATTTGAGATGGGGGTCCGCGGCCAAATACATATCATTTTGGGGGTCCTTGACATGAAAAAGTTTGAGAATCCCTGCAATAAAGCTCCTTTGAATTGAATTGTCTGACACCTCTTTGGGGGAATTCCTGCTATTTTTGCTTCCTGCTTAAAAGAAGGGTGACATGAAGGGAGTTCTGGTGGAGAGTGCTTGGGAGAATGCGGAAGCCTGCTTAGACTGACATGCTGTCTGCTTGCTTGATGTTCTTTTTTAATAAACTTCAAAGATATGCATTCACCTTCTGCATGGACAATATATGATTATTTTCCACTGCACCACCGATTACATTTTTTTACCGTTTTATTTGTAACCGTTTTAGTCATAATTTGTAGCCTCTATTTTCCTTTACCTATTTTTTTTTTTTTTTTTCTTTACCTATTTTTTAAATGTATTTTCTTTTCTCCAATGAAGTTATTTGTTTCGTCTTTGGGTACCTGAAAGTGTGATGTACAGCAAGTCTGATACACAACATGGAACTATAATTAAACTAGGCTACATGGAGCAGTGGCATTCATGCACTGTATGTCATGACAAGGATGGCAGGTCATAGCGATTTCCCTCTCATTTTGACCTTGCTTTTGAGCTTTCCACACACCAGAGCCTGCAAACTTGTGTTGACCTGGCTCTGGAGTAAACTGGAGTATTAAGTAAGTTACCCCAAGCCCCATGGGATGAGCCTTTATCCGGATAAGTCAGATTTACCTGAGAAGGACCTACATGGTCAATCCTCCAAATCCAGACCGAAACAGCGTTTGCGACATGGGATTACAACCATAAAGACAGCAACTTAGTTTAGACTTGGATAACAGCTCATTTGAGGAAGGATAAAGAGGTGGATAAGCACATAAGTACTGAGCAGCCGGGAAGGAAGGGTTCCTTCCCGGCTGCTCAGTTCCTCTTCTGATCAGAACCGTTTTATGATCTCTACATGCTCCGTCCTTCACCTTATCATTTAATGCTGTCTCTTTTACTTTAAAGGACAAGTTTTGAGTAAAGCATCAGAGATGCTTCTCCTAGAAATGCAGCACTTGCAAAAAGATGCAAAGGTAGGCCTGTCTTTTTTTTTCATAGTGTAGGGTACATGTTGATATACAGGTAGATGGGATAACCTGCTGACACCTCCTTCGGTGCCCATTGCTCGATTTATATTTATATTGATTTATGATAAGAATAGCAGAACTTGAAGACTTGAAAATTAATAGTAAGGATAATACAATTATTATTATTTCGTTTTTTATACTTCAAATATTTCAAAAATAAAACATTCAACACCCAATATTGTATGTCTCATTTTCAGTATAAGGACATTTTCAGTATTAAATTTATTTTCTTGTATTTGAGGAATGACTGTCTTTGTTTTTCTTTTACATTAAACATTTTTCCGGTTCTACACAGCACAGTGCTCTATTTGTCCTGAACTGTCGAGTGATGAGGAGGAGTGGCATTCAGGAACAGGGGGGAATGAAGAAGGTAAAGAAAGAGAGAAGGAAGAATTCATTCCCAGACCCGGGGTGGTATCATAACCAAGCTGTGAATGCAAGGTGCATGGGTATGATACCACCTGGGTTTGGAGGTGGTCTATCACAGTGGTTCTCAACCTGTGGGTCGGAAACCCCAGGGGGGTCCCCATGTGATTTTGGGGGGGTCCCCAGATGACATTAAAGTGGCAATTTTACGACTTTTACAATTTCACAATTTTTGCCTGTAATATTTATCTGTGGAACCGAGTCAAACTAAACTAATTACTAAGTAATGCTTCAACGCGGGGTCACGTTCTGAAAAGGTTGAGAACCACTGGCCTATCACAGCCTGCCAGAGGAACACTTTCCAAAGCCAACAATTTGCTGCCATGTCACAAAATGATGCAAAATCACATTTTATGTTACAGAGGAAAGGGGATGGGAGGAAAAAAACATTGCTGCTGGCCTGGATCGCTGGCGTAGCCAGTTCTCATTTACAAAAATGTCATTTCAATTCTTCTTACCATGTTTTTGGAGAGTTAAAGCTGCTCAAAACTGTCAATGAAATTTAATTTCATGCCATGGACGTGTAACAAATTATTTATTTGTTTAGCTTTTAGCCTACCCAAACGAACCAATACTTAATTATTTTCAAACCTTATCTTCAGAAAATCACAAAGGATGCTTTTGATGAATTTATTAAGAATGGAGAACTAGATTTGTGTGGCATCACATGTTTTCTCTGGTATTTGGAACATTTGTTTGTGAACACAAGGAAACAGTCCAAGGCCCACAATGTAATAATGAAATTTGGCTCTTTTTTTTTTATTGAACTGGATTAGACTGGGTTGGTGGAAATTGGGTCGATTGACAAATGACATACTGTAATAAAGGGATGACCTGTGTACATTTTGAGTTGATCAAACCTGCTGTAGACCTGCTGTATGCATGTAACAAAGTAAAAGTTGTCATTGGCAAAGAATTCTATTAAAGTGTCATTCACTGCGCTTGTAAAGAACAGTACTATAGAGCATTGTCCAGTATACTTAGCTTCTGGGAGCCCAAAATGTGATAATGGCCCAAAATGTAAAAAGGACACATTCTGAACGTAACAACTGCTTTGCTCTTTAATGTTGTGGCTTGTTTAGTGGACAGAGCCATACATGGCTCTTTTTACATGGCCATGTTAGCTTTACAAATAGTTATTATGACAGACTACAAACAGGTGAGAACATGGTTTGCCTACTACTGTGAGTTGTAAATAGACCTGCATAGCATCTAGGTGTAATGCATACATTTTGTATCTTAAAGGAGTAGTTCACCCCAAAAAAATACTTATTTTAACTACTCCTTTAAAGTTCTTTCTTGGTCACAGCAAAAAGTTTATCGTTGCAAATGTAACGCTCTAGTAATCACTGCTCATATAACCTAGTGTTTGTTAAATATCAGGGGTCTCCCCAACTCTCCAATTCTTTCATAAACAGAAAGTACAAATTCAGGTGGGCTGCTAATTTCATTCAATAGGAGAGAGAACCCATTTATGAGCTTCAATGCTATAGTGTTCAAGTTACAAATGTATCTGCTCATTTTCAGTGGTGGAAAGTAGCTAAGTACATTTACTTAAGTACTGTACTTACAGTTTTGAGGTATTCGTACTTTACTTGAGTATTTCTCCCATCCTGTACATTGCTGTACATTGACTGATTTCTTTCATTGGATTTTGCGGCCATTGTAGTCATTACTTGGGAACTAAGTCTTGCACCACGCACACATACAGTGGTGTAAGTGGTGTAAAGTAACTAAGTACATTTACTCAAGTACTGTACTTAAGTACACTTTTGAGGTACTTTTACGTTACTGGAGTATTTCCAATTTTCTATACTTTTACTTCTACTCCATACATCTCAGAGACAAATATTGTACTTTTACTCCACTATAATTATTTGAAAACTTTAGTTACTGGTTACTTTGTAGATTTGGATTATTATTACAAAACATACCCGCTTCAGCCCGATCTAAACTTTGGCTATTTGAAAATAGCCAATCTACAAGCTCACAACTATTTTCAAAAGGTTTTTTGCACATTTTAGACATTTGAAATTTTGTGAAATTTCTGCATAATGAGTACTTTCTACTTTTGGTATTTTGATACCAATACTTTTGTACTTTTACTCAAGTCCATTTTGATTACCGGACTTTTACTTAAGTAAAATGTTTTAGTACTATTTCCACCACTGCCTAGCCTTATAAAACCAACAATGCACAATGTACTGTGATAATTGAAGGTACTATAATTGCATAGAGGTATAGTATAATTGTCCATTCAAGAAAAGCCAAGAAAAACATATCAATGATCGTAATAATAATACTATTTGCTTTGCTGACATCTAGTGGTAAGTTTGCAGAGCAAAAATCATAGAGTTACATATAGGCAAAAATGAACTAATTGCAAACTGATGGGACTGTAATTGTTTTATTGCCCGTGTTATATAGCAGCATCCTCTGTCTTTATAAACAAATAATTATATTATCATGATGTATCTTAAGATTTCATATATTTTGTATTTTGCCTTCCCCCTCCTCTCGTGAAAACACGACATTGATGCTTACAGTTCCTCTTCCCATCATAGTCAGTGTTGCCATGTCGGCTTATTACAAGCGACTTTAGGCTTGTTTTTCTGTACAGTTGCTTGTAAATATTGCGTTGCGGGTTGCGTTTTTTGGGCTTGTTTGTAGTGTCTCTCAAACATTTTCAAGTCAAGGAACCCCAAATTAATATCTATTTGTCTGCGGACCCCCCACCTGAAAATAATTTATGCCAGGGAGTGGGATAGATTTGTGTTAAATAGGCTATTCAATAAAAATATATATATCTTCAAGATTTAAAGAAAGAGGAAAAAAAAGCAGATCTACAAGCTCGAGCTCATAGATTGGCTATTTTCAAATAGCCAATGTATTATGTTTAAAGGGCGAAGGGCTCACTTATTTTGGGCTTGTTTTCATATAACTGGTTGCTTGTTTTGATTTGATTTGATTTATTAAGCACAATGTAAAAATACATTAAAAAAACTGTACACAAAATATGAAAAGAAAAGTGCCAGGAGGAGGCAAGAAGCCCAAAGGGCTTATGAGGCCTCTATCTATGCATAACACAATAACACAATAAAAATATTAATAGAACATGATTTGTAAACAACAAAATATAAATATATAGAATTTACAAAAAACATGATTGAAATACCTGATTATCCATGACAACTGATAATAATTAGCCAGCATAGGGCTTAGGGTTGAGGACAGAGTACAGCAACTTGCAATGGGCCTGGTCTTCAAGATACACCACAACATTGGGATCCCCCTGTATTTGTCAAAATACTTCCAAAACGTTAATGAAGTCCACATCATAACACCAGAGGCAGCTCCACGAATCATGTTCAACCCAGATTTGGCTCAACAAAGGGAATGAACTCGTTCTCATGCTATTCAACAAAAAATGTGGAATGCCCTACCAAAAGGAGTAAAGGAGTGTAAAACCCTACTCACTTTCAAAACTGCCCTAAAGATACACCTTCAGGAGGCTGCAATTCGAAAATGGCCCCTGTCTAAGTCTTAACCTTGACCTCCCCGTTTTCCCCACTCTTCATACCAGTAACTTGTAAGCTGATTGTATGACGTTCTGTATAGTAGTGTGTATATCTGTCTGTCTCTTATATCTCATCATGATTTGTGTGCATGGGGATCTCATTTTAAACAAGCTCAGTGCTTTATGAGTCTTCCAGTTTAGTAGACCTTGTATTGTTAATTTGTACTTCCATGTACTGTTGTTCTCATGTCTTACTAAATAAAGTACATCAATCAATCAAGCATAGTATGACATATCACATTTTACAGGATGTCAAATCCATTGAGCAGCCAAGCAAACAGGGAATAGAGAAGATTGTTTTTAAAAAAAATAATAATAAACCAAACAAAAGTTATGTGTGATAACCGGGATGTGACATTACGTGACCTGGTCAATCAGAACATCCCTTCAATTAAGTTCCCGTTTCTCTCGCAAAAACCTGGCAACGCCGGCCACAGTTTCCACCCGGACGGAATTGGAGATGGCACACGGTGGGGAAGGAAGGAAGGAAGCGCTGTAGCGAGATGGCGGTCGACACATAAGGGCCGAATAGATCTATCTCCGGGCTAAAACAACCAAACATCACGCAACGTTACCGCCGTTCTAGCTCGCTGCCACCACCTCAATATTTATCCTCGTAACGTCGAAAACACAAGCCATCGCGCCATGGAGGGAGGTAAACCCACGCTGGCCCTCGTTTACCAGGCGGTGCAGGCTCTTTATCACGACCCGGACCCCGCCGGTAAGGAGCGAGCCTCCGTGTGGCTCGGAGAACTACAGAGATCGGTAAGAAAACGGGGAAGACGACGGGGGAGGGCGTTGAAATTTGGGCCCTTAGTCGGTGCTCATACTCCTTGGGAATCCCAACCTGACGTTTAAAAACGCCCGAACCGGGTGTATTATGTCGTTTTGAGCACCGTTGAATACGACGGGAATGACGTCCACACGGGGGGAAAAAGGGGGTTCATACGTATTACCGTGCGTGTTGTAGCCCAGGAGGGCGACGAATGAATGAATCAAAACAGAGGAAGCTAGGATTACAGTTACTTCACTGTTAGCATTACATTTTCGTGCTACATCAGCTGATGATAGCCATTTGCTATTATATTAGCAGGGATAGCTACACGCGGAAGGGAAGCGTTCCAATTCATTATTTATGCAGCGTTTTTTTTTTTGTAAGCAAGGCCAATGTTGAAATGCTCTCTGCTGCAAACATGAGGTGGATTTGCGTGTTGCAGGCAAGGGGGCTCAGGGGATTTCAGCCAGGGGCCTCACAACTACAGCTAGTAGCCCCGGTTAGCTTGGGTTAATTTAACTCGGGGTACAAATGTGGGTCCATTTTGGTTACATTTTGTACCATCTCAAGAGTTATGAATGGCTAAATCAACCCCGGGGATGTTACTGTCACTGCGATTCTCCCGTTCAAAGTTACAGGTTCAGTCACTTGACTTGTTGACCGATTTAACTTGGAAGAAAGGCATGTTTATTTGAGTGCCAACCCACCCCCCCCTCCTCCTCTCCCCATGGTTGTTGGTTTCCTCTTTTCACCACAACAGATAGGTTCAACTTGCTCAGCACATTCTAAATGTAGGATCATTGATAAGCTGCACTGCAGCTGTTGCACTGCCAAACATGCCTGTTCAAAAGCATGTGGAGAACAATTACACTGCTCAATTCAGTTGGCCATGACATAATATGATAGTGAGTTTACATTCTTCAGTTGTTTAGTGACATAGACAGTGCATATACCTTGTGTTTTGCTTTTGTTTTTGGGGCTTTAGCGGGCTAATTTAAGAGAGCATTGTATTTGGTTTGTGAATACTGGCAGAATATGGATACTACTAATTAAAAAAAAAAAAGAATTCTCAGACACATTATTAACCCCTGTAACAGATGTACTGTAAAAGGTTGAGGTGCAAGACATTATATGAATATTCTGAAAGGGATGCAGTGGAATATAGGTATTATCCACACAACAGACACGATCTGGTGGAGTGAATGTGTGCCCCAAACCAGGGGTTTTGTTTTACCACCTGGTCACTTAAATTACAATTTGTGGCCGCGGGACACGTTTTGGATTTCTGACTGCATGCTACGTTCACTTGGACAACAGTGTAACAAGTCTGTGTTCACCGCCTCAACCCTGTTTTGTGTGTGTGTGTGTGCCTGCTGTGGTGTTCGTTTTGCAGATGTATGCATGGGAGATATCAGACCAGCTCCTCCAGGTGAAGCAGGATGTGGAGTCCTGCTACTTTGCCGCACAGACAATGAAGGTCAAGATCCAGACATCGTTCTATGAACTCCCACCGGAGACCCACATCGCCCTACGGGATTCACTTCTATCCCATATACAGAACCTCAAAGACCTCTCGCCCATCATTGTCACACAGGTAACACCGCCAGCCACCTCCCCTTCACTTGCGTAGTTAATTTTGTAGCCGTCACGCCTGCAGTGAAGACATCGTCCCTTCGCTTCTCCGTGAAGGCGCTGTCCCTCAATCACTTTTCTCTGAGGCGCTGCCTCTCCCACTTGCAAATGGTGTTTTGTGTATAAATTAGTGTTTTTGTCATACTTAATACCCCCTTATAAAACGGAGAACTGTCAAGCAGCATTGTTTTGTCTTTCATGCAAAAATCCCCCGGGCCCCTGTCTCTTTTATCCTGGAATGTAGCACCATCCATCTGAATGGCCTAGTTTCTTGTCAGAGAATTTACCACAACAGAACGGAAACTATCAGTAGTTTGTTTTGTTTACAAATGTGAAAAAGAGACCCAATGAATTACTTACAAATAAGTGAACATGAAATGATATACAGCTTGTATCTGTGTTTTGAATAAAATCGAAAATGAGTAATTGTTATGCATCACATTTATTAGCTAATTGAGTTTAGATTTTCATACATCTCTTCCATTTCCTGTTTCACATCTGTCATGTCTAACCTGTCTGTCTCCATCTGTCCCTCTGTTTCTCTCTCAGCTGGCTCTTGCCATTGCAGACCTCGCCCTTCAGATGGCTTCGTGGAAAGGATGCGTTCACACCCTCATTGAAAAGTAAGACCTCCTCTACATGTTCCTTCATATCACTGCTCAAGCAGACAGAATAATAAACAACTGTAGTTGAAAGTATGGGTTTGTGCCAACCCAAATATTGTTGGCACGGGATGTTTTTAATCTAGTGCAGACGGTCACTATCATCGCAGGATGAGTTTGGATCAAAAACTACATTCAATAACTTGAAAATATTTTGATTGGAACCGAATGAATCCAAAGGATCAACTTATTGTCTAGTTTCCAACCGTTACTCAAGACAAACTAACCTCAGTCATTTAACTCACAGCTGGGTAGCCAGACAGACTCTCATCTCATGAGGTTCATGTCTCCGAAGCAGTGTTTCTAGGAATTGAAATGTCTATTCATGTACCACAACAATAATTTCTCTGCCCACGTCACCCCACCAGGTACAACAACGACATCAGCTCCATGACGTTTCTGATAGAGATCTTGACAGTGCTGCCCGAGGAGGTCCACAGCCGCTCGTTACGCATCGGAGCCAATCGCAGGACGGAGATCATAGAGGACCTGGCCTTCTATTCTGCAACTGTAGTCACACTACTGGTGAGAGCTCACCGACCCCCCTTTTCTTATCATTGGTTTCATCCTATATTGACCATATTCACAGTTCACACTGCCATTTTGTTGTTACATCATCATACTCAAATGGATGGCAGTGTTGATTTTGACAGCAAATTTTGATTCAGTTTTAGTCAGTCTTTTGAATAAAATTCCATTTAGTTTTAGTCATCTGAAATGTTTTAGTTTTTGTCTAGTTTTAGTCGACTAAATATCATAAGATTATAGTCGACTAAATCTACAGTTGATTTAGTCGACTAAAATGTATTTTGGTGGTGCCTTGATGGCGTCGTAATGCCTGATTTTACACTTGGTTGCATGCTGAAAATAGCTGATCTACAAGCTCACAACGCATCGTGCTGCGACGCGTTGTGAGCTTGTAGATCGGCTATTTTCAGAGGGCAACACCCTGCCACAACAAAACATAAAATGACTTGCCTTTTAGTTCTACTGGATCTCTTCTCCGCTAGTGCCTCACTAACATTTTAGTCTAGTTTTTATTTGTTGACGAAATTGTCAATATATTTAGTCATAGTTTTAGTCATCGTAGCTTAGTTATTATTTTGTTTTTATTTAGTTTTCGTCAGTGAAAAAAGGTAGTCGACGAACATTTTTCGCCATAGTTTTAGTTGACGAAAACACCACTGATGGATGGGGAACCCCACCCCAACAGGATGGAATAAATGTCTATGGCTAGTATTGGGTACCGAGAACCGGTGCCATACTAGAATACCCAGATCCTATTAAAGTGGAGAATTCAATGGTTCATAAATTATGGTGTGGTGTGCTAATTGGTCTGTCAGTTAGTCTTTTTGTTTGTCCGAGGCTAATTTCACGAACTGCTGGACCAATCAGTGCCAGATTTCGTGTGCATTCTGCCATTAGGCCAAGGACGTACCTCCACATGTTATTTTCACATTGTCATCGTCTACGACTGACATCAAGACCCCATGGAAGACGTGATGCATTTATTAGACCCCATCTTGTTTCCTACCTTTTTTCACTTCCGTCCTGAAGTAAGAGCTTTCACAGCTGTCCCTGTGTCTCTCATTAGTCACTGTAATTCCCCCCGGGCTTTGGCTTGCTTCATTATCACAAGCCAGGGATAAAATGAATCGCTTTGTACTATAGTGCTTTCCTATTGGGACTGTTTAACAATGAATTAATTAAATGACAGTAAAGAGGAACATGAAGTTCAGTGTGAAATAAACAAAAACACGAAGAGCTGGATTAAAATGCAAGATTGTATAAAAATTAGGCCCGTAACGATACAGTAACTGCATCGATGCATCGTTTTGAATTTTCAACGATCTACTATATCGATATGCAAACAGCTAAATATCGTATCGTTTGACTTTGTATCGTATCGAATCGTTCTGCAATGCAAATAATCAATTATATCAAACTAAGTACTTTTAAGAAGAAAAAAAGAGAAAGAGGGGTTTATATCCAGTATCCAGGTATTTATTTTTCACACAGAATTTTTGGGTAAATAAATAGTTACTATATCGATTTTAAGTCATTGAATCGAATCGTATCGTTCTAAATTAACCTGTCCTGTATCGTTCATGTATCGTATCGACTAAATCACTGAATCGAAACATATCGTATCGTTCTAAATTAACCTGTATCGTTCATGTATCGTATCGACAACCAAGTATCGTGATACGTATCGAATCGTTGTTAAAATGTATCGTTACACCCCTAATAAAAATCATGCTTTATTTAAGATGGTTCAGTGTAGAGAGACAGAAAACCAAAGGCAGAGAGAGAGGAGGTGATATACGAGATGATACAGGGATCGGAATTGAACCTGGGTCCTTACACTCCACTCCAGTGTTGATTTTGACAGCAAATTTTGATTTAGTTTTTGTCATATTTTAGACATCTGAATTTTAGTTTGTCTATTTTTAGTCGACTAAGTATCATAAGATTTTAATCGACTAAATCTACAGTTGACGACTAAAATGTATTTTGGCGGTGCCTTGATCGCGTCGTAATGTCTGATTTTACACTTGGTTGCAGCTGAAAATAGCCGATCTACAAGCTCACAACGCGTCGCAGCGCAACGCGTTGTGAACTTGTAGATCGGCTATTTTCAGAGCGCAACACCCGAGCGCAGCCAAGCATAAAATGACTTGTCTTTTAGTTCTACTGGATCTCTTCTCCATTCTTCCCTCACTAACATTTTAGTCTAGTTTTTATTTGTTGACCAAATTGTCAGTATATTTAGTCTTAGTTTTAGTCATCATAGCTTAGTTTTTATTTAGTTTTTATTTAGTTCTTATTAAGTTTTCGTCAGTGAACAAAGGTAGTCGACGAACATTTTTTGTCGACTACCTTTTATTTTTTTGTCGACAAAATCTATACTGTTACACTCATAAGGAGCACTATATATATATCTATATATATTGCTGGTCTGTGCACTAACTGGCTGAACCACCAGGAACCCCACCCCCATGTTGTTGCTTAATCGTGGTACTGATGATACTTTGAATATCTGTGTGTGTTTGTGTATGTGTTCCTCCAGACGTCGTGTGTAGAGAAGGCAGGAAACGATGAGAAGATGCTGATCAAGGTATTCCGCTGCCTGGGCAGCTGGTTCAACCTGGGGGTTCTGGACAGCAACTTCATGGCCAGCAATCAGGTCCTTATGGTCCTCTTCCAAGTGCTGGTCAGTCTCATACTTTTCTTAACCACTTTCAACATGGCGTCGGTCTATATTTTGGGCATGTCATATAGGCAAATATCTTTTTAGCTGGAGTTGGATGTAAATGTACTTATAAATAGATTTGGGTATATAACAGCAGAGTCCTTGGCTTGAAAAACGTCTTGCAATGTGAAATAATAAGTTATGTGATCAGTGATTATGTGCAGTGTCATAAAGTCAGAGTACGTTTTTGCCCTTTTGATCCTGTATATCTCAGAGTCTTCTGTCCAAGTCATTAGCGAGGCCCCGGTGTTTTGACGTTGCGTTCTTCCTTGTTTCCATGTTCTTTGTCAGCAGAGGGATGAGACCTCCACCAACCTTCACGAGGCAGCATCAGACTGCGTGTGCTCGGCCCTCTATGCCATTGAGAACGTGGATACTAACGTGACTCTGGCCCTGCAGCTCTTCCAGGGTGTCCTCACACTGGAGACGGCCTACCACATGGCTGTTGCACGGGAGGACCTTGACAAGTAAGAACACACATTACACACATGAACACACACTGGATTTTCACTGAGAAGCTCCCAATGTCCAGGTGCCACGCATGTCCCATTTTAGCTAAAGGGGCACGAACTTTGCCCCCGCTCCACCCAGATGTCCCATTTCAAGCTGAACACATGTTTGTCTTAAGCCTCAAGTATTTCACTGCCTTAGAATATGTTCTCACAAACTGTCTTTTTATGAAGAAAAAACGCGATTGACTGAAACAGACTTCAGTATAACTATATGAACTATATGAAAAAGTTTTAAACTAGTAGGTGTAGATTTGTCTAATGGGTTTAATATACGGTTTTGCAGGACACTCTGAACGGCGTACTGTCACCTGATGCTGATTCTCAATGTTTACTCTTTCTTCTTGACTTTCAGAGTGCTGAATTACTGCAGGATTTTCACAGAGCTGTGTGAGACGTTTCTAGAGATCACAGTGAGGAGTCCAGGCCAGGGCATGGGAGACCTGCGGACGTTAGAGTTGTTGCTCATCTGCGCAGGTCACCCCCAGTATGAGGTACGTGCATCACACTCCACACACACACACACTCTCTTTTAACGCATACAGTTGCTGGAGAGGCTTTGCATGTGTTGCGTTTTGTTCTCCACACACCAGGTTCAGTACTATAACTTTGTTCTCATCTTGTTCCAGGTTGTCGAGATCTCGTTTAACTTCTGGTATCGTCTGGGAGAGCACTTGTACAAAACCAATGATCCAGCTCTCCACAGTATCTTCAGACCGTACATACAGAGACTGTTGCACGGCTTGGCCCGACATTGTCAACTGGACCCCGACCATGTAAGGACCAACCTCTGCTTCTCGATAACCTAGGGCTGTCCCCAACTCAGAATGTTGGTGGTCGAATCGGCTTTGGCAGTTCAATTCCACAATTTGTATTATATATATATATAAAAGGTCTGTCTGACTTTCTGGCAAAATAGTATGTTGTTTATTTCAGTGCTGACGTGGACCGCAGTAACATGGTCAAGTGCAACTGAGTCATATTAATATTTTTTGAGTATTTAAAATCAATAAATCTGTTAAGACCACTGCATGTGACATAGGGCTGGGTGCTAAAACAATCTCGATAGTGAAAAATTAAAGACTGTGGACATTAATACTTGATATGTATAGATCTAACAGCAGCAATAAAATGAACAGTGTCACTATGCACTGTTTACATTACCAGCAGAGAGGAAAGTGGATGCAGCAGTGATTGAGAAAAGTGTAACAGAAGTGAACTTGCATTATCCTCTAAATATTTTTTTTTTGTATCTTCACTGTAGAATACTCAAATGTGACCCGTAAGAGTTAATTTGTTGTACGGGTCCATTTGGTTTTCATTTGTATACTTACTGTTACTTACTGACCCAGGTTCTGTTTGGTTATGGACCCGTTAAGGTCGAGCACACGCTTGGTTCCTAACTCTCAATCATTTGTCTGCGGACCCCCTGGTTTAATGAACCCTCTGGTTTCTTCATATTCTTAAAACTGGCAGAATTGTCCAATTATCATATTGTGATAAATATCAATATAATCAATATGGAAAAAAATATTGTGATCATATATTTCGCCATGTCACCCAGCTCTAATGCATTAAATTGGCGACAATCCATTTGACCATGTGCAGATTTATTTATGGAGTAGTTATTTGCTGCTACGCTACCGTAGCTGGAGTCGACAGGAGATCAAATAACTCACCGCTACAGAGGTTGAAAGAGAATGCACTTCCACTATGTATATTGTGTGCATCCCAACCGCATGGTTTTCATATATTGTAAAAATTGCATTTGCCAAAAACATCAACTATCAAGGGGAAGCCCTACGATAATCCTTGTAAAATTGTGCTTGAAAATGTTGGCGTCTGGGACGACTCACAGACTGGGTAGGAACGCTTTTCTGAACCACTCAGACTTAATGAGCATCAGTGTCTGACTCGAGAAACGATTTGGCTCCCGAGTTTTTTTTCCCAGATTTAAAAACTTTATCTGCAGTGATAGTAAGTACCGGTATACTCCCCAGTATTCTTTGTAAAGGCGCATTTGTCATTTGTTGTCTTGTTCTACTGACAGGAGGGAATCCCTGAAGACACGGATGACTTTGGGGAGTTTCGGATGAGGGTGTCTGATCTCGTCAAGGATGTGATTTTCCTTGTGGGTTCCATGGAATGTTTTTCCCAGGTAGCGTTCTGAAATGTTTCGTAATTGTCAGAGTCAATTCTTTAGCATTTCATACATGATGTCTTACAGCCTGTATTCTCACACGTGCCTTTTTACTCTTTACTCTCCTCAGCTTTATTCTACTTTAAAAGACGGTAATCCGCCTTGGGAAGTGACCGAAGCCGTTCTCTTCATCATGGCCGCCATCGCTAAAAGCGTTGACCCGTGAGAGCTTCATTCCTTTCGGTGTACATAAATACCAACAATGTCCTCCTTGTTTTATCTTTGCATGTAACATCTAAACCCATTCCCTTCCCGGCAGTGAGAACAACCCTACCCTGACAGAGGTTTTGCAGCAGGTTGTGCAACTTCCAGAGACAGTCCACATCGCCGTGCGTTACACCAGCATCGAACTTGTGGGGGAGATGAGTGAGGTTGTGGATAGAAACCCCCGCTTCCTAGGTATGGTCTAGATTCACCTCTGTTGCGCCATGGATCAATCAATGTGATCCTTAAATTGATTTGTATGTTGCGCCTGAATTTGTTTTACACAAAGTGACTGTACCGTGCCTCTCCATCCTACCGTCCTACCGCAGACCCTGTGTTGAACTACCTGATGAAGGGGCTGAGGGAGAAGCCTCTGGCATCGGTGGCAGCCAAGGCCATCCACAACATCTGCTCGGTGTGCAGAGACCACATGGCTCAGCATTTCCAAGGCCTGCTGGACATTGCCCGTGCCCTCGACACCTTCGCCCTCTCCACAGAAGCCGCTGTTGGTCTGCTCAAAGGTGACCAGGCTCGATCTGTGTTCTTCTTATCCTGTTGTATTCTCCATCACCGTCTAGTGTTTCATGTAGTTCTGTAGACTGATTCTTTGTCAGTCAGTGGTTGCTCTTTAGTCTCAGGTTAGCTTTATGCATTTATTGTAACACTGCTTTACTGTAATGAGTTCTTGCCGGATCTTCCGCAGGTACAGCACTTGTCCTAGCCCGTCTACCCCTGGAGAAGATTTCGGAGTGTCTGAGTGACCTGTGTGCGGTGCAGGTCTTGGCCCTCAAAAAGGTAAGTGAAGATTAACTAGAACAGAGAGGTGTGTTCTTGAATCTATACTTTACCATGCAACTAAAAGTCAAGTGGAAGTGGATGATATGCTCGATTTGAAAATCTCACTGTTTCAGTATGTTCATGGGACCAGTTTCTCAACAAAAGAGGGAGTAGTGCAGCCTACAATAATGATAGGTAGATTTAGAGGTCTGGCCCTGAACCAGTTGGGAGCTTATCTATGTTCCCTGGGTTCTATGTTCCCTACTTACCTAACCCTAAGGTAAATGGGGAACATAGGACCCGGGGAACATAGGGATGACCCCAGAGAGCATACTATTGGTAAAGTAGATTAGAGCATTTGGCTGGTTGAATGGCCTTTAGAGCTTCTGGTCCCATTGAATTCAATTATATCTGCAAAGTTTTTTGTTTAATAACACTACTTATAATCCAAATGTAATGTTGATTTAATTTAGTCTTATTATTTAATAACTGCTATTGTTAAAGCAAAAATAATGAAACGATGGGATGTGAGAAACTGATGTGTTATGATTTACTGTGTCTCCCCCACAGCTTCTCACTCAGGACTCTTGTAATGGAAAAACCGGTGACCCCACAGTGTGGCTAGACAGACTAGCAGTCATCTTTCGGTAAGGGCTGCACCGGTGGATTCGGGCATGAACGCATGTAAACATTTTTGTAAACACGCGTTTTGCTTTAGTTTTGATCACTGACACAATTGTTTTCTCCCTTCTAGACACACAAACCCGATTGTAGAGAACGGACAGTCACACCCCTGTCAGAAAGTCATCCAAGAGGTTGGTTTTCTGTGATTTTGAGTCTTTACAGCGAAAGAATCCAACGGCTGTCAATCTCCTAATCTCTTGTGAACAATGTCATGGTCCTGTAGATCTGGCCTGTCCTGTCAGAGACCCTGAACACACACCAGGCTGACAACCGCATCGTGGAGCGCTGTTGTCGCTGTCTCAGATTCGCTGTACGCTGCGTTGGCAAGGGATCTGCCTCACTACTACAGCCACTCGTCACACAGGTGAGTTGAACACGTTTTTGTGTATTTGAGCAACCCGATCTCACACGACTTGGTATACATTGCACGGAGTGGTCATTCCGTGCATAGACAACTGGAAAACCAGAAAATCCGTGCATAGCCAACCATTTCGGAGGTGCGCAGTCTCAAGGGAACTGGAGACGTTCCCTTGAGCCTACTCGGCGCCGTTTGAGTTACGTACCGATAAGCACAGAATCGTACATTTTGTTGTGGGGACTGCTCTGCTTCCTGGTTTTTCCGGGTTGCAACTGGTTACGTACATATGCACGGATTTTCAGGGTTTCTAGGCGACTATGCACGGAATGACGTGCACTGGATCCGTGCAATGTATACTAAATTCTGTGATCAGGCTGATTTGAGTTGCATGGTTATAGTCTGTTGATCATGAATAATATTTGCGTTGATCATAAGTCATGTTTGTTTCTTTGTGCGTTCCCCAGATGGTCAGCGTGTACCAAGTGTATCCCCACTCCTGTTTCCTTTACTTGGGAAGCATCCTCGTAGATGAGTATGGTATGGAGGATGGCTGCAGACAAGGACTACTTGACATGTTACAGGTAACACATGCACATGTACAGTATAGTACCATTGCAGTGGTTGTGTGTCCTGCTCGTCTTTTAATAAGGAATGTGTTCCTTCTCTCCTCCAATAGGCTCTCTGTATGCCCACCTTCGTGCTGTTGGAGCAGCCCAATGGTCTGCGCAACCACCCTGACACAGTGGACGATCTGTTCAGACTTGCCACCCGGTATGACCTGTCACTGCCAGTAGTGTAATGGGATTTGTTTTACTGGGGGGATGCTTTTTTATGACGTCACGTGCACGCGACATGCTCTGACCAGCATTATGACATTTTCATTTTACATGTCCATAAGTAGTTTTAGTTAGAAATGTGCTATTTTTTGTTTAGTTTTTGTTGTAACATTTTCAAGGAATGCTTTGATTTATAGAGAAAGAAAGGTAGGATATTAGAATGCATAGGCTATGCAATCAATAGAGGTGATGGTGGAAAAACAAAAACAAAGATGATTTCATATGCAATTCTAGTTATTTTGAATGTGTGTCAGTACGACGCTGATCAGATTAGGCTATTCTGACTATCATGGCTTCTGAAACGCGTTTGAGCTTTCCCAAAAAAGTCTTAAACTCACTTTTCAGCAGTATTTTGTCGTTGAAGCTACCTGTCTATGTTCAGTTGTAATTATTCCAATGAACACACAGACAACAAAGACACACTGGCACCAACGCTCAACTGAATGGAGAGACCAGACGTGTGACCAGAGTGTGACCAGAGGTTGGGTTGCGCATCTAATGGGGTGTAAAGTGCCTACTGCGGGGCTATTGTTTTCCTACCCTACCAACAACTAATCTGCGTGCTAGGCTACAACAGCGGTATTGGGTACTACAGTAGTAGCAGTGTGTGATAGTATGGGTACGCATGCTCGCAGCCACGCAAGTGCACACTGGTGCATGTGCGATTGCGCGTGGTCCTGCAAAAAAGAAAACTGGCGGAACGGCGTGGTGTTGCGTGAAGTGACCAGTGCACCCCTGGTCACTGCATGTCGCATCACGACTGATGGGTTCAATTGTCCCCTGTGAATGGGTAACTCTCACTGACAATGAATGAGATGTTGGTAGAACATGGAGTTGTATTTGTACATGGCGGGCGTGATATAACTATAGATATTGTCGATCGTCTTAATCGATTTTATGTTGCTTCAGTGAGCGAGAAACCGGAAGTAGCAATTCCATTCACTCACTGCATGAAGAAAAAAAACAGTCTCAAAACCACACTTTTAGCACATGTGCTAAACAATGGATTCTGCCATAAATACCATTATGTGGATCACTTATCTATTTTATAGTTTTCACAGGGGCCCCCCATGGCAGTGTTTTGTCTCCTATACTGTACCAATGAGTGGTGAACCTTCTTCCCAGAGCATTTTTGCCCTGGGAGCATGCAGATGACACAGCCTTGGTGGGGTTTCTTAAGCCTGACAACTGATCCTTAGGTGTTTTTAAGTGGTGCTCTGACAATTATCTTGAGGGTAACGTGAAAAAAACAAAAACAAAGGAAATGGTCATTTTAGACTTGGTAGAAAACAAGTTCCAAACCCATGACAAACCCATTGAAATGTTTTTAATTTAGAGGAACTTAGGGATAGAGGTTGATAACAAGCTGGAGTTCAATGAATGTGTCCCTGTGAAGGGAAAAAGAAACTGAAGCAGCGAATGTTCTTTTTTTAAAATGTTGATCAATATGTCTTGCAACTGTTTCGCAAGGCTATACTACAAGCATCCTGTCCGTTGGCCTGATTTGTGTGTTTTGGCAGTATGCGGTATGCAGACAGGTTGCAGCGCATTATCAGGATGGCGAGTAGGGTCATTGAGTGTGACCAGATGTCAGCCGCACAGCTGTGCAAAGACCTTATTCTGTATAAGGCTGAGTGCATGTGACCCTACTCACCCTCTAGTACACAATGGACTGCAACTAATAGCCATCAGGGCACAGGAACGATTCTGCAAAAGAAAGTATGAACAGCCAGTTTGGCAAGTATTTTGTTCCTTTTGGACTGTTAAATGAGAGGAACAGCACTAAATGTAGGATTTGATGGTATTGTGATCAGGGCCATTTATGTGCGTCTTATACTCTCTCTCCACACACACACACACACACGCACACACTAGTAGATATGCTTATGATATGTGTTTCTCAAGGGCTATGTCACTGGAGTGTTGTCTGTTTTTACATGGTGTTTAGGGTGCTGGGAAGTGCTCTGTGTTTGTGATTGTTCTGTCTTGTGTACTTGTGGTGCCATGACCACCTGAATTTCCCTAATGGGATAATAAGTTTAATGCCTTGACCACATCATGTGGGTGGTTGAAAAGTAGATTTCTGCCAGGGTATGGGCGTGGCCACTACTGGACACACTCACTGAACGAATAACTCATAAAATGTAATGAACCAGAATCAGCTTTTATCAGAATCCTTAAAGCGTTGCATATTTAGTTGTTCTATATGGATCCGCAACATCTAATGTCTCCCACCCCCTATCTATCCAGGTTTGTCCAGCGTAGTCCGGTCACCCTGCTCAGTAGTAGCATCATTGTTCACATCATCCAGTGTGCCATCGCCGCCACCACACTGGATCACCGGGACGCCAACTGTAGCGTCATGAAGTTCGTCCGAGACCTCATCCACACAGGAGTCAGCAATGATGTGAGTGACCTTGTGACAAGTGGCAAAAGCTCTTGTCAGGCATGCAATGTCTAATGTTGATGGTAAGAACAGTGGTTTGAGGCGATCGGTCACAATTATTATTGGAGTAGTAAATGCAGACCTGCTTAACCACTTTCAACCTGGCCTCCTTATTTTGGGTCATTATAGGCAAAACTTTTCAGGAATGTTGAAAAAGGCCAATCTACAAGCTGCTCGCAAAGCACTGCATTGCGATGTGTTGTGAGCTCAGCTTACAAGGTTCAATCCAGTGAATTTACATTTCTGTGCTCTAACATACAGATTTACTATGATCTGTACGTATCCAGTATAATATGTATATACATGTGTGTATTGTTTTTTTCTTCTGCTGCAGCATGAGGATGACTTTGAGGTGCGGAAGCAGTTGATTGGCCAGGCCATGGAGCAGCATGGACAGCAGCTGGTGACCCAGCTCATGCACACATGTTGTTTCTGCCTGCCTCCATACACACTTCCAGATGTGGCTGAGGTACTCTGGGAGATCATGGTGTTTGATAGGCCGGTGAGTAAATGCACGCGCAATGTCTTACCACTAGATGGCAGTTTCTCAGCTTCAGTGGGGATGGCTGTTGACCTGCTGTGCAAAAGTTGACAGTGGTGAATATCTTGTGTTGTTTTAGACGTTCTGCCGCTGGCTGGAGAACGCGTTGAAGGGGCTTCCCAAGGAGATCTCGGGTGGCGCAGTGACCGTCACGCACAAACAGCTCACAGACTTCCACAAGCAAGTCACTAGGTGAGCAATAACGTTGTCACATCAGTCAAAACTGTTCCCTCTTCCTCTGCTGTACTGTAGAAATGGAAACGCTTGCTGATGATGCAGATTCTGCACGTCTTGCTTAGTTAAGATTAGGAGAGCATTCCCAAGGGCAACCCTCTACCCTGGATATATATGCAGTTCTGTGTCAGATTGTAGCTGTGGAGGGTTAATGCCTGACAGGACCATGCCCAGACAGGCTGCTGTGGAGACGCAAATTCACGCAATGGAACGTTGAAAAACTGGCACAGGAAAACCATGCAGATTCCCTGTGTCTTGTTCAGGCTCGCCCGGGACCTTTTTCTGTTGTAGCCGCCCTCTCAGCAGGGGAAGGCATGATGGGATGAACCTGAGCGTTATGTGTTTCATAAGAACCAGACTTGACTCCTCTCCTAAGACAGTGTAGAACTTATGAACCATAGAAGATCATTGACAGCAAATACCTCTAATCTCTTTTTAACCCATTAAGACTTGGAACGCATCTGTGTACTTTTTTTATTTGAGCTAAAAAGCATTATTTGACACTTTGGCTATTCAAAAATAGCAGATCTACAAGCTCATAGCGCGGCACTCGGCACCGAGTGCCGCGCTACGAGCTTGTAGTTCTGCTATTTTTTTTTAATCGTGAATTTTTTTGCAAATCTTTTAATATAAATATTTTAAAGCAAACATTTTTAACTCAAATCTTTGCTTCTGGGGGTCCCTGGAACAAAATATTTTGAGATGGGGGTCGGCGGCCAAATACATATAATGTGGGGGGTCTTGAGCACCACTGATATAGAAACATACGTTTTTCAGAAAACTGTTGGGATTTAGAAGACATTTGTAGAATCTGCCTGAGGTCTTAATGGGTTAAGAAGTAATTTGTAAAAGCGGTATTTCTTGCATGCATCAATACATTTTCCAACGTTGCTTCCAATCTAACTTTTTTTTCTGTCCTCCTGTTCACCCACTGTTTCCCCAGTGCGGAGGAGTGCAAACAGGTGTGCTGGGCCATCAGAGAGTTCACCAGATTGTTCCGATAGCCACGCCACTCCTTAGAGCTCTGCCAGAATACCAGGTAAAAAGCTTTTCCACAAAATATCAGCCCACACGAGGGCCAGTGGGATGAGATAACCCCATTTTCTTAAAATCACCATAAATAAATAACGATGGGTAACAACTGGCACTGCAAAGTTGTTGACTTGCACATTTCCCCCTCCTCAGGTTAAATCTTTTGTTGGCTAACATTCAGAGGTGACGGCAAAAATACGCTGAGGACTGCAGATGTGAATCTAAAGGGAACTCTTTACTGGAAGATGGCGGGACTTGGCAACATGGAAAAGCCAAAAGGACGCACCACTCTGAAATTGGAGTGACAGGGTGGTAAAGAGACATAAAAAGACTCTGAGAGGTCTGATAATAGGAGGCCCCCCAAAACTCCTCTTTCAGCTCCCTCTTAAGCCCCCCTCTCCCTCACTGTCCCCCCAGCAACAGGTGGCATCCGGGGTAATGGGGTGGGACGAGGGCGTGCCCCAGGGATGGAGGGATGTTCACCGACCTGGAGAGCACCGATGGATTCAGCTCTGTGTCAGCCGGATGTCTTGAAGTTCCATCTTTAAAAAAAAGAACAAGGAAAAAAACAACAAACAAAAGATGTGCCTGGTTGCAAATCATAATGCATCAAAAAAGACTTGTACGTTTTAAGATAAAGGAGAGAAATCAATTTATTTTCGTGGACGTTTCTTTAGGACTTTATCATGGTCTTGCTGTCCGTGCCATATGAAAATGAATAGCAAACCCCAGGATGCTCTTCACAGCATGGCCACCAGTGCCTGTGGAGGCATGTAGTTGGTGGAAGGGTAATGCTTGAAGATTTGGCGTCACCTTTGACCTTTTTAACATGTTGGCTGGAATTTTAGTTATCTTTTGCCAGAAAGCAAGAATCACTCGACTAACTGGTAAAAGAAACATTTTTTTTTCTTTTTTTTTTTTTTGCTCTACCAGTTGATATCACCCATATTTGGGAGAGACACAACATCACTGACGATGTAGCCTTGTATTGAACAATAAAAAACAACAACTGAGAGGAACAAATATGCTCTTGTTATATTTTGCCTTGAGTCTCACCGGTATCTATCTGTCGGTTTGGGACCCAGACTCACTTTTCCTCGTATCTATTCAGTGAAACCAGTTCGACTAGGTGTCCATTGTTGTGATTGCTACAGTAGCAAGTCAAACAACACTTTATCACTCTGTAGCAATAAATGCATGTGAACATTCACACAAGACTCATCCTGGCAGGTGGCTGTATGCATCCTGACCGATCCCTAACTGCACAAGTACCCTCACTCACTCAGTAATCCGAATCCCTCCATTTAATGGGGATCTAGCCTAGATCTAGCCACTTTCTAGCCCTCCTCCAGGGTAAGCTGATGTCATAATCACACTTCTCTTTTGTATCACATTTTGTCATGTTCAGACCCCATTCACAGCATGTTCAAGTCAAACAGGTTCATGTTTGTTTAGCACCTACTTGGGAAGAATGGTTTTCCTTACTGTTCTGGAATCCCCGAAAGAATTGCCAATGTCATCTGATATGCAAAGTTGGGCGCTCTCAGGGGGTGGGAATGTTTTGAAGATGGCCATACATTTTCTTGAATTGAAATTACATTGTGCTTTAGGGGACACACTGTATGTGCATTTCAGTTCATTGTTGATTATCATAATCTATACAAATAACATTTACTATAAAATTGCAGAGAAAATTCCGCTGTTTGTTTTGGCCCTTCTCTGTTCCTACAAATTCCATGATGCATTTTGTGGGCAAGCATCAGCCTGGCATGCCCATATGGTGTATATCCGCCATTTACTCTACCTGATTCATATTTGCTGAAGTTAAGATTGTCTTTTGCTGTAAATACAGTGAACAAGGACATCTGTCACTGAGGGTAGCTGCATAAAACTGGACATAAGGGTGATTATACTTGGTACCAATGTCCAAGCTTGAGCTTGGAAATAGGCTATTTTCGGTGTGCAACCAAATATTAATCCAGCTTAAAGGACCACTTCAGTTATTTTCAACCTATCTTCATATCCATTTTTGTCTACTCACTGACACTGTCTCAGAGGGCCGTGGACAGTTCAGACACCAAATCCAAGCTAATAAAAACTCCAGGCTTTCTATTCCTGGAAAGTTGGCTTGCTATAATATAAACATTGTTATCACATTAATACAACTTAAATCTTGTTTGAAATGACTAAATCTGCCTACTGCTGATGTCACTGGTAGGTGGGTTAGCTAAACTGTCCACAGCCCTCCTGAGACAGTGAGGACCAATATATGACGACGGGTTGAAGTGGTCCTTTAGGGGTTATCACGTTCATGGTTTTTACCCCAGGGATGTCATTGTGGTAAAACTTTTCAAAGAAACAAAGCTGCTGTTTTTACAGCTGTGAATAGAACATTAGCCTTACAACAAATACATATCTCTGCCGTCCGGCAGGAACCAGCTAATTCCAAAATGTCAAATTTTCAGGAAATGAAAAAGAAAAACAGAAAAAAGTTGTTCATAATTGATAAGAACAGCTGAATGGACCTCCAAGCTCACAATGAGGTTGGAGGTCAAAAGGGGGTGGAGCCTGGAGTCAGCAAAACCAGCTAACTCCACCCCCCTTTGCTGGAGTTAGCTCCTTTTGTCAAAATCACTTTTTAGTACTTAATACTTTTCATTGGTTCAATTGTTTTACCAACACAGACAAAGGGTGTTCAATAGCACTGACTTATGGAGAAAAAAAATGCAAAAGCGAAAAATTTAGTTGAGCTGGATCCTGCCGGACAGCAACGATATACTAAGATGTTAAATTGTGATAGTCCCTTCTAAGGAAATAATGCAAATCTTTCATTTTATGGATACCAATTCTGTTTTGCCTCCCAGAAATGCTTAGAAATTCAGTTCTCTTGACAAATTAGAATATTAAATAATTGTTTTGGTAAGGGAGACCATGTAGGATTTATTCAAAACATTCAAATATGTTTAACATTGACAACACAACTTGACACTTGAGGAATACTGCAGTGGTGTTTATTGAAATTGTTAAATTCTAAGAATACTCAGTTTCTAATTAAATTGGCATTAAACACAGCTGTTATGGATGCCTGATGAGTGGTGACTCAGCCAGTTAGTGCAGACCATACGCTTTTGAGCGTGAGGACCGTGGTTCAAATCTCTCTCTGCCCTCGTCTTCCTGTCTCTACTACATGGACCTATCTGAAATAAAGCATGAAAATGCCAAAAATATATCCTTAAAAAAATTTAATACAGTGGTTAGAATGATGGCTTTAGAGCCCTTCAGGTTAACTCAACATGAAGTTACTGCTATAACCTCCCATGTTGGCTTGAGTCTCTCAAGCTCTTGAAGGGCCTAGGGCCCCCAGTGGGTGGGCACACTTTAATAGCCTCAGGCTTTGTGGTGTTTCCCAGAATCTTATTTCTTATCCCCAATATGTGACCCTCTGGTTCAAGGTCCATTACTGGCCCAGGGACCCTGGATGTGTTGGTTCTGGAGGAGTCTCTGTAGCTCCTTAAACTGCTCCACTGTGTGGTCCTTCACGTCAGGGTGCGAGATTTGTAGTCGAATGCTGTCCAAGGACCAATTGAGCTCTCCAGAGAACATCTCTGTCAGGATCCTTGCCGCGACTGGGACCACCTATGGAGAACAATGTCTATTACTACTAGAGAAGTATTTAGAAGAATTTAGTAAGTTTATCATACTCTATATCATACTCTCTCCCCCATGTAAAGCGACTTTGAGTACTTAGAAAAGCACACAAAACAAAGCACATACATTTGAGATTAATATTATACAAATGGGTTTCGGCCTTGGTCTTCCAGTTCCTACAGTTCCTGTGACACATTTTGCGGGTGAAAATGGGCCTGACCAAAGATGCTTAATTTAGGAAGATACGCCATCCCACACTTTGCCAGTAGGTGCGAAATGGTACACAAAATGGTCTCTTTAGGTGGGCGCCGTCTGACATCAGATCTCGCGAACGTCCTATGATTACCGTTGCTGGATATCGGGAGAGTGCGTTGCTGGGACAGAAAAAGGTCGATAACAAAGTTGTCTTTCTGAAAAAGTAAGTGTTAGGAAGATGTGTGGCTCGTGAAGAATGGATACAATATTTAGTTCAATGACGATGGGGCTAAACAATCCGTTCGAACAGAAGCTTTGTTCATGTTCACTTCTTCCTTTGGAATTAATACGCACCACCACCTACTTCTGGTCTCCTAAATAGGCAGACACTACGTCACACTGATACGGGAAGTAAATGGCGTGTTGCTTTTCTATTGTTTGTTTTGGGCCCGACACACCCATAGGTCTATATGACCGCCATTACATAAATGATTACTGACTGATTTAATCATTTATCTTCTGAAGATCGCTCTCAGGGTCTTGATTTTCAGAAGGACAATGTCAGAGGTAGCACCTAAACGCCTGGAAGTAAGCGTTTTAGTGTACACATTCACAGATACAGTTCTGTAGTGCTCAGTTTCATGTCTGGTAATGGAACATTAGCCCTACAACAAATATAGAGATAATGTTGAGAATCGTCAGTGTTCTAAGGTCAGTGGAGGCATGCTATACAATCAGAGCACTGACCTGGACAATAATAAGCTTCTTTTCTTTGGGTTTCTTGTCCGGCCAGTCCTCCCCAAAGCAGAAGTAGATCTCAAAGGGAGGAGGGCGGTGGGCTTCACCTTTCTGGAACAAAATTAGTCCTGTTTTCCGTATGCGGGGACAGAGGAAAAAAATAGATTTCAGTCAAGATGAACATGATATTTCTGCTCAATCGCTGTTGAGCAGAAATCTTGTAAAAAAAAACATAAAATCTTATTTTCATAAATCAATGCCTTATTTTATACTTATGCCATATGACAGTGTCGCACAAAAGCAGCGAAACATTTCGACAATTTGTGAGATTTTGCCTATAATGACATGCCCAAAATAGGGATGCCCTGTTGAAAGTGATTCTGTCTGTGGGTTTTATAAATATTTAGCAGATGAAAATATATATAATGTATACAAATATATATATAATATATATATTTTTCAAATATATTTTTTTGGGGCTTTTCTTCCGTTAATTGATAGTTTACAGTGGAGATGGGCAGTAAAGATCGTCGGGAACAGGACTCGAACCCGCGATGCACGGTCAGGCTACTTTAGAGCCCAAGTGCCCCCGATGAAAAGTATTAAGAGCTTGTGACTAAAGAACTACACTGGATCCATTGGAACTAACACCGGTAATTTTTTAAAATTTCCTGATTAGTAACTGTTTGGACATAAAAGGTTTCCACCTGACAATAAGATATACCCCCCCGCCCCCCTTCGAACTTTTCTTGCCAATTTTGTCATCGTCAATTCTCCAATCGCCCCATTATGGGCCTAGGGAGAGTATAGACATCCATGCGCTTTCTCCAGTACACAGAGTTGCCAGCTGCCACTTTTCATCTGAGAAGTTTCACCGGGAGACCATAACACACACTGAACAGGCTGCAGTAGGAGTCGCTAGTGAATGTTCAGTATGACCGACCATTTGGTTCGAATTTGTGCGTCTCACCTTGCAGGAAGTCATTAAGGCTGAACACTTTGATCTTCTTTTCCCGCTCCATGGGGTTTGGCGGGCCCTGCTCGGGCATGCCGGGCCCGGACCAGTACACTTTGCATTGACACAAGCGGATGGCGTAGATGTCCTGCTCCCAGATCTCCAGTATCAAACCGCGATCCATCACATCCAGTAAAGCCTCAGTGTAGAACTTCTGTTTCTGGTTCTGGATGCCGGTTGAGTCGGGGAACCGGACCTGCTGGAGGCTGACAGGCCCAAAGAGGTCCACCTGGTCCGGAGTGGGCTCCAGGTGGCCATAGTACAGTCGACAGCCTTGGGGGTTGCTGACAGTCAGAGAATCTGCCGTACGGCCGCGGTATTGGAATTTCATGTCCAGATCAGTCACTGGTCACAGCCACAGACAGAAAGGGTGAAAGACATGGAGTGAGCCAGTGTGTTAACACTAGAAAAAAGTTATTTTCACAATGCTAATTATATTTAATTAGATGCACACTGTTAACTATTCTCATGCAAAGAATAACAAATGAAACAACAAATATGTTTGCCTGATGGTAACCACAGAACCTACCACGCCTTCCGCCTTTATGCCAGTGTGTGTCAACTGCTGGGTGTGACAGACTGGTATGCATGTGCGTTACCGACCGCTTCACTAAGACCCACATAATCCACATAATGGCAAATCAGGCCACTGCTATTGTGATGATATGCATCTCAAATAACACCCAAGTTTAACCTCGCTATGTACTGTATAATCTGAGGGATAAAGAAACGCTAATATACGCTGCTGCATGTGGTTGCGTCTTACGCATGCGACTATGGTTCCCACTGCCAGGGCAAATGTTCTACTCACATGGAAGGCTGCTCAGCAGGTCATACTTGCAGGGCTGAGCCTGTGCCTCTCCCTGGGTTTGGACCCCTGGCATGGGGCTATCATCCATAGGGGCTGGCTCAGAGGGTGCAGAGGCGACAGGGGGAGGCATCTCTGAGAGGGCTGTCGGTGGTATACCCAGCCCGTCCGAGAGTCGTCCACGATGCACAAAGTCACCCTGTTCCATGCCACCCACCAGCTGAACCTGGGCTGGGAAGTCTGACCGAGGAAGGTCAGCCGTCACGGGAAGGCCTCTGCTGGGATTGGTTTGCATGCTGTCAGGAAGATGGGACATCGGGATGAGGTGGGCTGGACGAAACGTGCCGTTCACCTGGGTGGTGTAGTGCGCAACTTCTCTGTGTGCAGGGAAGGTGGGGAATGATGGTGGGTCACCAAGTCCTGAATCTGGAAGAGATTGTCAAGAAACATATCTTAACCACATGAACCCTAGCTTCCCTATTCTAGTGAACATTCGGTCAAAATAGCAGATTTACAAGCTCACAATGCAAAGATATTTGGTGTACAGCAAAAAAAGGAGGGGTCTGGTATAGACCCCTGGGGGACTCCAGTCAACAAAGTATATATATATAGGGTCTCTTTCAGAGATAGAACACATAACACACACACAGTAAATGAGTACATCCTATATTCTAGCGTTAAAGTGGTTAAACATACAGCAAAACGTGAGTAGAATATTGAATTGGAATTCCAGACCCACTTTGCTGTGGCATCAACACATGGGATGCCAACAAACTGAACAAGGTGAGGAAGGCTAGCTCCATAGTTAAGAGTTGAGCTGGATGATAAGGAGGAACCTGCACGCTATCCCGGAGAACCCTTCCCATCCCCTCTATGCCAAGCTAGCAGGAATGCCAGAGACTCATTCCCCCACGGCACACCACAAAGCAACTCTCTTTTGTGCCAGTAGCCATCAGGATTCACAACCAAGCTTGACCCCATGAGAGCTTGCACTGTCACCTGCACTGTCTGTTCTATTCTTTGGGATTACTGACTCCTGCTTTGACTCTGGTGGTACTGTCTTGTTATTTATCGCTACTGACCGCGGCTTTGACTGGCACACGAGTTGCACCTGGGCTACTAGGATGTATTAATGAGCGATATACTTTTTCCTTTCTCCAAATGTAGTCGTATGATCAATGACCAATGTCAATACTCATAATTCAGATCAATGTGATAGCTATCCATTATGTTACATCAGTGACCATATAGGCTACTCCAACAATAATATTTAAGGACCTTTTACTTACTAATTGTGAGACCAACAAGATTCGGCATCTGAAAGCATGAAAGTTAGATAAAGATTAAATCGTAAACCATCCACAGGAAGTACAGCTTCTGTTGTATCTCTCATTTTTAATTACATACCTCTTCCTCATCTTCATCAACAGTATCTGAAACCAAAAAGGAGAAAAAAAATGTGTCACATTTCAGTGAATTTGAAATATCAAAATCCAACGATTTCATGTAACAGTACAGATCTGCACTTTCAGCTCAGTAGTACACATCATAATATCAGCCGCTGAGATTAACCAGTAAACATCTGTTGTGCTTACCTCCATTAACAGGTTGGTCGCAAACCTCGTAGATTTTGTACGGCTGAACAGGGGTCTCCTTGGTACCATCGTATTTGAGTCTGAACTCGCGGCTTTTGTTCAAGGCACAACGCAAGTTGGCCTTCCACTTTGCTGGGTCGGGTTCATCAACTCCCTCTTGGTACTTCCCCGTCTCCAGGGCCCAGGCCTGAGTGGTAAACAGGGGACAAGCTGGTTTAATCGTTTAACCTCGAGAGTGTACAATTGTAACCAAAGGCACCATGGGTCCATTTGGTTACACTCTAAGAATTACAAATGGATAAATTGACACTGAGGATTTTACAATGTAGTGAAATGATAAACTACACTGGAAAAAAAATCTGAAATAGATGGTGATTAAGGCAACTGCAAACAAGGAAATGATCATCTGCCAATGACCTTTTTTTCAGAAAATTACTGAAACAGAAAAGCCCCAAGAAAGTGAAATGAAACTCAAAAAAGGGTAAGAAACTGAAACAAAAAAAAAGTACGGCAGTCATATCACAATTCCTGTCTGGAAAAGGAAGTTCTTTCTCCCTTAAGTTCTTTTCTTACGTGCTTCTCACACTCTGTGTTCTGTAAATGTCAATCCGGTGATACTTCCTATAGAACTTGTGTCCCCTGACTCCCCTATATGTCTGTCTGGTGTTCCGCAATTTCTCTAGCATGCTATGGACTCAGCTGAGCAATAAGCTATAAATAACCACAGTAAGGGGAAATATAACTGGCAAGATAACGTATCGTCAACATGTGTCAAACAAATGACTAGTGGCCCACATTAGAGATAAGACAAAACTGATCCACTTTTAATCCCTTCTTCCTAGTGCTTGTATCTCTTTATCTGCTTCGCTTAAGTTCAACAGTTGAACATTCTTATGCTATGAAATGAAATGAGACACACGAGACTGTTAAAGAATTGCCTTCAGGTGAGACCTTAAAGATGGTGTTCTCCTCCTCCGACATGGGCAGGTGACGTGTGGCATGCCTCCAGGGGATCTGGAAGAGCCTATGATCTGGAGTTAGCCACTGTAGGCCTGGGTACTGTCCGCTGTTCACCTGGGCTAGAAGCCAGGGCTTTAAGCGGATCCTCCGTGGTTGAGTGCTCATGGCTGAATGGCTCTGGCTGGACACAGGGACCACAAGCAGTAGGACTGGGTGAGGGGAGATGGGAATGTAGTGTTGAGGGTTGTAGGCTTGTTATCGGGGGTTATTGTGGGTCTCTGTAGACTGTAGAGAGTGTTCTTCCAAGAAACCTCCAACAACGTCACACCTGGAAGGCAATAAAGTGGATGAATCAATGAGATAAAAAGGTAAACAACACAGAATGTCAGTATTTGTGATGGCAACATCCCTCTGTTTAGGAAATTATCCCTTTAGAAACAGGGGCTGGAATTCGCACAATGTGCCATGTAATACAAGAGCAAGGATCGTTGCACTGAACGAAAGCAGCAGCAATCCACAGAAATGGACACTTGTTCTATTTTAAACAGATCAATAAAAGAAAACTGTTGGGACTAGTTTATACTTTTTTTTAGCCAACCTAAATTTTTGTTGAGCTGACTTTTTTTTTATTACCAGCTGAAAGCCCTAAACACTGAATCAGGTCAAAGCAATGTGTGTCATCATATTATATTTCAGTAAACACAAGAAGGAATGCAATTCATTCAGAGCCAATGGGAAACTGTTTTCCCAATGACAAATCACAGACTTGTAAAGGCAAATGGTGGTGGTGATACTGACTGTCAGTCAGACACACAGGAATAAAGCAAGCACACATTTTGACAGTTTTAAATTTACCAGGTGCAATGAGCACCTCACCCTCCCAAGGTTAACATTTCTATTTTGAAGTGAGCAGCTACGAGTGTTAAACTTATACTATGATTACTATCCACATAATAGCAGGCATATGCTTAATGCTTCTAGTTAGAACCAATCATAGTTTTTCACCTCCTGTTTCATTAAGAAGCCAATTCTACACAGGCCTAATATGGTACATTCATTCAACATGTACCAACCACTACCAGTAATGTAGTAAGTAAAATACTGCTAGTGGCAGGCTATGCCAGGTTTGTTTGTGTTTGTTTTGTCAGAGCAACTGTACATCACTGTCTCCTAATCTGATATAAGAGTAACATTGCAAAAGAAAACAATATTTTAGCCTAATTTTATTGTTGTTTTAAACCTTAATTTTGGAATTGCCGTTGTCTTTTTACAATCAGACTGCTGGTTTCATCAGAGAGAGAGACTTTCATCAATGAACAGTTGTTCAGGTAGGTCAGCTTATCTATATTAGTTCATAAATATCTAATAAATTAAATTATGGTCCCACTTGCCTGATATTGTAAATCCAAGAAAGACTTGAGCAGCAGCAGGTGACAGACAGCTGGTCTGTGTTTCTGTGCAGGTAAGAAGTTAGTTACACTGTATCCAACTGAAACCTTACAGGTAAAGAAGTTACACTGTATCCGACTGAAACGTTACAGCACAGCAGCTGCATTCGCACGTGTTCAAGATCAATATCGAGACATTAAACATGTCTCAAACAACAATCCGCAAAGCATCGTCAAACAAGCAGCAGATGTATGCTTTACAGAGGACGGCAACGAATGTGTTTGTTTGCAGAACTAGTATAAGTAACACCCTTCCGGGTGTTGGCACTTAGGACGGAAGCAAGCAAGCAAGCAGTGCAATAGCCCTGGTTCAGAGCGTTAGCGAGTTCTCTCTAACACTCTGCCAGGCGCGCTGCTATTCTCGTAGACCAAAAATTCCACTACCGTGCGAGGTCTCCAACTTTAGTACAGAATAAACCAAACTATTTCGCTATTCACCGAAAAAAAGGCTGTTTTGAGTTGTTGAACGTCCATTCTCCAGGGTGGGAAGCCTCTCAGGACCCCCCACTCTCTTTATAATTCACTTTTTGGGTAGAAAATAAAATATGTCTGCCAGATGGAAATTATTTTATGTACTCCACTGCGCCCTCTAACAGATCTGGTCAATGATAATTTATACTACCAGATCTGTAGAGGGCGCAGTGGAGTAAATAAAAGAGTAGACCAATTATTTGTTTACCAACGTTGAGACTGGACGCACAGGTGATTGTTTCATGCAATCAATTCTCAACCTGTTGTTTTGGGGTTTCGCTGGTTTCAGTGCACCCCGACCCCCTCTTGTGTGTTGGCTAGTGAGGCGCGTCCTAGCGAGACCTGACAGAATGGGTTTCATTTGCAACCAGTATGACGGTCGCTTGCAACCAGTGCGACGTCGTCTGTTAAGGGGTCTAGACATATTTTATTTTCTGCCCAAATGGTGTATTATACAGAGAAGGTGGGGTGCTGAGAGACTTCCCACCCTGGATAATAGACTTTCAACAACACAAAATGCCTTTGTTTCGGTGAGTAGCGAAATAGTTTTGTTTATTTTAACTAAAGTTGGAGACCTCGCACGGCAGTGGAATGTTCGGTCTATGGGCAGAGCAGCGCGGCTGGCAGAGCGTAGAGAACTCACTAATAGCTAACAGTGCAATCTGAGTGCAACTGTGTTGACAGCCAGTGGTGGAAAAATTACTCACCTTTTGTTTTACTTCAGTAAAAGTATCAATACTGCAATGTAGAAAATACTCTGTTGCAAGTAAAAGTCGGGAATTCAAAATTTACTTGAGTAAAAGTACCTAAGTATTGGCATCAAAATGTACTTAAAGTACCAAAAGTAGAAAGTATTCATTATGCAGAATGGCCCATTTCACAAATGTATAAATTGTATAAAAATATTTTGAAAATAGCAGATCTACAAGTACTTTCTACTTTTGGTACTTTAAAGTTCATTTTGATACCAATACTTTTGTACTTTTACTGAAGTAAAATTTGAATTCAGGACTTTTGCTTGTAACAATAACAGAGTATTTCTACATTGCAGTTTTGATACTTGTCTTTAGGTAAAAAAAAGAGTACTTTTCCCACCACATTTGCTATGAGTCATGCAAAAGGGTTACAATGTGTTTTTTCCAGACGACAGCTGCACTGACACAGGGCCTGAAGAGAATCCCTGACCAGTTGGGATACCTGGTGATCAGTGAGGATGGCGTGTTAGCGGTGAGTGTTTAGAGGATTTCTTTATTTTCATTGATTGATTGATTTTCTGTAACAGTGTCTGACACTTCCTATAAGTATGGCAATTTCTAGATCCTGAGTAAAAAGTTTTTAGTACTTTTTCCACCACAGGAGAGAGCCCACACAACACAAGTAGAGCAGGTCCACCAAGTTATAGCTCACAATTTGTCCACTGGAGGGCGCAAGATCCTTTTGAATGGATTGTGGACAGCTGCAGCTAGGGTATCCTATCCGTCCACACGGATGGATGGGGGGGCCGCTTGTAGATCTGCTATTTTTGAAAAATCATGAAAATGTATATATTTTTTAACCGAACATTTTTCATTCAAATGTTTCCTTCTGGGGGTCCCTAGCTCTGCTCTGGTCCATAGAAATGCTATGGACCAAAGCCAGGGGTCAAATAACTGATGTGTACTGTTAAATCTATAGGTTGAACTGATTTTGATGCTATATTAACTCATTTGTCTGGGGGACTACCTGGAATCCCCCTCAAGGACCCCACTTTGAGAACCACTGGTGGGGTGGGTGATTATATAGGCCTACAGATATAACAGAAATAGAGTTACAATACAGCTACATTTTAAAAGTATAGTAGCCTACATTACAGATAACATTACAGAAAGTAAAGTACAGTACAGATACATTACAGAAACTAGAGTAGTACAGTACAGATACATTACAGAAACTAGAGTAGAGTAGGCTACAGTAGAAACTATGGTAGATATCATTCATCATTTGGTAAGACAAGATGGTCATTGGTGTCAACGTGCTTTCTGTCCAGGATTTCAATTCATTCCTCTCGCCATATCTTCCAAAAGCTAACCTCTGGTAAGGGGCACAAATGTGAATTTCTGTTGCAGTGTATACTTTTATTTAAAGCTCAGAGACTGTACCTTTTGGCGAGACAGAGCTGACAGTGGGGCCTGTGAGAGAGGAATATGAGCCAAGACAATTTACATCCACCCATATTATATATAAGATGGCATGCCTGGTCCTCTCTCCTCACTATGTGTTTGATTGTTCTGTCCCCCATACAAACAGGAGAGTATCTGTTTCTCTCCAGTCCAGGCCATACACACCAGCCATGGCAGGAATTATCCACAGAATGCTATTAGATATCTGTAGTCCTATGAGTCTTGGCACTCAAAGGTATCTCATCTTCATAATCACTAATGGCATCATTATCATAATCACTCAGCTATTATCTTCTTTTATTGAAACCTGTGTGCAATATTCACTGAATTATTTATTTATTTTTTATTATACGTGCCCCTATGAACTTACATGAATTAAATACATTAATCATATATTATACTGTATATGCACATACACACAGTAAATTCACATGCACCTTGCACCCGTTGTGACTTGTAGATCTGCAAATTCCACTATTTATTTTTAAAAAAAAGTTTTTGAATTCATGAAATTCTTTAGATTTTTTTTTACCAACGACCCATAAAAATCGATCCGCGACCCAAAACTCTGTCCCGACCCAGTGTTTGAGAAATAGTGGTGTATATGGAGGAAGATGTGTCTGTGCAACAGAGGCCTGTCAGGCCAAGGACACCTCCCTGAAAATTTGATACAAACACTGCTGCTGCCCTTATATCGTCCTTCTGATGTGTAAGATTGTGTGTTATTTTAAATCTTTATGGCTAGACACTATAGCAACAATACAAAGTTGTTTTGTTACCTGACTTATTACCGCATCGCACTACGATGGTTCGTGCGGAAAGTTTATGATTTATAAGTTGACGACGCGCTGTGAGCTTGTAGATCTGCAATTTTCATCACATACAGAGTAGGCTATAAATCTCCTTTGCCCACGATATTGTCCCGGTTCATACGCAAATTAGATATGATGCATCATGAAGTTTCCCATTGTGCTGAGGGTCATGTAGCCCTGGTCCAGAGCGTTAGTGAGTTCTCTCTAACGCCCTGCCAGGCGCTCGGCTAGTGAAAGAATTCCATTGCAGTAAAAATAAACAAAACTACTTTTCCATCACCAAAACAAAGGCTGTTTTGTGTTGTTGAAAGTATTCTCCAGGGTGGGAAGCCTCTCAGCACCCCACCTTCTCTGTAAAATCAGAAAATAAAATATGTCCGCGAGACGGAAATTATTTTATCTACTCCACTGCACCCTCCACAGAACTGATCAATATAAATTACCATTGACCATATCTGCAGAGGAATAGACTTTCAACAACACAAAACAGCCTTTGTTTCGGTGAGTAGCGAAGTAGTTTTGTTTATTTTTTCTACAGTTGGAGCCCTCGTAGGGCAGTGCAATTCTTTGTCTATAAGCAGAGCCGAGCGCCTGTCAGGGCGTTAGGACCAGAGCTTTCAGGGCACCAGGACAGGGGGAGAGCAGCAAAGCACTTGCTGTAACGATCAAACAAACAAAATGCAAAAATACAAATCAAGCAAAACAATATATGTTAAGAGACACATTCACTGTAAATTCTTGAGTGTTAATAATAAAAAAAAGCAGTGTACAAATACATTTGTACACTGTATTTGCATTATTTAAGTCAAGTGAAGACATACATTGCCACAAGCAAGATTTTATCACCCACAAATTACCCTTTTTGAGTAATTGATTAGACAATATTGACAGAGTTTCTTCATTGACAACATTTGTTTATTTACATATGTACAGTAACGCTAATGGATATTTTTAAGATTGCAAACTGTAAAGCAAGGATTCCGTACAGGACCATACTGGCAGTCTGGCATGTTTAGCCCATTGACTCAACTCATTTCTGCTAACCACTTTCCAAAGCATACTTCGATTTTTGAGGAAGCCATTGGATTCCATTCATTCAGAAAATCTTTAACGTATTAAAGACATTAACAAAATAATTGTCTGTTTATCTATGATTATATGGCCAGAGCTGTGAATAGACAATGACATGTCATGTGTCTGCAACAATGCAGATGTCACATGATCCATATTTGCATACCTGCCAACCTCAGACCAGGGGGGGGGTTTAACAGAGTAGATGTAATTTCCAGTATTCTGGTGGATTTTGGGGGTTTGACACTTTTATCAGGCTTTACTTACATAGGCTCCATTAAAAAGTTAAAAGTAGCAATAAAAGA
Organism: Gymnoscopelus braueri; assembly: GCF_963280865.1. Taxonomy (NCBI): domain Eukaryota; kingdom Metazoa; phylum Chordata; class Actinopteri; order Myctophiformes; family Myctophidae; genus Gymnoscopelus; species Gymnoscopelus braueri. The sequence goes on from NC_137625.1 coordinate 24,744,300, forward strand.
GCCATATTTAATAATAACCACTACGGTGATTACTTAAAAGTGACTATCTCTTTAAAATTGCATTCAATTACAATGTGTCACTTGGATACATGGATTGTATTCGTACACCGTATGTGGGACTGGAGTTTATCCAGACATAATATACATAAAGCGACAGTAAAAGAGTAACATTCCCATTCTCTCAGAAAGAGAGGTGTGGGTTGCCACACAAAAAGGGTGGAATCCCCAAAACGCTTTTGAAAACAGGAGAGTTGGCAGTTTGTCATGTTGTGTTCAGTATGTCTGTTATGCGTCATAGTACTGGATGAATTAGTAGGGTAAGGCCAAACACTTTGGCTGCCATAGAAGCTTCCATTCCAAGACGTAGATATCATGTTGAATTGCACTAAATATGATGACTGTAAGTTTTGACCCATTGCATTTGCTGAGAGAAATAATGTATGTAGAAGAGAAACAAAAGAAGTCTACAAAAATGTTGTTGGCTTAAGTATGTCAAGGTGTGAAACTGGAGTCTTGTTCAAAGTGAATACTTTGTGAGGTATTTGTTTGTTAAGATCGATGAGTGTTTGTTTAGGATGTACAGTATGGACATTGATTGGATTCACAGCGTCATCTCTCTGATGTCTTTCGTTCAGCAGTTGGCTTGTTACCTTGAGTACTTACAGTACATGTGCATCCTCGCTGCTCGTGCTGTCCTCATCACAGATTACAGCGTGCATGTTCCTGTAAGGGTTCTCTTCATCCTGCGTTTTAACGTCGACTTCTGGTTGTTGCTTTGGTTTCCTTTCATTCAGCTCCTCTATATTTGTTCTCCCACTGCTATCACCATGGTCTCCTGCACCTGTACCTGTTAATGTACCTCCTGTCTGTCTCTTTTCTGAACATGTTAGTTCCTTGACAGTGGGGATGTGTTCAGTCTCCATGGCCGTTTCCTCTATTACTTTCTCCAGCATTCTGTCGTTGACACTGGTCACGCTATGCGTCAAGGGCTTTGAGTCGCTCTGCTGGTCACTGTTCACAAAGCTTGGTGGAGGAAGAGGCATTGACTGCTTCCTTGTGTAGACACCCTGTCTGCCGGTGAGCGCTTCATTTCTGGTGGACAGCTCCTCCATAAAGTAGACCGGTCGACTCGAATTCACCTGTCGATTATGGAAAGAGGGAGCATTTAGGGTCTATGTGGAATTACAGGACTATGTTTTGTGTATGCGTGTACTGTGCACACATCGTTTAAAAGTATACATTTTCACACCTCCACAACTAGATATGACCGTCACCATTAACTGACAATACAAAACTACCACTGATCCACAATAACATCAAGCACCACAGGGACAATGGAAATGCTGCACATGTACAGTACGCACAAAGCACACACTGTTGTAACCATTAGAATTACATCACAACATGGAGTAGAAACTCACCATCTTATACCTCTTTAAGGTCTACATGAGCAGCGACAATCAAAGAAATGTGCAAGGACGGAGAGAGTCAAGATGAGGCAGGGAGGGAGATTTGTTTTTCTCGACCACAAATGTTAAAAATGTGATTCAGACAGATGTTAGATGGCATGTTATTTAGACAGATGCTAGTTTCATTGTTTACCTGACATCATAGTTTCTTTGAGGCACTACACTGTTCTCTCTGCACTCTATTTATGACTATTTTGTGTTAACTTGTTAATTGACTATAGAGTTCATGTTTAACCTGCTTCTCGCACTTATAGGTAGCTCTGGATAAGAGCATCGACCTGCTAACTGCCTAGATTGTAAATTCTAGGTGCGTATGCCTGATGCCGCTAAGTGCTTTTTACTGAGATGAGTTCAACCACGTGTCTCGCACTTTCAAGGGCAAATTAACGAAGATCTCATTTACTTGACTTTCCTAGGTGCAGAGTTTGTATTCAAATCAAATCATATCAAATCTAATAATACTGTACAGTATATTAACACTTATACTACTACTACTACTACAAAGTGTACATTTGACAGCATCTTTGTGTTTTGTTAGAATACCATGTAACAATACCTACATTATTCTTCCTTCTTCCCAACAATCACATAATTAATCATTAGTTTGAAATATTGTCTCTTCTTGCTCTGAGTAAGGGTCAGGTTTGCATGTGCCAAAGTGCTACATTGCTCGAGACAACCCTTACCACGTTCGGGTGCTTTCCCAGGGCGACGGCCCCTCTGTCTGCCGGGTCTTGCCCGTCTCTCCTTCTCCTGACTGCTCGAAGCAGCAGAAACAACGGCAACACAAGCAGCAACAAGATCACACCCGCGACCCCCGCGACCAGCCTCTTATCCATATCACCAAACAGCTGCTGCTCCTCCGCGAATGGACTCCAGGGTACTGCAAGGAGATTGTGGGAGGCCGGAGGGGTAGGGGGTCAAAGACAGAAGTATGCTACACATTTTCTCCAACAGCATTGCCCCCATTAGTTTAACCTCAGACACCCGTCGTGGCTTTCCAGCTGCACTGTTATTTATCTAATCACCAACTGTTACCTATCAGAGCTTATGAGATGAGAGGAGTGTTGGCCATTCGGGTTCAAATGGCTCAGTGATACCATTGACATATGTCTCATTGGCTGGTGTGACCAGTACCGAGGCAGAGGATGGACTGGGAGATAATAGAGGCTTATCTTGCAGAGAAGGGGAGGAGTAATGCCCCTTCAATTGGACAAATTAGCAAATTATAAATGATTGGCTTGGCAGCAGGTTTGAACTTGAACTGTTCAACACATGACACCATGCTGTGTCTGTAAAGTACTGCGCTCACCCGGCTGGCTTTCCTGTAGAACCTCAATCTCCACTAAAGCTGTCGCCACTTCCCCTGAGTCCTCGTCCTTAGCAACCACCTGTAGAATCATGATCACATAACGGTATTGGAATTAAAGGGACACTAGCGTCACATTTTTGATGAGCATTGCAGTTAATTGTTGATGCGTACCGCTAGTCCTGATAAAATTGTAATTAGTATTTAAAAAATCACACCCAGTGTGAAGTGGGCGGTGTGGTCACAGTGGTCATCACAGTGATGGAAGTTCACTTAAAGAAAAGTTTTCCTGTCAATATTGTGGACCAACCATTGTACACCCCTAACTTAAAAAAAACCATAAATGTGTTTTAAAAAAAAAAAACATAAATGTGTTTTTTTTAAGTGCATAGTCCTATTTATAGGGCTATGCACATGTGTCATGTTTCACTAGCCAATCACAGTCCTGAATAGACTGTGATTGGCCCGCAGGGTTGGGGGGGTGCAATGGGTGGGGGGGGGGGTACAATGGTGGCCAATCACAGTGCAGCGAATGTCGATGTCCAAACCTCACATATAGGGGCGGTTTCACCGCCCAAAAATCTGACGGGAGGAACTGATTTACTCGGTATTGGAGATTAGTAGTGGAATATAGACAATAAAAACGATTCACAAACGTATAGCCACATTTATTTCCAAGAAGTGCCATATTTCATGTATCATCAATACCTGAAGAATGTGGCGCCTGTCAGAACCTTGCAACCGGTCAGTCCTAACGATCAGAACACCCTCCTGCGTAATATGATATAATCCCTCGCTGGCCTGCAGGGGCTGGATGGAGTAGTGCATCTTGGGATTAACCCCCTAGAAACAATATAACATTTCCCCAGTCACTTTTTCAATCTTCCGAAACGTGGGGCATGTACATAGGATGACACCCCCATATACAGTATTGAATGGTTACAGTGATTGTGTACACTGTGTTTCATCTATTTTTTTATTCAGCAGAGAGAGAACGTGTGCGCTCCATCTCACTCTCCCCCTTACATCTCTGAAGTCCTGGTCCACAGTTTGGACGAGGAGCACTTGGTTTCTATAAGTGGACACGATAGTGGCAGGGATGGAGTTCTGGATCACAAAGCCCTTGTAAGTTGTTTGGTTGAAGGCCGGTGGAAAGCTGTTCTCCGCTACGACATTTACCAATGCTGTTGTCACGCTGTACTTCTTTGGGTCATTCAGCTGCGAAGCCTGTAGGTGGAGGACATTGTGGTACACACAGAATTACCCAGTTTTTCACTTTTTCACATTTGAAACAGAAAAGACGGATTTGAAAGACATTACTACCATGATACGCAGTCTGAATGTTGATGTCAGTTGTCTGTTTTCCACCCGTTTAGTTAACGTGATTTCTCCAGTCTCATTGTTGATCATGAATCTGCCGCTGTCAGCACCTGATGGGTCCAGCACACAGAGAGACCCTCAAATAGCCTATTTGCATTCAAGGACTATTCTAAAAATTCTCTAGTAAAAAAATAAAGACATCCCCAGATCATGTTGGAAGAAGATTAACATTTGTGCATAGTGTGGCATAAGTCTGTACATTTTGTATGATGTCCACTGTGCACAGAAGAATTAAGAGTTAGGCCTTCACCTGAAAGAATTGTGTAGGTCAGAGGAGTGTCCAGGCTTCTGTCACCGTCCTCTGCACGTATCGGTCCTGGAGAAAATTCTAGAACCACATCCTGTAATGCAGGGGTGGGCAACTTTGATGATGGAGAGGGCCACTATATTTCCACATTCACACCAGGGGGCCACATTGCATATACTGTCAGGCAGACACCTCATATCTCCGTATTTTAACTTTTTTCATAAATGAATGCTGTACTTCGCCGTTCTATGTCACACAAAAGTAGGCAAAAAAAGCCGATCTACAAGCTGAAAACGCGACGCGTTTTGAGCTTATAGATCTGCTATTTTTGCTATTTTCTAATTGGAATCCAGATTTCTTTTTTGCAGCTGAAATCAATAATATATCATCAGTATTCCGATATTAACCTGCGGGCCGCATTAAGTGAAGGTGGGGGCCGCATGTGGCCCCCAGGCCGCCAGTTGCCCATGTATGCTGTAATGGAAGAGTTTGCTGCATCTAAATATACAGCAAACATTTATTACACCATGGTTCACCATGGGTCAGAAAAGACAATATCACCTGTTGATTCTCTGTGATGTTGGCTGTGTAGACGGGGTTGGTGCAGACAGGGAGGTTCACATTTGTAGAGACCGGCGTGCAGGGCACAAACTGTGGGTACTGGTCGTCCCCATCCATTACGTTCACAGTGACTGTGGCGGTCACATTGTACTTCTCCCTGGTGTTGGTTTCCTGCAACAGCCGTTTTATGATATCAGACAGTGGAGATCAGCAAATAATGTGCTTTGATAGCTGTCAGTAGCTCCCTCCAGCAGTGTCACTAGCAAAATATATATACATCCTGTTGTTTTGAGCCTAGTTAGCCGCCTCAAAGGAACAGAAACAGGAGAAACAGGTTCCTGCCCTATGGGCCACATGGCTCGGCAAGGCTTACTTATTACTTTACCCATGTTGTGAATACACTGATGGATTTCAGGATATTAGATGGTACTATCAGTGCTCTAGATTCAAAGCTTTCCTATGGATTAATTAAAAAGATATTAACAATATTACCATGGCGTAGATGACCAACTGCAGCTGTGTTTTGGTCTCATAGTCGAGAGGCTTGTCCAGGACAACATTCCCACTGTTGGGCAAATCTATCCTGAAGTGGCTGGCATCAGGCTAAATTGGAGATGACATGTTCAGTCAGTAATGCCCGTCAGGATTGAGAGGAAGAGTTGGTACACCACTAGCATGATTTATAGGATAAAGAAAGGCACACAAGACTTTATATACAGATGGCTGCCCAAGTATTGGTCACAATATATTGTAGGCTAGCGGGGGCTTTGTATCAAGCCATCAAGCTTATATTAGTCCGACTTTTGGCAGTGTAGAGCAGGGGTCTTCAACAGGGGGTCCGGGACCCCTAGGGGGTCCTCAGAGTTACTACAGGGGCTCCGCCAAATATTTGTGTGATGGGGAACGCTATCCGAAAATAGCTGATGTTCAAGCTCACAACGCCTCGCAGCGCGAGCCGCGAGGCGTTGTGAGCTTGTAGATCAGCTATTTTCGGAGAGTTGGTGTAAAAAAGAGCCAATGGTCAAGTTGACTAAATATTGAGGGTTTAAAGGGTTAATTATCTGAAAATACACATTAGCATGTAAAAAAGTAATCTGCGACACAATTGTATACAATATGTAGTGGGGGGGTCCCTGCTTCATCTGTCTCTCAGCTAGGGGATCCTTGGGCTGAAAACCGTTGAAGATCCCTGTGGTTGATCAAATAAAATCGTGCTAATAGCAGTTGAATCAAGTGGTTGATTTTCAGTCAATTTGACGTCATACCAACGACTTGTCGATGATGTAGGTAATAGTGTCTCCGTCCGCATCAATGGCCTTGACTCTGAAGACGACAGAGTTCACTGCTGTGAGCTGCAGAGAGATAAAACATTCATTTGTGCTGCTATTTCTGGATATAGTCATGGCAGCCCTTACAGTATATTGTCGCCGTCGGGCAGAAACCTTGTATCACCATATTTCATCTTTTTATGCTTTTTAATAAATTAATGCCTTATTCTATACTTGAGCTATGAGCATTTTCACTATTTCTGAACCATTTAGAAAGAATTTGCCTACTGTCCATTTTGCCTACTGTATAATGACATGCAATAGAGATGCAAGGTTGAAAGTGGTTAAGTTGGTGGGTTTTATGAATATTTAATCTAACAAATGAAAAGTTTGCTTGTGACTAAACAATCACTTGGATCCATTGGAACACAGGTTCTTTTTCATTTTAGGACATACACAAGGTTACCGGCTGACAGAGTCAATATATTGTGTTACACCAGTCAGATATAAGTGTGTCCTCCAGTATGCCCACATGTTATACCTCACTGATGTGAAATGGTTGTATTGTCTCCTCCAGGAATCTTGGTTTGTTGTCATTTTCATTTAGGATCTCGACCATGACCCTGTATCGACTCTGGGGGACAGAAACAACCTTCATTTGGTGTAAAAGTCAACAATAAAATACTCTTTTATTCTCAGTAGCACTGTTAATATTAACCCATTAAGACTGGGAACACATCTGTGTGTCATTTTTAGATTTCTTTGGCTATTCAAAAATAGCAGATCTACAAGCTCATAGCGCGCTATGAGCTTGTAGATCTGCTATTTTAGCTTGTAGATATTTATTTGAGCTTGTAGATTTTTATTTTTTTTACAAATCGGGAAAATGTGTGCAAATCATTGAATATATATATTTTTTAAAGCAAACATTTTTAATTCAAATCTTTGCTTCTGGGGGGGGGGGTCCCTGGAACAGCATATTTTGAGATAGGGGTCCACGGCCAAATACATATAATTTTGGGGGTCCTTGACATGGAAAAAAATGAACCACTGATTATAGCTATAGCTATAACCACTGATTATTTATTTTTTTCAAAAAACTGTTAGGATTTAGAGGACATTTGTAGAATCCCCAGAAGCAAAGATTTGAGTTACAAATGTTCGCTTTAAGAATATATATTCAAAGATTTGCACACATTTTCACGATTTTTCCAGAATAGCCCAAAGAAATCTAAAAATGACACACAGATGCGTTCCCGGTCTTAATGGGTTAATGTACTGCTTGGACACATGCTCATTTGCTTACGTGGCATACCTGTAATATGTCATCTTCATAGCAAGTCAACTCTGCCATAAGGACAGACCCCTGAACCTTTCAGGGAAAAACACAATTGGGAGAATTAACGTTAAGCTTGACCAACAACCAAACGGTAATGAGCATTTTTCGGTAACAGCTTTTGAGTTGCTGGAGTGGACAGTACCTCTCGATCCAAAGGTCTTGAAGATGTGTTTAGCCGTATAGTTTGGCCCTCTAAGTAGAACCAGTTGGCGTTCTCTCCGGTGAGGCACAGGCGAATGGCATTAGCCCCTGGGTCTCCATTGACACTGAGGTTTGCAATGAACTGACCAAATGGGCTGTTCTCTCTGACTGTTGCAAAGATATCTGACCCACCCAGGCACCTGCTGGCTGGTCAAGAATATTAACAGACATTACACATACCTGTGTATGTGCAGTTCTCAATCATTCAATTACCATGCATACCATCAGGATATACCAAATCTATATTTGTTTGACAATACAGTAAAGTATATACAGTATTTCTGCCTCGTTAGCATACATTCACGAGTGGCAGTAAAGAGGGAGACAGCCAAATGAGTGGCTATAATTTGCTATACAAGTGCATATACTTTAGTCTACTGGGGAGCCAGAACGATGCCTACAGTACATTGAGTTATATCGTTGCAGTTTTGACCTACCTGTAACAGCATTATAACATAGTTTGACTGCCAACTGCCAGATTAGCAGCCTGGATGGGCTCAGCATCTTCCACTGTCCTCTGCCACCGCCAGTTTCACAGCCCCACCTGGAAGCCATAAAGTTAGCCTGTAGTTTAACTCAATACTTCTACTTCTTCTACTTCTACTACTTCTACTATTTTTTGCTACAAAATAGCATTTTGTCCTTGTAAGTTTGTTATAGCCAAACATAGACAAAATAAACAACTTCATAGAACTTACATGAATAAAATAGTACCAAACTTTTGCCTAATCCATGTTGATTCTTTCATCACTCACTAATGCCGTTTTTTTCTGGAAAAGTCTTATCTGTGATGATTACATTAACCCTTTAACCCTGACCTGGATGAATCCCTGTCAGCACAAGAGATTTTTGTTTTATACCCTCCTGCCACGACCCAACCCCCCACAAGACAAAAAGCTGATTCGGTGCATCATTATGCCATTGCCCTGTTATACATTGATCCATATACGTTTTGTTTTACATTCTGTTCAACTAATGACTGTGGCCACAATGGAATGAACACTAATGTACTGTAGGCCACAGTGGTTCTCAAACGTTTTCTTGTCAAGGACCCCTAAATTGATGTATGTATTTGGCCGCAGACCCCCATCTGAAAATATTGTGTGCCAGGGACCCCCATAACAGAAGAACTTTTCAAACTTTTTCAAAAAATTTCAACAACAGCAGATCTACAAGCTCACAACACGTCGTATTTCAACGTGTTGTGAGCCTGTGGCTTGGCTATTTCAATAGATGACGCATACAATAAAGTGTCCCTCTTTGAGAACCACTGCATGCTGTGGTTCACCTTGAAGTGTAGGGTTTTACTACTCACTGTCTGCTTCTCTGACCTTGTTTGCTCACAACATTTCATTGCCATTCCAGTCCAAATAAATAAGAATCATTTATTGAAAGAATACACCCTGACTTGTATAAAGCATCTCAAGGCAGTCTATGTTCCTTTGCCTCGGGCTGGAAGCTCTTGCTGCAACCACACATTTGGTATTAATGACTGTCAGCCAAGAGCCAGAGTGTGAGGTGAAGTACAAACTGAGCAAAGAAAAGTTAGGTTTGCTTTTGTATTAAAGCCATGTTACCGTTAGTCTTTGACAAGTGGTGCAAGTATATAGTCCATTAATTAGTGTTCTTATGTTTTGTTGTAATATTAGGGATGTACTGTATGCAAGTATTTACGGTCATGTTCAAGAACATTTATGACCATTCAGTATTGCTGCACCATAATCTATTAATGACTTTAAGAGGACAGAGTTAAGGGCCATTCACACTGAGCGCTTTAACTATAAAGGGGGGGGGGGGTCAGAAGACTGTCCATAACCACTAGAAAGTCTTTGCCAGAATATTGGCCTACACAGTAAAATGCTTGCCGTTAATTTAACTCCAAGGGTGTACAGATGGAACCAAAAGGGTCCATTAGGTTCCATCGGTACACTCTCAGGAGTTAAATTAACACAGTTTTATTTTACTGTCCACTGCCATGAAGCAGTGTGAATCACATTGTGATGCTTGGTTGGCAGTTCCTTGCTCTCCCAGGAAGTCTCTGGATTACATTTTTAATTAGTATGAAATACTAATACTCAAATTAGAACTAGGTCTTTGTCACACAGACAGGCAGCTTATAAAGGGATTTGGCATATAAATGAATATCGTTCAGTATGGCAGCACACTGACACACCTGCTACCAACAGATGTCGTGTGTGTGTGTGTGTGTGTGTGTGTGTGTGTGTGTGTGTGTGTGTGTGTGTGTGTGTGTGTGTGTGTGTGTGTGTGTGTGTGTGTGTGTGTGTGTGTGTGTGTGTGTGTGTGTGTGTGTGTGTGTGTGTGTGTGTGTGTGTGTGTGTGTGTGTGTGTGTGTGTGTGTGTGTGTGTGTGTGTCATTTGTGGCTTCAACTGGCTTGTGGCCACAATATGTGTATGTTGCACCACCAACATAACCTTTATCAGTTTGCACCGGTTATCTTGGTTAACTACTTGATCAGATACTCTGGACAGCTCAGTTGTCAGTTTTCACGAGGAATAATGTTTGCTGACCTTTAGTCTCCCTCAGATGCATCTCAAAGCCTTTTAACGATCAGTGCGTAGGACTAAATATCATCACTGTATGCCGTCAGGCTGACATTCTTTCCAGTTAAATGGGCCTCATTACCGTACATTTGGTAAACACACAAAGCAATTACCGGGGCAATGAGGCCCCAGACATTTTAAACAATGACTCTGTGAAATCATATAAATGGGAACATGGCTAAAGCAATTAGAAATAATGCAAGAATAATTGTGTTTTTAAATAAACCTACATTATCTTAGAATAATGGAAAGTATGCTTGACCTTTTTCATCTGAATTTACTCAATATAAAAACACTTAGTATGCTAATCTTACACAGTAAAACCCTTAGTGTTAATTTATCCATTTATAATGCTGAGGGTGTACACATGTAACCAAATGGACGCTTACAAGTCAATTTGTTTACATGTGTACACTCTCAGAGTTAAATTAACACTGAGGATTTTACTGTGTTCTGTCAGAGAGGTCTGGCCTATCAACTGTGTTTACACTGGGTGATAATGGAGGTCGCTACTCATATCAACACATCTGTCAAAATACATTACACAAAGAGAACATTCTCTTTTAGCATTAGCTTTGTGGGTGTGTAGTTTATGATTGGTGTAAAAAACTCATGAAGACACACAGCGGGACACTCACCCCTTGCTTGCCGGCCGTTGCACTACAGTTGAATTGTTGTCTCATGGGCTCCACCCCATGTCCTCTATCGTCAGGCCCTTCAGATTCCACCACACATTTCTCTACCCGGAGCTCCTGTCACACTGGCAGAGATGGCATTTATTGCTCTGATTCCCCCATCAGCAAGGGAGAATGGCAGAGACGTGTGTGTGTGTGTGTGTGTGTGTGTGTGTGTGTGGGGTGCGTTGTTGGGTTGCTGAGAGCATTAAGAGCTCTCGCACACGTTGTCCACGAAGGGCTTAGAGGGCATTTAAAAGAACAAGATAACCAGGCCAGCAGCCGAGAGGGAGGTTAAACCTAGAACTCTGACTAGAGCCGAGTGCTCGACCTGCATCATGGAGCCCACAGCGAGACCCCCCCATAGCGCTGAGTCTTTGAACAGGCAGGGCAGGTCTCTTTGATGGATCATTAGTTCAAGCCCAGAATGTCAAGCTTCCATGCAGAGGGGGTAATACTCTGGGTTTCGTGCCAGCATCTGAGGCACTGTCGGGGGCTAATGGCTGCAGGGCACACTGTTAGATCTGCTCATTTGAAAACTGCTAAAAGATATCACTGTTGATTTGTGATATGCTGCCAGAATGACTCAGAACTCCTTACCTGAATCGGAATTCCATGGCTTAATTTAGCACTGTATCAAAAGCTGGGCAGCTCAACTCATTTGGTAGAGGGCTTGCCATTGAATCAAAAAGTTCTGGGTTCGATATTGGGCACCACCCACTCAGCGTATGAGTAGCACAGCTTGGGTAACTAAGACGCGTGGTTACGGTAGGTGTGGAGCTCCACCTCAGCAAACCATCTACCTGGTCTAGTGCCTTTTAAGATGTATAGTCTATGTCCTCATTGTGCGGCTGATCCCAACAATACGCCACTTCAACCTACTTACTTACTAATGAAACCTCATAAAAGGCTACAAGAAATCCACCCTGACGATTCCTCACCACATCTTCTCTGAGGCTTTCCCTTTGTCCTCATCTTTGTTTATCTCCATCTCTCTTTAATTTCAGGGGCTTAAAGCCCCTGAAAGCCCCTGTCCTGCTTTAACCATTCAGCTGTCGGCACCCCTTCGCTCAACAAAATTAAGAGAGCAACCGAAAATGATTTACTTTTATGTTAAGCATGCAATATGATGGTGTGACAAAGTATAAATTAGCCCCGAGGCTAACTCTAACTCTCTGTTACTTACAGATCCGTAATTACAAGGGATTAACCTACACTGTCAATCTCACAATCTTTCACCACATACTACTCTACGTATCGCTCACCCTTAGATGGCCTTGACAGTCACCTTCTGTCCATAACGGAGCCGGAGACAGTATTCATAGTCCAAGATTTAGATGTACTGCTCATTTCCTCCACTGTTTCTTATTGAAGTTCAACTGTGCTACCAGGTTGCAGCATGCAGGTAATTGGCTCAGGGTCTGGTGCCTGGGATTAAGAGTGTTATGGATAAGACACCTTGCCTTTCAGAAGCCTAACGGGAAAGAACGCACATTATTGCACCCCTTTGTCTTGTAACACGTGCACTACATCACACCAGTGTTGATTTTGTCAGCAAATTTTGATTTAGTTTTAGTCATAGTCTTTTGAATAAAATTCCATTTAGTTTTTGTCATATGTTTAGTCATCTGAAATGTTATAGTTTTTGTCTAGTTTTAGTCGACTAAATATCATGAAATTATAGTCGACTAAATCTACAGTTGATTTAGTCGGCTAAAATGTATTTAGGCGGTGCCTTGATGGCGTCGTAATGGCTGATTTTACACTTGGTTGCATGCTAAAAATAGCCGATCTACAAGCTCACAACGCGGCGCGCTGCGACACGTTGTGAGCTTGTAGATCTGCTATTTTCAGAGCGCAACACCCGAGTGCAACCAAATATAAAATGACTTCCCTCACTAACATTTTAGTCTAGTTTTTATTTGATGACGAAATTGTCAATATATTTGGTCTTAGTTTTAGTCATCAAAGCTTAGTTTTATTTAGTTTTCGTCAGTGAAAAAAGGCAGTCGACAAGCATTTTTAGTCATAGTTTTAGTCGACGAAATCAACACTGCATCACACCCTCGATATAAAAAAAGACACAATGCTGTATGGAGTCAGGATCTTTGACGTCAGCACACCCTCTCACATTTAACACTGCTGCAAAGGCTTAATTTGAATTAGCAGGAAATCAGTCAAATGAAGTGATTTTAAAGGATTTTTTGATGACAAGGCGAGCAGCCTTATATCCTTTGTCATACGACAAAGAGCAAAAACATCAAATATCCTGTGAGCATGTGTCTACATGTGTGGCATGTAGGGCTGCAATGATTATTTTCTCACAAAATAACTGAACTACAATGTGTTCCGATGTGATCTTGTAGATATGCTATTTTCTGTTTTTGTCTCTACCAAAGCTGGCGTATTTAAAACAGAAAGTACTATTATATTAAAATCGATTGTTTTTAATGATCAATTAAATTGATTGCATGCCTATAATAACATGCCTAAAATAGGGCAACCAGTTTGAAAGTGGTTAATTACGGTCGATGAAAGTTTATCAGAGTTGGCCTGTCAATGCAATTTGCATTGTCTTTTGTGAGGACTAGTAGACTGTGAAATTACCATATTTTGTGTGGTGTGCATGCCTGCCTGCTTGGGTCTGTGTGGAAGCTTTGCACTCGCGGTCACTAAATCAGCACTTCCGGTAATAAAATGGATCTAAAATCCTCTCTCCTGTCCTTGCATATTTTCTTTGCCCATGTCGCCTTTTCTCTTAGATCCCCCATGGTGATCATTATCTTGTTACTATGTGCAGGTCACAGCAGGTGGCCTCAGAATGCCCACACAGTGTGTGTGTTGCATTAATCAGCCTTACTCTAATAAAAGTCAAGAAAATAAATAAATAAAATAAAATAATAAAAACAATGAAATGAATATAATTCAGATCAATGGTAAGAGACACCCTACCTAACTATACACAGCTAAGAAAAGGTTCAAGTTTAAAAACACACAAAGGCATCAATAAGGCAAATGCCTTGTTAAAAAGAAAGGTTTTTAGTCCCCTTTCAAAAGTGTCAACGGACTGTGGTGCTCTCAGATGGTCAGGGAGGGCATTCCACAGCGGAGGAGCAATACTTTTACTCTCTCTCTCACACACACACACACACACACACACACACACACACACACACACACACACACACACACACACACACACACACACACACACACACACACACACACACACACAGACCTTATGAAATATTTCCAGTTTATGATCCAAACAGTGATGTTGTCACTCATTATTACAACATTATTAGTTTTACTTTCACACCAGTTGCCAAGCAACTCATAAACTGACTTTGTGGAATGCTGTGATCTCTCTAGTTTTTTTTACTAGCTTTTGTCAAGTGGTAAAGATGCCTTACACAGAATGAAAGACGGCTTTGTTTTTGTGCAGATTAGAATAATTGAGGTCCATGATCCCAATTTAATAGAGAGAGTCCTGCATGAACATCATCTTTCACAAATCGGAGATTATCACCGGTGTCCATATTTGAGCATCATGTAGAAGCTTTGCAAGAAGTCAAGTAAATTTTACTCTGCTCTCCTCCGCAATAATAGGTACAATCCGTGATAATAGTACAATCACTTAAAGGTAGGGTAAGTGATTTGCGTTGGTTAAAATAATTGTTAAATAGCTCTATATTCTGATAGTACTCATTGCTATAGAGTGTTTGTTCAGTATTAGGAGTCTCCTTGTCTCTCCACCTCTTTATTAAACAGAAAATGCATTTTCGTTTCAGTTTCAGTTTCATTTCCAATTTTATCCAACCAGGACAGAGAACTCAATCAGGATACAGATTAAACAAGTGAAATTGGAAGTGATGACACTAAGAAATGAGCAGACAAAATTGGAACTGGAACACTATACAAATTAAGCTTAAAATCGGTACTTTCTCCTGATTGGCTGAGATTTTGGCACCTACCGAAAAAATTATTTTCTGTTTATTAAAGAGCTGGAGAGACAGGGAGACATCTGTTACTGAAAAAACACTTTATAGCAATGATTACTATCAGAATATAGTATTTTAACCTTTTAACAAAATACTTTTTGTTTTAACCAAAAAATATCACTTACCCTACCTTTAATAAAGTTGGATAGAACATGGTATTCTTTTGTACTGACTGCAATGACTACAGATTGCTTTTCATTTTAAAACTATCCTTGCCAAAAAATATATAATATCGTCCACCATGTCTACTACACCCCTCACCTATATATTTGGCAAGCGAAACTGTCGTACGGCGAAGTATAATTAGGCTTAACTCAGTTATTCATGCCTATACCCTTTGCCCATACATCCTCTCACACCCTATTCTATTTAAGTTGCATCCACTGTCAACTGTTTTGAAAGAAAATAAAAAAGACACCTTGTTATTTTTTTGTGGAAACATGACAGCTCAACCTTTGCAGTCATTTTGACCTTTTCGTACCTGTCATCATTGGGTTGGCACGGGTAGAGCCTGGGAATCAGAAGGTCCTCGTTCGCCCCCGGCCCGGTTCCTGTCTGTGTCGAAGTGTTAGTGTTAGTGTTAGAAGTGCGTTGTTCTATTCTTTTGAACTGTCACTCTGTGTCCAGCTAGCACCCGCTACGAACTGGATATGCGCAACCCACTGTTCTGAACTATGTGTCGAAGTGAATCAGAATCAGAATCAGAATCAGAATCAGTTTTATTGTCACATCACAGGTTTACAAGGTAAAAAAGTGGGTGAAATTCTTTTTTGTACATCGTTCCCATCGCAACGTTAGTTTCCATAGAAAGAAGAGGGGGGGGGGGAGAAGAAGAGGGTGGGGGGCAGGTGGGAAGGAGATCAAAACAAGAGAGCAACAGAAGGCCAGACAAGTTATCTACATATTTACAAATTACCTGAGATAATAAAATAAAAAAAACCAAAAAAAACTAAACTAAGGTGCCTGTGCATAGCAGCAATGTATTGTATACTGTGCATGTTATACTTATACTGTGCATGATAGACAATGGACGTTAAGGTGCTTAGAGAAAAAGGAGCACAATAAAAAAAACCCAAAAAAAAGTCAGTGCGTTATACAAGGGATTAAGGTGCAAAAGGTCAGTGCGTGTCCACCTAGAGTGGACTGACCCTAGTATAATCCGCAAGTAGCTCCATGAGGGAGTGCAACAAAAAGTCATTTGTACCTGGTGTAGTCCACAGGTGTGTCCGAGGGGGGGCTAAAGTCCAAGTCATTGTCCCTGGTATAATCCACAGGTGTGTTCAGGAAGAGCCAGAGTGTCCCTGACTCCCTGAGCAAGACACTTGAGCAGTATTAATGGTACTCAATGCTCCTAAATGTATGTGAATAAAAATACCGTCTTGTCATAACACCTGACTTGACATCCTAAAAATGGAAAGACAATGTTAATACATCCACTGTTCTCTCCTTGCAGTCACATTTGTCAATGGACATTTGTTTCTGAAACCTCTGTCTTTTGGACTCCCGCTAACCTTAAACCATTTTTCAACTGGTATGGATTACAGAGGCACCACTTATTTTAGAGGCCATTCTTGACAAAATGATGTGAACCCGTAATTTGCTAAAAGTCATCTATGGTTATGATTCCATTGTCCAGAGGGACGGTCACACTTTGACTGCCTACTGTAGTTCGTTGTCAAATCTAGGCTTGTAACTTTAATCTTGCCAGGAGATTCTTTCAATATGCCTATATGTGTTTGTCTGTGTCAGTCTGCTGCTAATCTCATATACTACTGGGCTGATCAGCGCTATATTGTGCGTAGTTTTATTCTTTTGAACTGTCACTCTGTGTCCAGCACCCGCTACGAACTGGATGCAACCTTTGACAGTCGACCTGTAAATGTAGTTTGTCCGGTTGCCACAGCTATGGGCTTACACAGCAGTGTGACGTACAATTTCAAACCACAACTGTAAATGGTTTCGTGAGAAAATTAGTTGGGGACATTGTCAAATTTGCTGTGTGTTGGGAAGGGGCTTTGATATAAAACGACTCTCTGTGTTGTACCAGTGGGGGGCAGTGTGGGTGAGGCTGTAATTGTCCCCAGCCTGCCACTGTGGGAACTGAATGACGCTGTCATCCTTGTGACTGCGCTGAATCTATACCTTCCCTCTTAACTGTTGAGCTGTGCCAACTGCCAACAGCTCCAAGCAAGCAGCTCAGCGATATGGTGGTAACGCTGTGCTGTTATTCTCACCTCATTATCGTCTTTGGTTTCAAATTCATTCAGCGCCATGAGCTAAAAAAAACACAGTTGCAGTGGTTGCTTTTAGAACAACATATGCATGCCTTAGTACTGATTGTAGGTAGGCATAGTAATAGAATAAAACTAGCCCACCCACACACAGAGACACCGACACAGGCATGCATGCACGCACGCATAGCTGAATGGGTAGAGAGGGCACCTGGGAAACAGAAGGTCTCCGGTTTGCCCCCGGCCCTGGTCTGTGTCGAAGTGTCCCTGAGCACAGTGAGCAAGACACGTATAGGCCCTAACTGCTCCCCGGGCGCTGCCCCCGTAGCACCCACTGCTCCTGTCACTTAGGATGGGTTAAATGCAGACAGAGGACACATTTCAAATATGTGACAAATATACCCCAAAGCAAAGGATTTGGGACCTAATTATTATCGCACGCACCCACTCATCCACGCACCCACACACGCAGGCGGGTCACACTGCAATAAACGTCTACTGTACCCTGTCAGAAAGCTAACAGACAGTGCTACACTCCTTTTTCCATCATCCTTTTTCCATTTCCATTGAGTGGCTCAATTCAGCAATATGCAAACACCAGTAGTGCTGATAAAGTGGTATCATACTGTAAGTGGGAGCTTAATTCTTCCATTCAAAGTGAAGAGTTCCCTTTGTCTTGCACTGACATTTAGGATAAGGGTGCATTGAATTTTCATTGCCACAGTCCATGAAATGTCTTTATTTTTTCTGGCCTCAAAAAGGCCAAGCATAACACAAGTTGGGTATTATAATAATACAAGAAGAACATTTGCTTGAATACAAAATACTCCAAGTTTTTAAACACTTGGAGGCTTTTAACCAGTAGGCTTTTAGAACAATTTGACTTGGGGCTGGATTCTTGTTTTTTAACAAATAGGATACAAAGAGTGAGGGTAAATGGAATTCTGTCTTAGTGTTTCTCAACCTTTTCAGGTTGCGACCCCCGCAAATATTAATATTTGAACTGCGGACCCCCCACACTGACAAGCACTTGGAATTGTAGGAGTTGAGGCATTACATTTTGTTTGACTCGGTTCCACAGAGCCTCGCGTTGTGAGGCGTTGTGAGCTTGTATATCAGCTATTTTCCAAATGTTTGCCTCTTTCTTATATTATTTGACAATTTGTCCAATGTTTGACCGGTTTTCATAGTACAGTTTGTTGATTACCTTTGATGCAGTAATGGTCTTTTTTCATTAAACTTTTCCCCCTGTTTTGTTTTCTTCTTTTTTTAGGTGGGGAGAACGGCCCTATGGCCCTTTGTCATAGATGCTTACTCATATTTTCAATTGATATATCAGAAGACATCCTGAAATAAGGGTAGATGTTTAGATTTGACTGCCATTGGATTTTTTCTTGCTTCCAGGACAACTTAAGTGAAAAGTGTCTCATCTTATCCTGTTCTCTCCTATTAGGTACCTAAATTGTCACTTTACTGTCAGCTGGGGAGCCCCCTGGGGGTCCCGACCCTCAGGTTGAGAACCCCTGTTCTATCTGACCAAGTTTGCTCCTCCACTGACACCGCACAATGCCCCATTATATACTGTATATCCTCTGTACAAAATTTGTGTCAAGAGCAGATGTGAAAATACTCAAAATAGGTCCATTTTAAGTACAGTAAAGGAGCAGAAAAGACTAGAGAGTGAAAGGGACTGATGCAACAGGAGAGCTAATGGTGACAGCATGGTAGCCACCCTGGCTACATCAGATGAATGTAGGCTATTGGTACATTTCTAATCTTCACCACCCTCGCCTTTTTTATGCCTTTTTACTTGTGCCCGTTTCTGTCCACAGCATGTGTATCCTGCAATTCTCCTGGTTGTAAAAGAGTCACTCAGCTGGAACAAACCAGCAGCAGGGTAGTAACCTGACCTCCTGGACACCACTCAGGTGTGAATCCTGCTCTCTCCTTCCCGCTTCATCATGACACATTCTGTCTTTATTTTATTCTCTGTCTGTCTTTCTATTCTGTGTCTCTCACGCTCTCTCTATCTACGCCTGTCTGTCTCTCTCGATCGATTTCTAACCATCTGTCTGTGTCCTGTCCTGTGATTCTGTCCATAGCTCACACTCCTGTCTCTCTTGGAATTGTGTTGCTAGATGTCACTTGTCTGTCTCTCGCTTACCGCCCTTTGTAACTATTCTCTGTGTCTGGCATATCAAGCTATGCTTCTCAAGTTGTCCACGTGCCACTTTTACACACATTATCTGTTTTCTTTTTCTTTTTTTTCTTCCCTGTGCGCTCACCTTTCTTTAAAGGGCAATTTCTCCACTTCACCTGTTGCTGGTAACCATTCTGCCATTGTTCTCATCCACTGACCTTTTTCCACAGCCTTTCTCACGGCAGCACAATTAAACAGGGTTTGTGGGGCAGGAGACTGGGGTATTTTTTTGTTTATAATGAATCCCCTTACTCAGCCAGCACTGAACATGTATATCACCAGAGCCCATTACACAGTGTGGACGGAGTCACTGCCCCCTGTCGATGTTTCATTTACATCCAGCATTCTCGTGTTCATCCCTGCCTTGTCAGCCACTGTCCAGAGGGTGTGAATTACCTCATCAACATGCAGGCTATATGTACTGTATGTGAGGGACACAATACTGTACATTAATACCCCCATAAGAGGTGGAGTTGGCTAGTGTCTGTTAATTGTGCAAATTCCTGGCAATCCAGTAGTTTTCGAGATATCTTGTTGGGGATGGACAGATGGGACCGACCAGCATTGCCATTCTTAGAGGCCTGCCTCTGGCGGAGTTCAAATGTGCTATATAAATAAATAAATACAGTTTTACTTACTTACTATCCTAGGGGTCGGCACTCAGCAGTGGTTCGGGGCGTAGGGCAGGCTTCTGGGATTTGGAATGTCCCTTGTTCGCACCCCAGCTCCTCCAGGCTTTGAGTTGAGGTGTTCCTGAACCAGACACTGAACCCTGTGTGCTCACTGAGAAGCACTACAAATGTTTCTTTCATTCTTTTATTAACTTTTAGGTGTGTGTGTGTGTGTGTGTGTGTGTGTGTGTGTGTGTGTGTGTGTGTGTGTGTGTGTGTGTGTGTGTGTGTGTGTGTGTGTGTGTGTGTGTGTGTGTGTGTGTGTGTGTGTGTGTGTGTGTGTGTGTGTGTGTGTGTGTGTGTGTGTGTGTGTCACTGACTGTGAATTCATTTGTTTATTCAGTGCTTTCGCACACTGAAGTTTTGAAAATTGAAACACTTGAACACTCGAAAATTGCTTCGAAGTTGCTTTCACTTACTCCCTTCTGCCTGTCTTTCAGCAAAACTCATACAGTGCACCCGCTCTCATTTTCACAGCTATGTTATTTTTTTCCTTTTTTTTACCACCTTTTGTGCCTGTCAGATTAGCACCTTAGGTTTCTTGGCACACAGGGTGGAGAACATCATTAACACTCCACAAATAGCTCCTCTGCGTGCATGCATACAAATAACCCCTACATCACTATAAATGATGTCAAACTAAGCTACGTCACCTTCAACACTGACTTGGACCAATGTCTAAAAACAACAGCACAGGCAGTCTAGCAACAAGGCTGTCGTTATCTCCGCGTCTTCCCTTTCCAATCTCTGATGGATGCCCTGCACTTGTGTGCATCTTTAGCTAGCTGCTCTCAGAATCAGTGCTCGATGACATTTTGCAGTACCAGAGCAATGTTTTTTTTTCTCTGTAATCAGTCTTGGAGGTGACAGCCTCTGTGGATGAGATGCCATGGACATGGCCTTATGGGAGTTCAGTTTTCGGGTTCAGCACTCTGTAATCAGAGTTCAGATGACAGCATTTTCCACACTGGAGGCTGAGGGCTTAGTTTAAGCCTCAGTGGCATTACTTGATAGAGCTAATACAAAGATGGAACCCTTTATATCTGTTTTGCTTCCACTGCTGGAACATGCTGAACCACTGACTAATACTGCCTGCCCTTCAGATTCCTGATCTAGCTGTTCCCACACTCTCTCTGAATAGGAATGACTTATAGGTGAAAGTTTTTGAAACTTGAAACTTGAAAAAATAGCCATCTACAAGATTACAGCGCATTGCATTGCTGACAGGTTTTGAGCTTGTAGATGAGCTATTTTATCGTTTTGTTGTGCGAGAAAGTATGTAGGGCTAAACTGGTTAAGTGTTTGCACCATGCCAATTTCTTTTTGAATACTCCTAGCAGCTGCTAGCTGAAAACAAAAGCTGAGACTAAAACACGAAAATGTAAAGAATTTGTGAAGTAGTGAGTGAAGTAGCCTGGAAACCAGACAAATCTGCCATTGCAAACAAAAATGGCCGTCGGCGGATTTGGTCTGGCGCCGCTCAGTCGTGATTGGATTTCACTCCCTCCGAAGTAGTGAGGGACCAATCAGGGCCCAGTATGCAAATGTGGGGCGGGTTTATCACCAGAGGCGTTTCTTTTATCCGCCCCTTGGAAATGCAGGTTCCATACATAGACTGTAGAAAAAGAATGGACTAAGCCACTCCCCTGCTTTCTACAGACCGTAAATGAAGCCGATTGTTGAGGAACGTGCAATCCGCCATCTTTAATATATACAGTTGGGCACGGCGGAACTCAAACGCTATTGCTTGAGACCAGACATGTGACCAGGGAACCGGAAAACAACCCCCAAAGAATGCTATTGGTTGGGTAGCTTGTCAATCAAGAGCGGGGCGGGGAATGAATGCTATTGGTTGTGTAGGTCGTCAATCAAATCATCCCGCCCCTCCTGGAGCATAGCCTACTTTATCGTCAATTTTAGAATAAATGGGACCATAGTTTAGCAAAACCCATATCATGATGATTGAAAGGAGACTTTAAACTAGTGACTGGAAGCATATAGTATTTATGAATTTTTTTATTAAGGTAAGAAAATCTAGTCTAAAGTTTGTCCAAAAACCCATCCGCTTACAATGAGAGAATATTCTTTCTGACACCTGCAGCCACCTACTGGCCATTTATATGAACTGTCTCTCTTCCTTATCGGCCTCATTGTAAATATCCAAGCCTTGGGCCTTGGTTCCATACAGAGATTCCAGACTAATATTTTCGCAGTGATATTAGTCTGGCCATGCCAGGCTAGGACTGAAGTGTTTGGTGCTATTATCAAATGTCCAATATCATGATATGAAAGTACTTGCTACAGTATGCATCTCTTTATCCTCAGGGCATGGTATTATTTTGGCACCTGCAGCAAAAAGAAAAGAAAAGAAAGTTTAAAAGCAAAGCAAAAAGTACTGTATCTCTATGCTCTACTACATAGTTAATGGTGAAGATTAGATTAAATGTAGCCAAACAAAAGGTTGTACGGCTGTCTTTGCTTTAATCTCAAAGTTAATCTGTGGCACTGAAATAAAGCTATTGTTAGCTTTAGAGTCAGACTCTGCAATTAAACGTTTGATAATTAAGATCAGTGTGCGTGGCATCAGCAATTTAGATCAATGTCTAGAGCATGGCATCAGCAGAAGGGATCCAATTCCCTCTGGTATTAACCAAGCTAAAAATGTATTATAAGTGATGTGATGTGAGATAAGCATCTACAAACTTATGCATTTACACGTTTATTAATTATAAATTTCTTTCTATATTTAATTGCCTCTCTAGGGTTGGGTCGGTTGTATAATTTTTTTTAGAATGGTTGTGAAGCCTATATGTCAGCCTCAACTATGCACAATAATATAATTATATTCTTCACTTCTTTTGGCAATTAGAATGTTGTGGCCAGGGCTGGATCCTGAGTCCATGGTCCCCTGGGCCTGTTTCTGCCATCCCCTCCTCACAAATGCATGCTGGTACCACAGACAGAACCAGCCTACACATATTGAATGTACACTCACACAACTGCCTGTCTACTTGTATTCCTAGGAAACCAAAACACATGTAATGTAAATAATTTATATTGGTTGAGTAGATTTATAAAACACAGATTTGGATTTATCAGCAGTTATGAAATCCAGAACCCAAACTTTACCCACCTTTTAAAATGGGAAAAACATTTTACACATCTTTTTTTGTTCCATTAATGAGATTCAGTATTTTAGCTGCGACCAAAGGCATAACATTGTGACAGACATTGGCGACAGAAAAGTTGTTAAAACAGCCAAATGGAATAAAACACAAAGCCGCTGACAACATTACCTTATACAGTGCAAAAGGGACAGGGGGTCTTCAAACAACCGGTCATTATAGTTACTGTAATTAACAGTTACTGTAGATAATGACAAGAGCTTGGGTGCTTTCAAGCCTGAGACATTATGTACATCAGACCTTACTGTAGTGACTGCCATCATGTGCCATGTGCTATCAACATTCATTTCTAATCTAGAGTAGAAGGTCCACGTGCCTTTGGGCATCCAGAAAGGACAGTAAAACTAAATGCTTAGCCTTTAGTAAGCAGAGGTAATTCCTGTCCTTTTGCCCAACTTGAATGAGCCCTTAGGGGGCTCAGACAGGCAGAGCAATGGTTCATCAGTTCTCCCATGTGCCTTCATCAACGCTTTTGATTTGTATGTAGATTTTTGAGTATCTCAAAACATCAATCTGACAAGCTTACAGCAGTAACCTTGCCATAACTGTTGTTGGTGGCATTGATGTGTTGTAGAGACATTTGTGCAAGGTATAATCATTAATAATAATTTGCCACCTAAGAAAAATAATTCATTAGAATTGTACACTATTTGGCATCATGAATGTTGTAAAAAGTAACTTTGGTAATTGAACTGCACAAATCTAATAATACCCATAATACCCAATGTACAAAAACAACCATTTAACATTAAAACACTTAATGAAGTGTTTTGTAGAATTTAACATTGGCCTGTTATAGCACCACCAGCAGGTTTAATTTAGCAAAACATTTTTTTTGCAAAAAATGCCTCAAGCCATGAATGCAGTGTCCGATTGCCGTGCAAGGCCTAATAAGAAATGGCACCCTTTTTACACATTGGCCTATTATAGCGCCACCATGAGGCCACAATTACCTACCTGACCTGGCGGAGACCTGTGCTCCGAGGAGCACTTTTTCTAGTTTTTATTGCGTTGTATTCTTTTATTGTTATGGATCTTCCTGGGTCTGAAATAAAGATTGAATTGAATTGATAGATATGTATCAGGATAAGAACCTCTGTCTGAAAAATGAAATGCATGATGAATGGGTCTGGATTAAGCGAACACAACCCATCAATTCCTTTAGATGAATTAGTAAATAGCATTTTGGAAATTGAATGACCATGAGATTTCCTGGCATCAAAAAGTTGAAAACTTAAAGGTCTCGGAAACCACTTAAATTCCTCAATCTTGCATGGTTAGATTTTTGTTACTGCTGACTATTGATACAGAAACTTTTTAAAGCCTTTATGGGTTGAGTTTAGAGCTAGAACATTAGTCTCTGGGCCCTATTTTTACCCATTATCCCTAAACTTCTTTGCCATTTCTTACTATTTAAAAAAAAATGCAAATAGTTCAACTAGCCGATCAACATCGACATGTTGTGAGCTTGTAGATTGTCTATTTCAGCCTATTTGAACTATTTGAAAATGTTTAAAAAAATTGTTTTAAAAATGGCAAAGACGTTTAGGGATAATGGGTAAGGCACCGGCGAAAATAGGGCCCTGTTTTGCCCATCAGAGGGAATGGGCAAAGTTCTGCTCTGTCACCGTCTATTTCAGGACTGAGGTGAAGGAGTGACTAGTGAGAATCTATTTTTGGAGAATATGGATGACTTTTTCACAAAGCGGGGAATAAGTTGGATGGGGGGATTAAAAGGCTGCCACTATACCGTATATTCCTTTCCACTCTAAAAGTATTTATTTGCCATTAGACATTGTGTTTATTCCCCTGAAGATTACTTTTAGCCTTTGTTGTCTCCGCCAGGCCGAAAGGCATGGCGAGAGAGTATGTTTTACCCCCTGTCCGTCCGTGTGTGTGTGTGTGTGTCCGTCCGTCCGTGTGTCCGTCTGTGAACAGCTAATCTCCGGCACCGTTGGCTTGCTCGCAGCGAAACTGTGCACACACACTCCCTGGATGCCAATTCAGAACCTCTGCCCCAAATGTTTCACATGGGCCTGTTATAGCGCCACCAGGAGGCCGATTTGTGCAAAACCCATTTTTTGATACTACTCCTACAGATTTTATCCAAACGTCATGCAAATCGGTACACAGTATCTCTATAGTCATGTGATCAACACGGATCTGTCCGATTTCCCATATTCCATCCTGATTGGCTAAGGTTGGCTTCCAAAGTTTGCAGGATTGGTCCGTTTTGAACAATGCCTCAAACTATGCACGCAGCTTGCGATTTCGTTAAATTTCACACGCACATTCCCACTAGGCTGAGGAAGAAATGGCACCCTTTTCACATTAGCCTGTTATAGCGCCACCATCAGGTCTAATTTAGCAAAACAAATTTTTGGCACAAAATGCCTCAAATCACGAATGCAGTGTCCGATTGCCGTGAAAGGCCTAAGAATAAAAGGCACCCTTTTCA
The DNA here is from genome assembly GCF_963280865.1 of Gymnoscopelus braueri. Classification (NCBI taxonomy): domain Eukaryota; kingdom Metazoa; phylum Chordata; class Actinopteri; order Myctophiformes; family Myctophidae; genus Gymnoscopelus; species Gymnoscopelus braueri. Next base: position 24,770,056 of record NC_137625.1, read on the forward strand.
CATTGGCTTTTATAGCGCCACCAGGAGGCCACAATAACCTACCTGACCTGGCGGAGACCTGTGCTCCGAGGAGCACTTTTTCTAGTTTTAAGGTGATTCTGTGAATCTGACTGAGCTAATATAATCTCAGTCACCGTCGGACAGATCAGCGTTATACCTTTGCACGCTCACTCCCAGTAGGCCAAGGAAGAACCTCATGTTTTTCAAACGGGCCTCATGGTGGCGCCATAACGGGCTGCTTCACGTTTTGGCCTATAACTCTTGAAGCGTAGGTCGTACTGTCCAATTTTGCCACAGGCTGTAAAACAGCTGAAGGCTGATAAATAGACGGGAAGGCAACCTGACGTTTGCACGACCTTTTGATGATTGGCCAATTGAGAGCTTGTGACATCGATTTCGAGTTCAGGCTATGGCATCTGTCATCATGGTTATAGCCCAGCACACTATGGCATCTCTAGCGGCTGGCTACACACACACACACACACACACACACACACACACACACACACATATACACATACACATACACATACACATACACATACACATACACAATACACAATACACAATACACATACACATACAGACACTGGCACACACAGAATAACATACAGACGCTGCAAACTTATAAAGGACTTTCAGTGTCCACGCACACTGCCTTTTAGGAGCGGGAGGGCGCTTTGGATGTCATCTTCATAGCACTAGCACGCACATTGACACGTGCTCTGTTCGAATCCACATTGTGTTAACACACATCTCCATTGAGTTTGGCTGAACACATCGCCGGATATTATCGCACCTAACCTAATGCCTGTCACTTCTCAGCCAGGGCTAACCTTCTTTCTTTTTTTTGGGCATTAGAGCCATGTGGCATGCGCCTGGACCGCTAGGCCAGCGGGCACCCCCAGGGCTAAGCTTCTTTATACATATTTGTCAATGTATGTCAATATGTCACTATGTAAATGCATTGTTATTTAGGAGTCTTTGCTCTTTGTGTAAGGCATACACAATTTAAAATGTGTGTATGATGACACACAGCAAATTTCTGTCAACATTAATTCCTCTACACGTGTTCCCATAGGCTACTGTATAGAAAAGGCAGAGACGTGGCATATGATTTATTCAAATCATTTCTTGTTTCCCCCTGGATTCCTTGGATCATGACGCAACTTGCCATATAGGCCATGCCAATTCCGCCTGGCAAGATTTTCCGTCATTTAGCATTTTCTTCAAAACACACTTTTTTCTACTACTCCTACAGATTTTGTCCAAAACTCACACAAATCGTAGTGTATTCATAATCTCATACTCGTCCCTCCAGGCTATGGAATATGTGTCCGCGAGGCTATGGAGTGCAAATACACAGTCAATCGCACTTACTGTCTGTCTGGTATATATGGGATATATTACCACTAGTGAGTGAGTGAGAGGGTGCGTAATCCAATCCACTGTTTTACACACAGTGAGACCGCGCACCTATGACGGTATGACGCGTGGGCATGGTGTGTGAGCTATTACAGTATGTGCACGCAAGTCCACATGTGATTAACACCAACATACAAAATATGACCAAATACTACGCACATATGATGCACGCACATGGGCACGGAGAGCCAGAGACAGGGAGAGATATGCAGTTTGACATTACTGTGTCAGACAGCGTTAGTACAGTATATAGATTTGTGCTCCACTCAGTGGCCTTTTCTAGTTCAGTGTATTACTGAGCTACACCCTATACTAGGGTGGCGGCCATTTTGTGGTGCCACAGATTGAAAGCCCACACCTTTTTCCCATAGAGATTTCCAAAAATATTTATATTAATTATTTTAAGCCTGGAACCAAGCCATCCAGGCTCCTGTTGAATCATGGCCATAAAACATTTGATTCTGTGTAAAAAAAAAGAATAAAAAAAAGAAACAAAGGGTATTTATTAAATATTCAAATATTCTTTGACACAAAATCAAATGTTTTATGGTCATGATTCATCAGGAGCTTGGATGGCTTGGTAATCTCTATGGGAAAAAACAAATGGGCTTTCGATCTGTGGCACCACAAAATGGCCACCACGGCTATGCCCTATACATCTGTGACTGAAGCTTATTTATATGAAGTTTATTATATACTTGTACAAGTGCAACCAACCTTATACAACCCAAAATATCAGAATCCGATCTCTATGTCAGTTCCTCTCTTGCCTTTGTTCATACTTGGCATTCTCTGTGAATCTCTGAAGTATAAAATTGATGATGTATAGAATAGATTAGTTCTGACTTCTGAAGGTTATCTCTGTATATTAATCCACGGCAGTCAAACTTGCTGCAAAAGAATTACAAGGCAGTCAAGCACAGCACGGCCTGCGTGGAGTCTCGTGCCGAACGGAAGATGTGCTGTTGTAATTCTATTCTGCTGTGCTATTACCTTACACATTTTTGTATTATTATTATCTTACTACTATATAATTGACAAAAGCTCCGAAAGTTCGTGCGGGATTCGCAAGCACAGGATCACTCCACATGCCTCCAAGACCCACCACAGACTGTTGATCAGAGCTCTGGCTATGTTTTAGGCTCCTCACCCCACCTCGATCAGTGATCAGACTCTCGGCTTGATTGATTTAGCGATTTGCCTATCAGACCCTCAGCCTGATCTGGCAGGTTGCCATAGCAACCAGATACAGGAAGTCTGACCTCCTTATCACATGACCACGGTTGGGAGGTTGGGAGGTATAGGCCAGTGCTGTCAGTGCTGTCTGGACCAACCTCGGATCGGGCCTAGATCTGACATCTAGTTATTATTCATTCAAAAGTGGCAAAACAGGTTCATGTTCATTAGTGAATATCATCAAAATATTCTTAATATAATAAGATTATATTTAAGTCACCCATAATATAGCATTTCTTGTTTTCTTGACAGACGTCAATGTGACTTGTAAGAATACTAGAAATTCGGCCCGAACCTCTAGAGTTCGACGCCTACGTGCCACTGCCGATGTGACAGATATGGCCATATATGGAGATCTGTGTGTATGTCAGTCCTTGTCCCTTTTATTCCCATGTATGGAGATCCCTGATGTAATGAGTATATAGTCAAAGTATTAACATACTTTGGGTTATGTGCTGTTGCTGTACAGCAACAGTCCTTTTTGGCCTCAATAGTCTATACTATATGTGCGCACTCAAAATATTGGGCAGACTTAATTTAGTTATGCGTGTTCCTATGAGTCGATATCGCAGCACACTTTGGAATTATACGGCAGCCAGAGGTTGCGTTAGTCCAGTAATTGCCAGTTTTGACCGTTTTTTTTATGGCCAAGACCAAAAAATAAACCGATTAAAAACGCACAGTCATTTATTATTATCACTGTCTGCAAATCAGACACATTTCAAATCCTCTGCGCCTATCTGCGGCTACTCTCTCTCTCTCTCTCTCTCTCTCTCTCTCTCTCTCTCTCTCTCTCTCGGAACACATAGACCCCTTAACAGACGACGTCACACTGGTTGCAAGCGATAAGAACCAGTATTGCGCGCGCAGGTCCAGCACCAAGGTGCGTTCGGAAATTGCGCACCGGAGCGCACTCGCCTATTAGTTTGTATTGGCCAGTGCGCTCATTGCTGTATTTCCGAACGCACCCATTTATGTTGGGAATTGATTGCATGAAACAATCCCCTGTGTGTTCAGTCTCAATGTTGGTAAACAAATAATTGGTCTATTAGACTCCGAGCCGCTCTGTTTCACTGGAGTAGTAGGCTTCAGTGGAGTTCTGTGTGGAACTGCCACGGGAAGTTAAATGAACACTCAAAGTTGTTGTCTTACCACAAATAAAGAAAAATGTGCATGCATTTCATTGAAGATGAAGCAGAGACAAAAGCAATGATTTCAGCGTCACGTAGCGTAGCGTGGTTGAACCAAAAAGATGGAATGCACACACTGTCCCAACCCGTAATTAAACAAACATCACTACTTGAATGTAAATTATTTTTGAGGAGTCTGGAGACTGTAGTAGAAGATCACCATAAAAGCTTATTCAACTTTCCCAAGGTTGCATCTCACAGATGCATGGACACACTCCCGACACATAATTATAATTATGTCACCATATGACGTGAGTAGCCTATATTTTGATTAATTGCTGGCCAGATGAATCATTCAACCTTATGAGAGATTTGCGTAGACCCCGACTTCTAGACTATTGCTCATTATTCTGAAGAACATGTTTTACCATGAAACTAATGATGCAACACCTTGTTGAGAAATTATTACGCACGCAGCCACGGACATTGTAGCCTAGATAATTAATCCCCTTATGCAAGATGAAGCTGTAATTATTTTATATATCCTACTCCTTTACATTCAAATTGTTTTCAGTCCCAAATATAATACTTTAACTGTTATTATTGTCTCCTTTTACGCACCTGCTTGTCATTCGTGCATAAAAAATTATTATGTCCGTTATTTTAATCAGATGTCCGATAAATTGTAATCATTCCGGACACAATGACTGTCAGTTTTTGCCCTCCCCTTTTGACGGTCCCTCTCTCAATATAAACTGATGCTCACTGGGCCATGCGCTCTCTCTCCAGAGCTAGACCCCCGCGATGCATTCGCTGGGGGTCCGGGGACCCCCGCGAATAAACTGTCCCGGCCCCTCCCCGCTCTGTTCTGTGTGTGTGTGTGTGTGTGTCCGGCATCGATATGTTGGTGTAACTGTCGAGCCATACGTTAGCCAATCACAGATCAGAACAGGCCTCAATAGGTGACCTAACTGTCGAGCTACCCACCCAGACAAACAGCAGCACATGCGCGAAACATTCCAATTCTAATATAGGATATCTGGGTGGATATTAAAGTCAGCTAGAATTTGGAGGCTTTTAGATACAACCAAGATTGTTTTAATAAACACCACCTCTGTAGATAACCCAAAGAATACTTGCTCCAAGCATTTCAAAACAAATATATAATCCATCATTACGGATTTTGAGACAGGGTGAGAGCTGGAGGGCGGGTAGTATTTGTGCTTGTGTGTGTGCATAGATATAGGGAAATTAAAAACCCAAACACGGAGAGTACAGAAGGCAGTTCGGACCCTGGTCCTGAAGGTTTGGGACTGCCACGGCTCTGCTAGTCCTGTACTGCTATAGCCTGTGTGTCCCTGGAGGTTGTTCCTGCTACTGCAGGACTCAAGGCTTTGGTACTGGGCAGGCATAGTTACGATGAGTAGGGGTGCATGATTAGACAGGCATCCCTCAAGTAGGCAATATCCCTGTGCTGTCTTGCAGGCTGCATACTGTAGCAGGCAGGAGCCTTTTTCTGCTATTGGGGATCTGCCTCAGTGAAGTCTTCATTGATAAAGACGTTGTTAACTAGTTGTACAAGCTCTTGTTTTATTGTTTTATTGGATCTTGTTTATTCGATACACTCATTTGTTTTAGCTCTTGCTCATTTGATTTTCCTATTTGTCTCATCTGTTTAAGAAAGTAGGTAGCTGATATATTGCACTTTTACCTTAGCGCTAGGTATACTCTTAGTTGCTTGTTTTAGAAGAGAATGCACTTAAAGACTTCTGGTGATTAGTAGTTTCGTTCCCTACCTATGTTGAATGCACTTATTGTAAGTCTCTTTGGATAAAAGCGTCTGCTAAATGTCTGTAATGTAATGTAATGTAAAGATGTTAGAGCCCAGCATTTCTGTCTGCGATTGTGCCTTCCTTTGGCCTACAATACCCCAATGGTTCAGGTTTGACAGAGAGTCAAAACAGAGAACAGCCTTGTTGTTTAACCTTTTGGAAAAAGAGGTTCATTATGCAGAGATACATATTCCTAATGTGGGAATTGATCAAGATGAACAGAAATAAGATATCACTTTGACCGAAGAGATTATTTCTGATTCTGTCACACCACATTTAACCCCTGCTTCCCTATTCTGGGTTCATGTCATTTTCAAAACATTTCTCAAAAAAATCGCAATTTTCTAAAATTGTAAAAAGATCTACAAATGCCACGTTGTGCATAGATTGACTATTTTTGCTATTTGTAACACGAGAAGTATATACAGTAGTTATTAAGAATTTAACTGACAGGAACCGGTTCTTGAGTACTCTGATATGAAAGGGATTGCACACTGCACAGTGAAGCCCCACAAAGCAGCATCTAAATAGGATCAGAAAGAAGAATAGAAGAGATTGCCCCGTGGATGATAGACTTTATTCACAGAGCCAGACTAGGGTTAAAGACCTCCCATGATATACTCAATGCCCAGGAAAGAAATAAGTATAATAAGCACAGTCAACCTAATCAAGACATTGCCGGGGAGACTACATAATTCTGCATAGTGCATTTTTTTTTACCAGTTTCATAACTGGTAAAAATATCAACTGAGAAATTATGGTTTGTGGTACATGTTCTTGCTACTCCAAAGCCTTTGATTAAAATCATTCTAGTGTTTTGCTCATCACTTCAGGTATACCTCTCTGCTGCTTGTATGTATTTTCAAATTATTAATCGTTTTCCCGTTCTTCACATTCTATTCATTCAATCCATAGCCATAATCTATCATTTTGGGTATTATGCAGTGTTTTTAACTGTAACAGTAATAGTTGGCTGATTCATTTCATCCAATGCGTATGGCTAATTGCAAATGAAGCTGAAACTAGAAAAAGTGCTCCTCGGAGCACAGGTCTCCGCCAGGTCAGGTACGTTATTCTGGCCTCCTGGTGGCGCTATAATAGGCCAATGTGAAAAGGGTGCCATTTATTCTTAGGTCTTTCACGGCAATCAGACACTGCATTCATGATTTGAGGCATTTTGTTCCAAAAATGTGTTTTGCTAAATTAGACCTGCTGGTGGCGCTATAACAGGCCAATGTGAAAAGGGTGGCATTTCTTCCTCAGCCACAAACGATTAATAATTTGAAAATACATACAAGCAGCAGAGAGGTATACCTGAAGTGATGAGCAAAACACTAGAATGATTTTAATCAAAGGCTTTGGAGTAGCAAGAACATGTACCACAAACCATAATTTCTCAGTTGATATTTTTACCAGTTATGAAACTGGTAAAAAAAAATGCACTATGCAGAATTATGTAGTCTCCCCGGCAATGTCTTGATTAGGTTGACTGTGCTTATTATACTTATTTCTTTCCTGGGCATTGAGTATATCATGGGAGGTCTTTAACCCTAGTCTGGCTCTGTGAATAAAGTCTATCATCCACGGGGCAATCTCTTCTATTCTTCTTTCTGATCCTATTTATATGCATTTGCATTAAAGATTTGTTATTTAATGTTGTTGATATAAGTGCACACGGCCCATGTTCTTGTAATGTGCTTAGGTTAGGCACTTAGGTAGGGTTAGGAACTTAGGTTAGGCACTTAGGTGAAAATAGCAGATCTACAAGCACACAACACGTTGCATCACGACATGTTGTGACCTTGTAGATCGGCTATTTTCAAATAGCCAAAGTTTGAATAGGGCTGAAAGTGGTTAATTTATGTTTTGTGATAATAATCAAAATCTACAAAATAACTAGTAACAAAAGTTTTCAAATAACTGTATTGGAGTAAAAAGTACAATATTAAGTGATAGAGTTGATCTTGTTGATTATAATTTGTCTAGTGTCTTTTGGTAATTTTATCGTCTACTCAGCCTTTTGTGAGCCCCCCAGACCGTTTTTAAGTTGCTTGATTTAGTATTTAGATATTTGATAATCATTTTATCAGACACGCCCCCTCATAAACATATGACATCGTGGAAGATAGCCTGTAGCAGCTTGACCTTGCATAGAGAGACAGGAGACTAGAGTACATGACTGGATTAGGCCAATATGACACCTATATTAATTTCACATTTAAAGGGATATTTCACTTTCAAAAAAACTTTTGGTCATTTAATCGTCTACTCAGGCTTTTGTGAGCCCCCCAGACCGTTTTTAAGTTGCTTGATTCAGTATTTAGATATTTGATATTCATTTTATCAGACACGCCCCCTTCCTATACAAACCCATAACTTCAAACTCAATTTTTAACCTGTTAGATTCATCAAAAACACCCGTCCTTGGTTCTGCTGACTCACCTTGCCCTCCTAATACGTGAGGGGGCCGTGTTTTTTCGATTACTTTTTTCATTTATTTTATTTAAATTTTTAATTGTTTTGATTTTTTTTCATTTTCCCCAAAAACATAAAAAATACATGAAAAAAAGTTATCGAAAAAAAACGGCCCCGTCGCGTATTAGGAGGGCAGCGTGAGTCACCAGAACAAAGGACGGGTGTTTTTGATGAATCTAACATGTTAAAAATGGAGTTTGAAGTTATAATGGGTTTGTATAGGAAGGGGGCGTGTCTGATAAAATGAATATCAAATATCTAAATACTGAATCAAGCAACTTAAAAACGGTCTGGGGGGCTCACAAAAGCCTGAGTAGACGATTAAATGACCAAAAGTTTTTTTGAAAGTGAAATATCCCTTTAAATGTGAAATTAATATAGGTGTCATATTGGCCTAATCCAGTCATGTACTCTAGTCTCCTGTCTCTCTATGCAAGGTCAAGCTGCTACAGGCTATCTTCCACGATGTCATATGTTTATGTTAACGGGAGCTGTTAAAACCCAGTACTTTCTCTATTCTCATTGTGAGAGACACCGATCTATGAAGCGTGAAATACCTGTGATACTGTAACCTTCCCATGGTCTCTCATGTCTGACTAAAATATAATATAATCGTTATACCCAATGGCTGCCTGTCTCCGCTTGCTTTCCTTGTCGTCTTTCTGAAAAGTTACCGGTACTATATAGGGTGATAAGGAAAGACAGCTCCATCATTAAGTCTCTGAGATGTAGTGGAGTAGAAGTAAAAGTTGGAAATACTCCATTAAAGTAATAGTACATCAAAATTGTACTTAACAACACATTGGGTGCCAAAACCGTATATATACGGTTTTGCGCATACTAACGTTGAGTGCCAAAACCGTATATATACGGTTTTTGAAAAAAAAAAAAACAGCAACAGGAAATATCACTCCTACAAGATTTAGACTCCAATCCACCTCCTGGTTAACTTATGACTTCAAAAACCTGTATCTCGGCTCCTGTGCACTTTTTTTTTTTACAATGTTAATTTAACTATTTTCAACAGGCTGCAACTGTGGAATGGATTTCCGAATGTTTTAAATTTTTTCCCCCCGATTGTACGAGACCTGTATGTGTGTAATGAGGGGATCACCGTGAGGACGGTGATCACTGAAAATATTTTGTGACTACTTGAAAAAGGTTCAAAATCTTTAAAAGGTCCTGGCACTCAAAGTATAATATTTTAATAAACCTCTGGCACCCAATGTGTTAAGTCCATACTTGAGTAAATGTACTTAGTTACTTTCCACCACTGGGTTCAGTGCAGTCGATGTTACCGTGGTTACCTTTCGGCTTCCATGGTTGTTTCTGTGCATAGTCAGCGTGAACATATACAGAGGCAAATCAAAGAGGCTTCTGTCCCCAGCCAAGTTTGTCTGTGATGTTCTGTGAAGAAAGATCACAACTCTTTTGTGGGAGGACAACATGGATGAAATTAAAAAGTCCAACAGTGATCTATCTCAAGGGTTCTAACCTTTACAGGCTGTGATTCATATTTGAACTGGGGACCCCCCACCCTGACAAGCACTTGGAATTGTATGAGTTGAGGCATTACATTTTGCTTGACCCGGTTCCACAGATCAAAATTGTGCAAATAGCTGAAATAGGCCAATATTTGACAATGTTTTATAGTATAATTTGTTGATTACTTTTGAATCGATGAAAAAATCATTTTAGAGGTCTTAAAAATGTCTAAAAAGGTCTTAAAAGTCCTTAAATTGGCACTTTAGAAATGCGCAGATACCCTGTATACTGTACATTTATACTGCATGTTGGTTTGTTTACTGCTGAGTGAGAAAACAATGTTGCACATATAAGCTAATCATCTGGGGACCCCCCCCCAAATCATGTGGGGAACCCAATGGGGGTCCCGGCCCACAGGTTGAGAACCACTGATCTATCTCCAGGTTTTACCGTGGCATTGCTTGTGTCGCTTCACCGAATGATTGCCTCTGCCACAGAAAACATTATTAATGTGGCCACTGTGGAACTGCGTGGGTTGTTTCCATATAGCCCACTGTAGATGGAGGGGGGGGGGGGGGGGTCACCACATGTGCTCACCACATGTGCTCATGGGCTTCAGCTCAGTAGCTACATACGTATTGAAACTGGATGACAGCTGCGTCCTCCATGCAGGCAGCAAATACATCTTGCTAAGCATAGTAAAGGCGCCTTAATGCTTCATGTCAAATTCCATGATTGCGTTCTCCTCCTTCTGTAAATAACACAATATGCTGGCCTGTCAACCTGTGTTTTGGTGACGAGGATAAGTTCAAAGTATTCATCCTCCGGATGATTGGTTCTCAAAGTGGGGTCCGGGGACCCCTAGGCGTACTTGAGGGGGTTCCAGGGGGTCCCCAGCTAAATGAAGGATAGTTAGGAACCAAATGGACCCTTATGGGTCTGTAACTCTGAGAGTGTACAAATGGAACCAAATGGACCCGTTAGGGTCCATTTGGTTCCATTTGTACACTCTCAGAGTTACAAATTAACATTGATTTTACAATACAAATTGGGGTTCCAGAGATAGAAATGCCATTAAATGGGGGTCCGTAGCCCTAATGCATGTCAAACTGGGGGTCCTCTTGAAATTAAAATGGTTGAGAATCACTGGTAGCTAGCAGTGAAAAATCTTCTCTTATGGGGGTCCCTGGCATATCTTTTGAAATGGGGGTCCGCGGGCTGATAAGTGTCAATTTGGGGGTCCTTATAATGAAAAAGTTTGAGAGCCACTGCTCTGGATGATACGATCTTTTCACAGAGCTCTGGTGATGTTGTGCAGCTGCCTGGCATGGAATAGGGAGAGGTTGGAGAGATGGGTCCTTAATGGACACAAATCTTAATGTGCTCTATGTTATAAAAAACATGGCTAATTCAATGCCAGCGACCTCTCCCGTGGTATTTCACATTCGTTTCTGTTAGTTTGTACAAAAAAAATGATTTATTGCTCTTCAATGACTTTATTTATTTTCCATCAATGACAAATATTGTTTAAGCTACATTTTGTCACATTCACCTCTTCACAGCACTTTCATAGTACTTCACAGATAATAACATTAAAACATGATATTCTCTTTTATAGCTTCCACAATATTCTCCTTTGCCTTAAGGACAAATGCTTCAGTGTAAACATTCATAATATAATTTTTGGTTTTCTGGAACAGACATCTTATTGTCCTTCTGACAGACAAATTCCAAATTATGTTTGGTTCCAGTAGTTTCTCAAAGCAGCGTATATATCCATTGAAAAACCAAAGCTCGCACACTGCTTTTCATCCATCTTCACATTATGTGTAAAAGAGAAACCTTCTTCAGGATGAAACATGAACCTGAATGTCAGTTTCTCTTTTCCACTGTAGATGTGAAGATACCAGAACAGTTTCCTCAAGCTTGGGCAGATTCATTCATAACACTTTATGTCACAAAAATATTCCTTCAATTAATGATTCTGTACAAAAAAAAACATTGAATTTCTTTGCGGACCTGCACATTTTTGAACGGAAATGAAATACAACATCAACATGTAAATACATCTTGAGGGAAAATACTCTGCTATGAAGAAGATAGTGCACGCACATCCGTTAGTCCAGGTGCTTAGACAAACAAAGTATAATGAAAAAGAATAAAGTCTGCACACTGGTAGTTGCAAAAAGCTCCAGAATTTATTGCTCGTCAACGTTTCGGCCTGTTCAGGCCTTCATCAGGACATATATGACATATATGTCCTGATGAAGGCCTGAACAGGCCGAAACGTTGACGAGCAATACATTCTGGAGATTTTTGCAACTACCAGTGTGCAGACTTTATTCTTTTTCAAAATACTCTGCTATAGCATACAGTATATGCCAAAGTACGTACAGAATCTTTACATTTTCACATATTTTATGCCTCTGGGCTATTACCTTAACAGTATTAATGTCTACTGTGTCCTTATTTACAAGAGGAAAATGTTTCATGAGATAATATCTCATGAAACTTCATATTATGAAGTGGATTGTAGAAACATGGTACAGTCATTGTCTTCCAGTCCAGCTGTGAACTAAGGCATTGGTCAAATAACATCTTCTTGTCATCAGTATGTATATGATGGCTTCATCTTGAGCCACAATTGAATTGAATTAGATTTTGTGGAATGAGTCATCTTACGCATGGAGACTGCAAAGATTTTATGGAGCATTTATGAAACTCTGCTATTACCATGGACAGTCGCCATGTCAAGGCGAGAATGTTTTAAGGATTAATGGAGCCTCATCATTGTGCGTGAGCAACGGCTTTTAGATGAAAGGGTCCAGGTGGGAGGGCAATGGGCACTCATGTCCTACAGCAGAGCAGTTTGTGAAAGACATTCCGAAACTCCGCGTTGAAGGCTGTGTAGATTATGGGGTTGACGGCACTGTTGACGTAGCCGAGCCATGTTACCACAGAGATCAACGTAGGGCCTATGTCACAGGTCTCGCACAGCGCCTTTGTGACGTGTACCACGAAAAAAGGTGTCCAGCAGGCCAGGAACACACCTGCAGGAGATGGGAGATATGCATTTGACCAGTATAGTGACCATTAAACAGGTTTTTACGTATGTCATGCGTTGTGTACAGATTTGTGAGTTGATGATCATGTGCAAGTGCAGTTTGTATACGGGTTGGTACAGATTGGACAGCGGCAAAGTGGTTTTCAAGGAGACGGATAATAGATATCTGATTCTGTCGTGCTTTGGAGCCTTTTTTTTCAACATGGCACGCGCACACTTATAGTACTGCAAGTACTACTAAAGTGCAGCCAAATAGCTGGGAGTGGTTTAGCTATTTAGTTTGTTGTGTAGCATGCACGCACATGCAGACACGTAATGCAAGTCTCCGGGCCCCACACACACACACACACACACACACACACACACACACACACACACACATGCGTTTTCTAATGTGTATTGTGATTCTAAATCAGAGTATATATGTACTGTGTGTGTCTTATCAAACGGATAATTCTGGTTCATAACTCAGTTTGCGCAGAGTATATTAGAGTCAACATTCTCCTTCCCCTCCGACATGACTATTATATGCATATTGTAAAGGTATGTCCCTATCTTCTCATTATCATGATCTGTACCACTTACAGATTCAGATATCACCAATTTAATTTGACTGGAATGCATTCTGTTATATAGAAATTTCAATCCTCTGCTTTCCGCAGGAATATACATAATATTTTCCTGCAAAGTGCATGCAATGCAAATGTTTAAAATGGCAAATTGGCAATTATTATTATTTATCTGGCTTGAGTACAATGAGACATGTTATTGTATTTTCTTACTGCATGGCTCCTGGACAAGCTCAGAATTTGACGGTTTGAGGTCACACGATCTCATTGGCTAACAGCCACCCCAGATCCTGACCTTAATCACACCAAATTCACAACAAACTTAACTGTTTCTAACGTAATGCCTAATCACAGCCATTGTTAACCTGGTACCTACATATTTAACCATATCTAACCTCATGCCTAAACATGGCAATTTTTAGCCATATATACCTAAACTTAAACGTCCTTTATGCGTCCTACAATCCGCTCATGAGTCGAGCCGACTGGTCGAGCCATCCGGAATAGGGCCCTAATTTTCAGTACCAGAGTTGGCCACTTGAGTTTTAAAAATCACTCCCGGTCCTGGGGGGCCTGTTCAGGAGCCACTACCTGTTGTATATCATCAACTAGTGAACACTCACCCACAACAACTGGGAGGACCTTCATGGCTTTGCGTTCTCTTCCACTCACTCGGCTGCTCTTGCTGTTACGCCGTCCCCTCCTGCCTCCGTTCGCCTTCGCCACGCCATTCTCTCGGCCCCTCGCCTCTTCCAGGGGCGGTCTCTCGCCAGCGTCCGCGTCTGATATGCTGTCCAACTGCGTGGTCATGGGGTCACTCTCCGCTATGACCCCGAGCTCGTCCTGCTCCGTCAAGGGGGTGGCTGCGGGTGACAACATGGAGACGACGGTGGACGGAGACGTCGGGCTCAGCCCCACAGGCACGAGGTCCACCCCTTTCTCCCGGCCGCTTGCCGCCGCGGCCTTCTGGCCGCGCAGGGCGGAGCCAAGGTGGAGGGAGAGGGTGCGGCGACCGCCGCCTCGCACCATCTGGGACCGGCTTCTGCCCGTGCTCCAGCGCCGCAGGCCCCGGAACATCCAGTAGTACAAGAAGAGCATGACGGGACAAGGCACGAAGAAAGAGCAGACCGAGGAGTATACCACGAAGTGGTCGTTCTCCAGCTTGCACACGCTGGGGTCGCGACCCGGCACCCGGTTCAGGCCGAAGATGACGGGGCTCGCGACGCCCAGGGAGAGGACCCATGTGGCGGTGATGAGGGCCAGCTGCCGCACGCTGAACTGATTTCTGTTGTACTTCAGAGGGACCACCACCGCAATGTACCTGGAGGAATGTCCAAATTTAACATTAACATGTGGATACAAAATACATAAGTACATTAAGGAGATTTGAAATAGTATGAAAATAACTAAATAGATTTATAACATATAGCCATTAATTAAATGCCATCTGTACAACTGTTGTGTGTGTGTGTGTGTGTGTGTGTGTGTGTGTGTGTGTGTGTGTGTGTGTGTGTGTGTGTGTGTGTGTGTGTGTGTGTGTGTGTGTGTGTGTGTGTGTGTGTGTGTGTGTGTGTGTGTGTGTGTGTGTGTGTGTGTGTGTGTGTGTGGTGTTGCACTTGAAATTATATTAATTGCAGTTATATTAACTGTTTGAAATAAACAAATCAAACTAGAACAATTTTAAAACGCAAGCCGGTGGTAACCGGCGCTAGCTAACTGATATAGTATATACTGTGGTTGCAGTAATAGAGGTCAAGTGAACAGTATAATAATATTGAAAACTCTGGATGCACATATGGCAGTGCCAGTACAGTATATGTGTATGCATGTATGTATGTATGTATGCATGCATCGCAGCACAGAGATGCATGTTCTGGGAGCCAGCTGTTGTAATGTAATGTAATGTTCTGTGACACAAAGCAAACATTAGAAGGTTACAAGAGAATACTTTGACCACACTACCCTCTCTACTTATTATTGAACTGCAGTAAAATTCCATAAAAACAATCTCTGACTTCTATGGCCCAGACCAGTCAAATTCCACCATTTCTGTAGTACTCCCAAATAGAGTCCCTCAACAACAATCATAATATTAACTCTGAGAGTATATACAAATGTCAAGTTCAATGAACAACTATAATTTTGCTGTGTACCCCTCCCTAAGTGATGCAATTAGAGGCAGAGGTCTTGATTTTCTCTGGTTCCATTAGCCTCGTAGCCCCTGCCCGGCCTGCCATCACTTCTAATGGCATTGTTCAAATTGATTGTCAAGCCGCTGATGGAGAATGTTGTGTCTCATCACGAATGAGCACAGCATGCTATTATTTAGCCATTTTAAAGCGCTTTGTAAATATGAGACCGAAAGAAAAGAAAAAAGACTTTGTAAAAAAAGAAAGAAAAATAAACGTGTATTACGCAAGAACAGAACTATATTCTATATATATCATCTGCGTGTGGAGGAATATGTGCTATACTATGGGAATCACACAGGTGAATGAATAACGATTCATGATTATTCATAAGGAATTGATGTTATCACACATTATGTTATGTTTTCGTTTGACAGGAACTAATTAAGATTGGATTTTAGGGACTTTTGACATAAAAATACACAACATTTTATATATATTTGGCATCTATTGTTGAATATCCCCAGTATGACCACGGATATGCTCCAAAAGTGTGAGAAACATATTTTTTATTTCATGACGGCTTTAATATAG
Organism: Gymnoscopelus braueri; assembly: GCF_963280865.1. Lineage (NCBI taxonomy): Eukaryota > Metazoa > Chordata > Actinopteri > Myctophiformes > Myctophidae > Gymnoscopelus > Gymnoscopelus braueri. The sequence continues at coordinate 24,785,995 of NC_137625.1, forward strand.
AAATGATCTTGCCACCAGCAGTGCCTGTAATTATGACAACCATCAGCATTTGTAGGCTATAATGCTATATAAAAAAAGGGGGGGGGGAAAGTTCACACCGGAAACAAACCATGAACCATGCATGATTATCGATTTTGTCCTTTAAATGTTCTAATACTATAATAATAACAATACTGCACGTATCAGTGGGAGGGATACTGTATTTTTCAAGCTTAATACCTTAATTTGCATTTACGAATGCATTTGTAATTTAATACAGTCAATTTGAGCTTGACAGAGAACAACACATAATATACCAGTATGAGATGAGATGAGTGTAGTGTGAGAGAGTGTACCTGTCAACGCTGATTGCACACAAGTTCAGGATGGAGGCTGTGCACAGCATGACATCCATGGTCATCAGTGCATCACATATGTTGGTGCTCAAGGTCCAGATGCCTCCCAGGAACTGGATGGCAAATACAAAACACGTACAAAAGTGTTTCTCTTTTGATTGAGACTCTATATTATTGAATGATTTTTACTACACTACAATTAAGACTGCACATGCACACAATTGCACGCACGCACTCACTCACGCATGCACGCACGCACACACACGCAGCATCTCCTTGCCTCAGAGTAGACATAGAGGGGAAGCACCAGCACTGCAAGCAACAGGTCTGCAACGGAAAGGCTGATGATGAAGTAGTTTGTCGCAGTCTTCAGCGAGCGCTCTGTGAGCACGCTCAGACACACAAGAACGTTCCCCAGGATGATGATGAGAATTAAAGGCACGCCCAGGATCAGCGCCGGGTAGTTGTAATCCCTCTGGTGCGGCCCATCGGGAATGGTGCCAGGTGTCACATTTTCCATGATGGAGGCCCCAAGCTGTACTCCTGAACTACAGTTAACATCTGGCGATCAGACAGAAGTGCCTTTAAGCCCAATTTATTATGGTATAAATCAACACTTGTGTGTGTGTGTGTGTGTGTGTGTGTGTGTGTGTGTGTGTGTGTGTGTGTGTGTGTGTGTGTGTGTGTGTGTGTGTGTGTGTGTGTGTGTGTGTGTGTGTGTGTGTGTGTGTGTGTGTGTGTGTGTGTGTGTGTGTGTGTGTGTGTGTGAGAGAGAGAGAGAGAGTTTTACCTTGTTGCTCTAAGGTCTTGAGACTGTTCCAGCTCACTGGGTGCATCAGCCACAGCTGGAGGGAAGCATGTGCATGTACTGGCCAACAGTGTCCCTTCACTGATCGTCGAGGTGGTCATTTTCCAAGTAGCTGGCATGCCGTTCTCAGATGACCCCCCTGAATAATGATTGTGAATATTAAACCTGCAAAAGAATGGGAATTAAATATCATTACAGACTGATAACAATCCAGTCTTGAAAGAGCCTTCTGTTGGTTTCCATCAGGCATGGCTATTTGAAAGCTGTATTTTTGGCCTCTCTGGCGTTTTGGCTTATCTAGGGTACAGGAGGTTCATTGAGCACAAATGACTTGTTCACACTCATACTGTAACCTGGGAGTGGGAGCTCAACCATAGTCTTATATTGCTGGCCACACACCAGCTCCACTGGAGCAGCTTGGGTTTCTACCCTTTATGTTGCCGCTGCCCATGAATGCCCTCGTGGCATTGTCTATTACCTTTAATCAGAGCTGATTGAGAGAATAGAATGTTGGAAAGTTCGGAATTATGCACACTATTGCTGTGCCAGTTCGGGTCATGGCCGCCACTCAGAACACGTCCCGTTTGGAGCAGGCTAATCTCTCAAGAACAGATTCAGAGCTGCGCTTGAATCTGTTGGTAGCCGTGTTGAGAACCCATGCACATTGGCTACAAGTGGGCGTGCCATCAGATCAGGAAGCAGGCCGCGCTTTACCCAATCAAATGTAGTCGGCGGGATTTACATGTGTGCGGCTCGTTCCCCACTGGAAACAAACTCATTTAACAATAGCGTCCTCGGAGCTGACAAAACCACAGAAAGTTAGTAACATTTTAACTTGCTCTTTCATCATAGAAACAAGTAGGCTTATAACCAAAACGATCCATGATCTTTGGGAGAAATGGTGTTAGTGTTCCGTGGAGAAATATTGTTAGTGGGAATGAAAACATAGTCGCACCACCGGAAGTGGAAGGCTGAAGGCAGACCAAAACCCCGGTTTCCCTGAGCATGGGTCCTCCGTACAGCTCCGCCCAGAGTCAAATGAATAAGTGAAAAACAGCAGAGGGCTCTGTTTTTAGCGGTGCCAGCCGCTCTACATTTGACCATGTGTGTGTGTGTCCGTCCGTTTGAGCACGGCAAAGAAGTAACACATGCGCACACACACACACGCACACACACACAGCACACATGCTCGCTCGCACACACACACACACACACACACACACACACACACACACACACACACACACACACACACACACACACACACACACACACACACACACACACACACGTAACATGCGGTCCTGCAAGGCGCACCGTTTCAACACATGCGCCACTTACAGACACACACACACACACACACACACACACACACACAGACAAGCCAGCACTGCACACGTGAGAGCCAGCACTGCACACGTGCGTGCACACACAAAAAAATACTTAAGTTATTTTTTTTTAAGAATACTTAAAAGTTGATAAAAACAGTAAACTTACTTAAAAGTTGATAAAAAGAGTAAAAATTTGTAAAAATTTGTAAAAAATACTTTACAGGAAATAAAGTGATTAAAAATACTTTAAAGTAAATACATTGAGTAACAATACTTAACAGTACTTAAATTGAGTGAAAATACTCAGTAGTACTTCAAATAAGTAAAAATACTTAAAGGTTGTTAAAATGAGTACAAATACTTAAACAGTTAAAATGAGAAAAAATACTTAAAAGTTGATAAAAAGAGTATAAATACTCTTCTAGTACCGCCTCAATACCAGCACCCACACATCAAATAGAGTAGTACCGTCTGAATGCCAGCGCCCACACATCAAACAGAGTAGGCACCGCTTACTCACACTGGGTGTGATTTTTCCTTTTTATTTGACGATGGGTTCCCAGATTGGGAGCAGGCTAGTTGCTTGTTTAGGGCTGTGGTGCTGACAGATTCTGCTGCTGTGGTCGGTCGAAGAAAAATTATGGGCATCGCCTGCAAATGATAGCCGCTGCCCTTGAATATGATAACAAATAATAACTCGAAAAATCAGATCCCACCAGGCCGGGTTGCCTACACAGGACTGTGTCAGTCGTGGAGTGCAGTAGTGAGGACACTAGGAAGCTACAGGGGAAGTGGAGTTTGTACCTCAGACGTTGCAACTGTTCACTTTTCTTATGAGCAGAAGTGATAGCGATTTTGAAGGTGCGCTCTATAGGCCCCTCAGCATGCGATTCAAATGTGGGTCTATCATCACAGGTCAGATATCAAAGTGATCCCAAAGCAGTTTTTTGGTTTTGAAATACCCCAAATCCTAATTTAATCCACTCGGATAGGGATACAAAATTCTTGGGCCCAGGTAATCAGTATTCACTGATCCAGTTATGTCAGTAGAGATCGTTGTGTCAAATAGGCCTATTGATAAATTCAATGAAATACAGTACCTGGAATATATTTAAAGATGGATAAAACGGACGAAATTCCTGTCTCCTCTTTCTGCATTTTTGGCTGGAGATCAGGTTGAGGGAGGTAGGATTTTGGGGAAGGAGAGGCAGGGATTGTATGAAACACCCACCTATGCTTGGAAATTATGTCAAAATCGTGTTGGATTTTGGGCTTTAAAACCAGATGCTCTGTACTAATTATGCCATTGTCTTTCTCTGATTTCCTGTTTTGAAGTCTAAACACACATACGCACAGTCATCCCACATTCACACACAGAACAGGAAGTGCATGTCCGCTCCGTGTGCATTCATTCAGCCACATGTGTCTGTATATATATATATATATATATATATATATATATATATATATATATATATATATATAATGTACAATAGGTTATAAATGATGTACGAAATGATATGCTGTAAATTCTTACATGATACCAGGAATTGAAACAACCTGAGATGCCTGTACGCACCCACAAGTGCTGGTCATCTTGATATAATTTTAAAAATAACGTACCGTATAATGACATGGATTATACCATAGGTAATACTGCCCCAGTGCATCACTGCTAACCATACACCCGGAAGTAAGTCTGTTACTGGTGATGTCATGGTTATTTGGTCTATTCTGTATCATGCCCCTTAAAATATGTATATTTCACACTGCCCATATTGATATCTGATCTATTTTTTTTTGTTTCTTTCTCTATCTCTATCCGCCTTTCTTGAAACTGCAAATGATTTCACCCACTTATTTTTACACCTGTAAACCTTTGATGTGACAATACAAGTTGAGTTGTTTAATTTAATGTTTAAGAAATGTGGACATTGCTGTGCTGCTTGAGCTATTTTTTTTAAATTATCTTCCAGAAATAAATGTACCAGACTTCCAGAAATAAATGTAATGGGAAGTCAACAACAAGTTTACAGGTCTAAAAACGTATTTAAATGTCAGATGGGGACTGTAAAAGAAATCTTAATTTGAACAGAGCAATTCTCAAAAGATTTGATGCTTAAGATTCACTGAATCAACTGTGTAGTATTCTTCCTGGGAATAACAGACAATATCATACACTCCATTTAGTTTTTCCATTACATTAACCCCATTCTTCTAGCACTCATTTGACTCAGGTTGGTGCACTTAAGTAGTTTATCAATCAATACTCACAAGACAACTATGCTATACTTCCCTGCTTAACAAAGGGGTAGCTTAGCTCTCACAAGACAGAAGGAAAAAGAGCCTATATGCACTAGAACGTATTTACTATACAACACTGAAAGGTAAACAGAAATGGCCACTTTCTATAGCCCAGACGAGGAACCAGGTTGGAAGGTATAGAGGTGGTCACTTAATATCACAAGGAACTGTTCTCACAAATACTGTGTGTAGAAAGAAAAAAAAAGTCAGAGAGAAAACAATTACCACTGACAACATTACCATTGACAGTGACTATCTGTTACGGTTTCGAACCCTTCACCTCCACCCTCCACGTCTGGAGTTCCTGTGCACAATCCAGTGCGCCGTTCTCACTCTGTCACCTGGACACTCAGGCTCACCTCATGATTCTCCTCCCTGTGGCAAGCTGACTGGGTGTGGCACTGCACACCTGTTTCCATTTTCCCATCATCACCAGAGTCTTCAAGAACCCTGCCTTGACTCCGCCCCTTGCCAGATCTTCCCAGAGAATTACCTGGCAAGTATAGACGAATCCACAGACGCGCTGCCTGTAGCTGCCTGTAGGCGGCCATTGCTGCGGTGTCGCGTCCGCGGAGCGTTGACACCGCAGCAATGGCTGCGCCCAGGGCAGCGCTCCGTGGATTCGTGTATAGCTGAAGCCTACATTGTTGCTGTCCGTACCCTGTAGAGCTATTTTCTGTGTTTTTGCTGCAATCATTCTGATCGCTTGTTTTTTGTCACACTCCAGATCTGCAGTGCCACTCCCTGCTTGCCACCACCATTCCTCTGGATCGTTTTGTTTGGCTACCGACCACATGCTTGGACTCTGACTACTCTCATGGACTCTTTCAAGTATAGTTTTATATTATATAATATCTACATATATACATATATATTTGTGCCACTAGTTGTATATGTATATCCATGTAGATTTATATAGATATATCTATACATGTTCAGTTTTGTGTATTATTTTGGACATTAAAACACCTCGCAAGGCATTAACCCTTTCGTGTCTCCTGAGTGGTTGCATTTGGGTTCTGAACACAACTCGGTCTTAACACTATCCTGCTGCTTAACAACCCTCAACTTTGTTTAAAGCAGTCTAGTGGCAGATGCCTCTCAATAAACCGGTGTTTTTGTGCGGTGAAACATTAGGGAGTAAGCTGAAGAGAGAATGCCGGTGACATTTCCCTTTGTGTGCCATGATGCTGTTTCAGAGATGTATTGTTTCATCTCCACACAGTGACAGGAGCATCAGTGGCAGGGCAAAGAGACATTAGAAATGACAAAGGCAGACATGGATGAGGAGCTGTTGGAATGATGAAAATGAAAGGAGACATGATGAGGTCAGGTGTATTCTGTATGTGTGGTCGCGTAGCTATTCCATGCAGGAGTGTTAGCTGAGTGGCTTAAAAAAGGACTGTCGGGCTGCTATTCTAGTCCTGCATAATCTAAGTTATAAAAATGCAGTGCCTTGTGTGTTTGTGAATAAATGTTGTTTGCTGAAAGTACTGTATAAATTCCCCCTGGCAAGAAAGTTGGAATCCATTGTCGTGTTATTTCCCTTGCTGTCTATCAAAGTAATTTGACATTGCTATGCACTCTCTTCAATTTCCTTTCACGCAAATGCACAAGTCATTTCAATGTTCCCGCTGGAACAGGAGACAAGATCTCGATCCTAATCTTTTCATCAACTCCCACCAGAGAGGATGGGGAATTGGGATACAGGAGATGCCTCCCCTTAGCCAAAATAATAATAATATCTGTTCCCATATGCTACAGCTACTTAGATGAGAACGGCGCAATGGCATCTGAACAGGTGCTGGTGCATGTGGCAATGTGAAATTTCATCCAATCTTTTACACAGTGAAAATGACCGGCCTCCCAGAGCCTGCCAAGATGCATTAACAGCTGCCGTTACAACCTGCCTCTCCTGTCCGTCACACTCAACACGTTAACAGTCAATTAGCCAGACATGGCCACAGACAACAGGTTCCCAGGAAACAGATGTTATAAGATGAGATGGGACGTAATTGGCTACCTGCCTGCTTCCTGCGGTGGAACCCTGGACGTTCCATTCATGATGTGTGGAATATTAGCTTTTGAGACTCGCGATAATGTAACATATTGTTGCTGCATAGTCCTGGGGGGGGCGGGACATGGCATGTGTTAAACATGTTGAAAAGAGTACAAATCTGCACACCAGTATTATGCTCCCATAATCAGTAGTCACTCAGATGAAAAGCAAATGTTTGCGTACGTAGTATGCTTCCCATGCACAGTTTGACATATGAGTATAGTTTTTGTGCTTTGATGCAACACTATATGTAGAACTTGCATCTACCCGTGTGTGTGTGTGTGTGTGTGTGAGTGGGTGGGTGTTTGCAAAGCAACGTTCTGGCCCTGAATCCTCAAGTGGTGAGCTGATTCTTTTGTCTGTGTGCTTTCGTCTGTTTCCGTCTTGAACTTTCTGCTGTCTTTGTGGCAGTTGCATCTCTGTCTCTCACTTTTTTGCTGTGATTATGGCAGGTATATCTCTGTCTTTCACTTCCTGCTGTCTTTATGGTAGATGTGCTCTATATTTCACTTTTTGCTGTGGTTATATGGCAGGTGTATCTCTGTCTTTCACTTTCTTTGTAGCAGGTGTTCCTGCTGTGCTCCATTGGCAGTGTCCAAACTGGCTACACACCAACACACAAACACTGTTCATCAAAATACCTCACTCTCCCGCTTGCAAACAAAACCCTCCCAACTACAGCTCCTGCCTTCTAACAATGCACAGTAAAATTCAGAGTGTTACTCTGTAAGTATAACAATTGCCCTGTTAGTGACCATTTATTCACCAGTTGTAGACATACACAATCAAAGAGTTCCTAATGAGGGGCAACTTGGGCCAGTCCCAGAGATTCTTTGTATTTTAAATTATATATTACAGCAGTGACAATCTCAGAGTAATCATACAGCATTAAATAATTCCCTGTTATCTACTATTATCAGTTTTCACACAGTGATTTAGGGGAAAATTACATACACAATACCCAAAATAAATTGCTGGTTAAAATAGTTGCCACTGCATGATTATCCACCAGGGATCAGTCAAGGAATGTCAGGAAACGCATGGCTGCATAGGAGCACACCTATCCATTTGTGAAATAATAGTGCTGCTCATCATCCAGCGCAGTTCGAAATGAGAGGAGGCGGACATTTCAGTCCCCCACTGAGCTAAGCAACCATAGCAACTGACCTGCATCGAGACAGTCCAAATGCATTTAAACGTGTTAATCTGAGTATTTCCCACCCAAGGACTCTGTCAGGACCTAAATTAGACAACAGCCAGATTTGGGAGGGATTTGTTTCATGCTATAGTAAACAGTGCACCAGTGTCTTGAGCATTGCTGTAGATTTCAAATGGTTTGTGTGGGTTTTTCTTTTTATTCTCCCGAATAGTCTTTCAAGTGAGAATTATAGCTGTATTTAATTGACATAATTATTTGACGTAAAAATGTATTGCCAGTAATGTCCAGTCTCTGTAATGCGTCCTCATCTTTGTGACATTTACCTTATTTGTAACGAAAACTGACACATAGCATATAGATTAGTTGCTACAGCTTTGAGGCCTTCATTATGCTAACCACCTGTCCAATAATACAGTATTGCTCCATAGTCCAGTGCACTGGTGCTCATCTGTGAGGTTATGTGGTGACTGACAAGATCATTAGCTACCCTGAAACACCTCCAGAGCTCATCACGCAGCACTGGTTGGGGTAGCGAGACATGGAGTGGGGACATCAAATTAAGATGGCTTCAGCTCCAGATACTAAAATAGCTGTGACCAGCTGCGTCAACAGCTGCGTAAGAGTGGTTAGAGCAAAGCAATGGGGTGCCTTGTTCAGCAAGTGCAGGTACCATCAGTGGTCGAAAAGGTACTCACATGTTTTACTTGAGTGAAAGTATCAATGCTGCAATGTACTCTGTTACAAGTGAAAGTCCGGAATTCTAAATTTACTTGAGTAAAGGTACAAAAGTATTGGTGTCAAAATGTACTTAAAGTACGAAAAGTAGAAAGTACTCATTATGCAGAAGGTCCCATTTCACAAGTTTTCAAATGTATAAAATGTTTAAAAAATACTTTTTGGAAAATTGCAGATCTACAAGCTCACAATGCGTCGCATCGTGTCGCATTGTGAGCTTGTAGATCGGCTATTTTCAAATGGCCAAAGCGTATATAGGGCAGAAGTGGGTAATGTATGTGTTGTAATAATAATCTAAATCAAATAGCTAGTAACTAAAGTTTATATGTTAAAATAATTGTAGTGGAGTAAAAGTATAATATTTGCCTCTGAGATGTAGTGGAGTAGAAGTAAAAGTAGCGTACTGAAAATTGGAAATACTCCAGTAAAGTAAAAATACCTCAAAATTGTACTTAAGTACAGCACTTAGGGTAAATGTACTCAGTTACTTTACATCACTGGGTACCATGAGATGAAACCTGCCAAATTAATAGAAACTGCATGATAGTAGTAATTAATTTATTCCAAGACTCATCATTTTTCTCTCTTAACGTTCCTTGTGGCCCCAACAAGTTGATATTATCTCACAGACATTCAGTGCTATCTTCTTCGCCTTCAGGACTGTTTATAGCCTACTAAATGTATGCACACTTCACAGAAGAACTTCTGTCCTTGTTGTATTACCATATCATTGCTGTCGGGTAGAAACCTCGTATGTCCAAAGCTTCAGGATTCAAATGAAAAAATGTTGAGCTTTAGGCGTATTTTTGCTACTTTTGTGCAACACTGTGGTGTGGCAAAGTAAGGCATTAATTCGTGAAAAATCATAAAAAGTTTAAATAAGGAGATAAGAGGTTTCTGCCTGACAGCGACGATATTTAGACTAGATCAGACACAGTAGCATGCAGCATGGTTTTCAAGTTGATAAATCATTTCTCTTTTGTTGAAGACGTTTTATTTGAGAACTTCAGCACAAGTCTGTGTGAGCAGTTCGAGAAAATCATTACTCCTAAAGCCACATGAGAATTAGAAAAAAATAGATCAATCAGGCAAGCAGTCCTAAAATCGAATTAGGCATAGAATTGCAAATGAGGGACTTACGTTTATGCTAATTAGGCAAAGATGAATTCCACTCATTCCACCCAAAAACCCTTTAGTGATTTATAGGTGTCCCCATTGATCACTTGAAACATTTCAATTTCTATTCCATCAAGACGGCATGTGAAAATTCACGCACAAGACACATTTATGATATATTTCTGTGAGGGGTGGGCACTAAGTGAAAAATGGTCACTCACTTGGTTCGCAGATGATGGCTTGGAAACTTCCAGCCGGAGTCGGTCAATGCCCTGCTCTGTCTCTCAGGCAGATTCCCATTCCTTAAAAAGACTTCTTCCAGAGGAGTCCTAATGTGTGTGCTCTCAGGGAACTGTCCATCAACAGCAGCCTGTCCTTGTTCCTTTCCTCTCCTCATGCAAGTGTACTGTATCCCTAACAGTGCCAGCCTCCACTCAGCCTCTCAGCAGGGGTGGAGCTAGACTCATGAGCACAGAGGGGGCAGAGCGGTCTTGAGGGGCCCTTCTGACAAAACCATTTATTAAATTCACGACTGTAGAATAACCGATAACCTATCAAAAACACAAACTGTCACTTAGCAAGCCACAAGACAAGCTTGTTCTGAAAGACAGAAACAGGTTGCCGGACGTGATGGACGTACCAGGGCCAGCACATTTCAGTCTACATGCATCAATAGCTGAATGGTTTCAGCACCACCACCAATGGACAGCGACAGTGCATGCCCACTGTGTGACCCAGCACCATGCAATTTTACATGGGGATAAAATACCCATCAGAGCAAAGCAGCATACAGACAGAGGCTGTCTCAGTCTCCACAGAGGCAGTATGTTTGTAGTTAGTCACAAACACTACAGATTCAGCGATAGATGTGAAGAGGTAGACACGGTGGTCTACAACATAACAAGGCCTGTTCAAAGACAAAGTAGACACGGAGATATAATGAGGGGGTGGCAACAGATGCAGCTGCGCATAACTTGATCAAATAAACGACATCTTCATAGATCAATTCCATGAAATCAAATTATCCATCCATCCATGTTTTACAGTGTTGATTCTTTGATCGGTATCATCACTGAAAAATGTATAATAATGACAAATTAACAAACAAAAACAGCCGCTAGTTAGCCTTGCTGCTGCTCCTTTGTCACATTTGCAGGGCAGCCTTCCATGTCACACACCAGCAGCAGCTCCTCTTTCACCTATACATACATCACTCATCCATGTGATACACCAGCAGCAGCTCCTCTGCAAGCACAGCCAGAGAGAGGGTGGGAGACCACACTGATCTCGCTCTCTTTCTCTCACTCTGACTGGCTCTGTTTCTCTCCCTTTCGCATCCCCTCCCTCTTTCTGCTCCTCTGTGTCCTGCTCACATGCTCTCTCTCTCCCCCTCTCTCTCCCCCCCCCCCTCTCTCTCGTTCTGTCGCTCACTCAGCCACCATTATCTCCCTTTCACTAACTTAATTGTAAGCCTACATGTGACTGGCTGAACGCCCTCCTCGCGTTCTCAGCTCTGTCACACAACAACATGTGAAGGCTGACTTTAATTGTTTCCCTTTCAAACATTGCATCACTCACTGGATCCTAATTATTATTTTAATTTCATCTTTAAGCCCAATCAGTGACACTATGGGGGTGGCAAGATGACACATCTCCACTGAAAATGGAACTTACAAGCAAGAAACTTGAAATATAATAATAAGAGAGAGAGAGAGAGAGAGTGCGTGCATGCGTGCACATGTGTTAGGTGGATGCGTTCGTTGAAGTGAGGGTTCGAGTTTGATTGATGGATGTACTTTATTTAGTAAGACATGAGAAAAACACTACATGGAAGTACAGATTCACGATACAAGGTCTACTAAACTGGAAGGCTCATAAAATGAGATCCCCACGCACACAAATCATGATGACATATAAGAGACAGACAGATTAATAGAGTTGATAAAGGGTTGTAAATCCTGCTCTATGTTATTTATAACTATTTGTAGTTAAACAGCTGAAAACCAGTGTAAAAAGGATGAGACGAAATCAAAGACTCAAATTAAAAGGTTGACATTGTATTAAGAGAAAGAATCAATCCACGAGGCACCGTACAGCAAAAATATCTCTCTCCTATTACAAATACAGGCAATAGTATTTATACACAAGTTGGAGTCCGGACATCAGATATAAGGTGGATCCTAACGATTGGTTAAGACCCTCAGACGTCAGATCATATCTGATGAGCTGTCAGGCATCAGGGTGTCATCATAATAAGTTGTTGTTCATCTTATAGTGTCCTTGTGTACAACTTTTGGTTCCATAAACAAGTTATTCCTTCGATATCATAGGACATGTGGCAGGTTTATCTGTGACAGGGTGACAGCTGACAGAGTAAATTAGTGACAATATCCCGGTCATACAGGTCATCTTACACAGATACAGGTCATTTGACATTTAATCACAAAGCGTTGACCAAGACATGTTTTTACTGATTGGGAACATATGGAGCCGGCACCAGATAGCAAATATGGAGCCAGCTACATGGCCTTGGTAGAGAAAGTATAGTAGAGTTACAAAAGGCATGTTTAAAAGACTGAAGTACAGGCCCAAAAAGACATCACTATATTTAATTTGACTGGTTAGATCGATAGTTCTAGATCATATCAATCTGGTCCACAAAACATATATATTTTTAACTCCATCACAGATATACACACTACTATACAGAACGTCATACAATCAGCTTACATGTTACTGGTATGAAACATAAAAAATATGCACAAGAGAGGGAAAAAAGGAATAGTTCAGGGAGGGGCGGGGGGGGGGGGGGGTTGCTGGGGGGTTAGGTTAAGACTTTGACAGGGGCCAGTTTGGAATTTGCAGCCTCCTGAAGGTGTAAGTGGGCAAGAGAGAATGAGTGCAAGCGCGCATGTGCACTCGTGCTGTACGTTTGGCGCTTGCCCTACTTCATCATCTTTATTGCTTGCCCCATGTTCATCATCTTTATTGCAGTGGCAGTTGCAAGGGCATGGTTGTAACCTTGCCTCATGACACAGAGAACTGGCTGTGTGAAATAGACATTGGAAATGCCATGTAACGTAAGCACTCCTCTGCGCTGCCTGATCCCGGGGCAGTAGAAGCTTCAGAAATTCCTACATGGGGGGTGGGGGTTGGGGCAACAGTCACAAGGCGTGATGAAGCCTTGCATTGAGGGCAGAAGTGCAGGCTTACCTATAAATCCCCCAGCCAACCCATTAAAGGATAGCCTGACCTTTTCCCCCGCTGCCATACATACATGCCTCTGATGGATGAGCAGGGTCTCTCACAACCAGCTATTTCCAGGATTCATCACAACACCAACCCAACCCCTTGTGGTCTGCCTGGCCTAGCCTCAGTGGCAGTGAGACGCCACAGCGCTATGATAGACAGACTTTATTGGGGGGGAAAATAAATGTGAGAAACGGTGTCCCTTCAGCTTCACTTGAAATGACGAGTGAAGCGAGAGAGTTAGTTCTCTAGTCACCATCTGGCTTATGAAATATTGCTTCAACTCCAACTTCAACTTTATTGTCACATAAGTTTACAGGTGTGAAAGAGTGGGTGAAATTGTTTTTTGTACAAGCTCCATCGTTTTGCAATTTCAAAAAAAGAGTTAAAAGTCTAAGGAAAAGAGAAAGAAACAAAACAAAAAACTGACATAAAAAGCATAAAAGATTCTTGTCCAAGGAAATATTTGTAGCAGATATAAATACATAGCAGCAGATATGTACTGTGCAGTCTGTTGTGCAGGGAAGAGACATCACTTAGCAGCAGATATCAAACTTGCAAGTGTATGTTACATTTCATGTGGGAAATCAGTAAGATCGAGAAAGGAGTGCTTGTTTTCAGGTGACGAGTCGTTGCGCCGCCGCCCGGCCATGCGGATGGGGCTTACGGCATGAAACGAACGCTCCCTCCCTCGTAAACGGTCTGAAAACGGCTTTGTTTTCGTTTGTGTATTCCTCTTCTTGTTCTTAAAACGGGAACGAAACGGGGAGAGACGAGACCGTTAATGATAACTAAATGGCCACGCATTTTATCAAGTACTTCAAAGGCTCGTTCAACTAAAAAGAAATGTGACCACTGTCTGTGTAGATTCTAAGTAATAACTAACTTCAAAAGAACAACCGCACACACAAAATAAAGGCTTTCCTTCAGTGTCTGCTATAGGTTCTGATCATAGACTGTATACAAGGGTTCTGATGTGTGGGCACCATCCAAGTAAATTAAGTGTGAGTCAGACATGCTTGTATTTTCGACTGTGTTTGTTCATCACAGCCGTACTCCCAGTGAATCACTTGGCTCTCTCCTTACTTCAGACTCCAGATAAATCCCTGCCCTCACCCTACTGTTATCTCCTCCTCTTCAGCCAGTGGAAGCAGTACTCAGCTTTCTACCCTGCAAGAGGCCAGCTGTAGAGGGTCTGCGTGTGTGCATGTGAGTGCGCGTGTGTGCATGTGCGTGTGCATGCGTGCTAATGTGTGTGTGTGTTAGTATATATATATTTTAAGACCTCTCTCTAAATGCACTAATGTAATACAAAGCACATGTTGATGGGACAAATGTCCAGTTCAGGATAAACAGTTCATTGTTGATGTGACCTAGACATAATATAGTTTGTTATGATTTGTAATCGATACCACATGTTTAGGACCACAGATGAATACAAAACTTCTTGTGTGTTAACAGGCTGAGTTAACACCTGTTGTGTGAGTGAGGTGTATATAAACCCCTGTCTGCTCTATGTTGGTTGGAGAACTCCCTGGATCGGTCCCTACAATAAACTGACACAGAGAAGGACTTCTTGACTCCTCCTGTCAAAAATGTATTTCACCAATTCCATACCATGAAGGTATGGGGCACTGATTGGCCTGAAACCTTGGCCACATTATTTGTCATACGTCATAGATGATGATGTCACAGACTGGTTTTACTTGAGTAAAAGTAAGTAACATTCTCTTTAGTCATTACGCAGAATCGGCCAAAGCGAAAGCCTTATTGGATTGTAATTAGTAATGCATAATGTGTTCATCGATTTAATGTTGCAGCTGGTAAAGATGGGGGTGATTTTAATTACCCTATTTGCTGCCGGGTAGCTCAATCTATAATACATCATCATTTATCAGTTAATGTATGTTTTGTAATCTAAATCTGTAAAGAAACTGCACCTGAGTTGTAAAATAATTGTAGAAGTGTAGTCAAAATTTTACTTAAGTGTGGTATGGTGCCAAATCTTTGTGTGATAGATTTTTTTTAACATTAGCCACATCGCAGTGCGACGTGTTGTGAGCAGTGGAGGATGTGAGGCCCTGGCCTTACCTGAGTGAAGCGGCGTATCGCCCCTCGACTCGAGGCTGTCTGGTGGGCGAACAGCCTTTTTGCATGTAGTTGAAGGCAAGAGGGCGGGTGGGGAGAGAGCCTGGCGACGCGAGCTATGTTAGTGCACTGAGTGGCAGTTGGGGCAAACGCAGTCCCCACAACATCATTTACGATTCTGTGCCTATCGGTACTGTACATAACTCGGACGGACTAGCAGACCATCGGCCGGTCGTCGTGGGCACTCGCGCCTAGAGGCACTCGCGCGCGACTCCTCGGCCTCAAGGTCTGCTGAGTCGGCGCGCCTCCGTCATGGTCCAAAACTATACTTTATCGACGAAAAAAAGTAGTCTGCGGTTGTTTGAAAAAGTATTGTCCCAAGCGGGAGTCGAACCTAGACTCTTAGTGGTAGTGGATTTAGAGTCTAATGATTAGCGAGGTGCGCCACTGAGGCCAGTGCTAAAATATGGTATTCGGGCTGTATTAGACTGTGACGTCCTAACTCTTCTAATGTAGAGGAAAGAAGTCCCCGCCCTTCGGGGCGAGGCTTCCCCCAACTACATGCAAAAAGGCTGTTCGCGTCTGGTGGATGTCTTGAGTCTTTTGTGAGTGTCAAATGTGTAATCTGAGCTTCTTTTGTGATTGGGTGTGAAGGTGTCTGTCCGTCTCACAAACACAAACCCGCTTTGCAACGTCATGACGCACACAGTATAAACAGCACACAACAACAAGGTCCCTCTTTCTCGGTTTTTGATTCTTGAAACAACATTGCAATGTCGCTGCCAGAAAAAACGGCGCCGCTGTCCAGGTGGAAGGACAACGGATGGAGAAGAGCATTGGTGGAGAAAGAAGAGGCACCCGTTGCTGCTTCAGAATTCCATGGAATTATGACAGCGTCAGCCTTTTTTCTGCCTGGATCTGATACTTTTGGCAAGAACTTTTAAACTTTTAATAATCGAGTAGCCTGCTGGACTGGACAGCTGTCCTGCGAACATTTTTCCAAACCCGCCACTAACCATCCTCTAACATCCTGGTGCTGTGGGACATTGCCACTGTTGCCACTGGGTTGACACTGGCTTGCCACTCGGTTGCCACCCAGTCTACCCACCCAGTCGGGTGGCAGGTTGCCACCCAGTCAAGACTGGGTGGCAACCTGTGTGTGGAGCGACTTTTCTCCACAACAAATAGAATACAGAAAGCGCCTGAGAATGAGATCACCTTGACTGGTTCGCTTGAACTTGATTGATTGATTTTCTCATTTGAAAAATAACTATAGACACTATTTGGATTACGATGACATTGTCAGGGTTCAAAACTTTTTGTATTAGCATGCTATTGTTGATTGATCTCGCAACGTAAGTCATATCAAAGTAGGGTGACCAATGACCATATATCCATCGCAAAAGCCTCTCTCCAACTGCCTTTCAATCGCACGTCATTTTCGGCATGCGTGACGACAGCACGACGCTTGCACTGCCTGGCCAACCATGCTGTAGTAAGCTATATGTACTATAATCTATAGGTTGTTTGAACATTATTTGAGTTGTTAAATTTGTTTGCTGTTGTAATCTTTTAATTTTGAAATGACTCAAGAATTTGTGCAGGACGTCATGTTCACATTTATCTGCCTGTAATGCTGTCTAACCTACTGTGATTCTTTGATAATTAATCATTTGTATCTGCAATAGCCAGGCCTACCTGTTGTGATCATCATTGCAATGAATACCATACATTGATAATAGTTGCATATTGTAGCCTATTATTATTTCCCCCCCTTACGCAATATTTTCCAAGATATTAATTGAAAAGATAATGGCCGCGTTTCCCAAAGAGATTCGTAGAGATGCTGCGTTGAGCATCTGCGCAGGTTCTACGACGGGTCTTACGTGTGTCCACACAGTCTGCGCAGTACCATAGCAGCCACGTAGATTTCAGGTCATGCGCAGCCTACGCAGCTTGCGTAAGAGCCTGGGACCCTATGACCTATGAAAAGACCGACTACACACACACACACACACACACACACACACATACACACACACACACACACACACACACACACACACACACACACACACAACGCGGGCAGCTGCGCTGCTTCTAGCCCTGATTCAGAGCGTTAGTGGGTACAGCCACACATGTCCATAAAGCGTCCGTCAAGTTTCCGTACGGACGCCGGAAGTCCCATCCACTCCCATGTTAAGTTTAAAACCGGAAGTACCGTTCCGTTTTTTTTTTTTAACATGGGAGTGGATGGGACCTCCGGCGTCCGTACGGCAACTTGACGGACGCTTTACGGACATGTGTGGCTGTAGTTCACTAACGCTCTGAACCAGGGCTTCGTCCTCTATATGCATGAATCCGAAGTTTACAAATTGTACTCTCACGGATGATCCGATCGTCTGATAAAAATATTACGCATATGCCAAGTTAACTAAAGGTATATAAATGATGCTGAGCTAAACATGTTTACTTAATTTCGAAGTTTTATAGTTAAACGTTATGATGAAAGTCCCCAGTTCCTCTCACAAAGTGACAGCTGTTGCGCTCGCCATGTTTATGAATGGTTAAAACATCTTTTGAAACTAGCAGATCTACAAGCTCACAACGCTTCACAAGCTTGTAGATCTGCTATTTTCAAAAGATTTTAATACATATTAATTTTGGGAAATGGGACATTCTGCATTCCTTTTGGTATTTTAAGTATATTTAATTTACTTGCATAATGGGGACACTTTAGTGTTTTATTTACCTTGCAGATGTCAACTCACCACTGTAATTTCATTCATAAATATATTATTCAAAAGTTGTATTTGGAGTGGACTGCTTCAGGACATCTGACAGTTGCCTCTGGTATTTTTATGATCCATTTCACTTTCGCAAAGGGTGTTTAAACTGCAGTGTAGCGTAGGACAGCCCTACGTAGTTTACGTAGGCTTTACGTAGACTTCGTCCAGGAGGTCTTTACGTCTATGCTGTCTCACGAATGTAGTTTTAGCACACACGTAACGAGAACCTACGACGATGGTATCTCCTGAAGCCAGTTTAGATGGCACGTTGGGCACACACAGCTGCTACTAACGAAGATAGGGCGTGGCGGGGTTGCTACTGCGCAGGTGCGTGGAGGCTCTCACGCAGCTTCTAGGCTACGCAGGAGCTCAAATTCGTTTGGGAAACCTGGCCAATGTGTAAATAAACAAACAAAAACAGTCATTTACACAACACTGATGATTGAATTTGAATCTGCAACACAGGGTCCCTGCTTCATCTCTCTCTCTCAGCTAAGGGGGCCTTGGCCCGAAAAACGTTGAAGACCCCTGTAGGCCTATATCTGCTACAGTTGTTTTTGATCGCTCCTCCAATAGGCAACTGAGCAGCGGTTTGCAGGCAGCTTTTTAACGAGATAGCAGCCTTGATTGCCTCTGAATAGAAGCCCCAAGAGTTTGTGGGTTCAGGTGGCAGGTTCATGAGCAAAGCGATTGTTGCTTTAATTAAACTCCAGATACTGAGCAAGCAGCAATGTTCTCCCCTTTGGCTTGACGCAGTGGACCGGGGGGATTGAATGGGAGGTGGGGTGGGGGGGATTGCGTCGGAGTTGCCACGTAAGATGAATGGAACACACATGATTTAATTATCCAAACAGGGTGAGCCACTCAGAGAACTGAACCTTTTATCTCCCTATTTAGGCTGTTTCCACAGAGATCCATCGGTTATTACACACCTCTCACACACACAAGCCTTGAATATAATACAGTACCATCTTGAAATCACAGACATGTGTGGAGTTGCCAAATGAGTATATTAGATTTGAAAATAACATGTCGGGGCACCAGAACAACGCTCGGCACCTTTTTTTCTCCAAATGAGGAAATAGAATAGGTAGTTTGCATGATCCGGTTGAAATGGACACCTCAAATAACAATTGAAAGAGCAAGGGGAGTCAAACATCCCAAGATATGACTATATGAGGTTTTGCTTGTGCAACTACATTTGTAGCCTTTTTGGATTAATGTAACCAAATTATGTGATATGCTTATTCAGGGCACTTAATGTTTTATGTCCAGGAATTCACATGAAAGACACTCCAACAGATTATCCCTCTAACAAATTGCCCACAATTTCACATATTGCCCATATAAAACCCAGTATTGTTTAATACCTCCATTTGGCTCGCTCACTTACTGTACTGTATATGTACATACAGTGTATATATTGTGTGTTTCTCTAAGTATAAGTGTGTTTCTGTAAGTATAAGTGCTTGTCTACAGGCTTTACATGTGTGTTTGTTGGCGTGTGTGTGTGTGTGTGTGTGTGTGTGTGTGCGTGTGCGTGCAGGTGTGCATGTAGGTGTGCATGTGTGTGTAGGTGTGCATGTGTGTGTAGGTGTGCGTGCGTGTGTGCGTGCGTGCGCCTGTGCATGTGTTGCATTATTCACCTGTTCTGCTCAGCCTCGTGATCAAAGTGGCTTGCAGCCACAGTCAGATGGGTGCCAGCTCACTGGTCTATTTGAATAGATTATACACAGATGGCAAATAATATATATTGCTGTATCAGTGATTTACATGTTTCAGCCTATATTAACGTTTATCAAACTACAGTATATATTTTTTCCTATGCTTGCCCTATTTGTTGTAATCCACTAGGCACGTGTTCAAGTTGGCACTTTCTTCATGCGTGGGTGTGTGCATGTGTGCTTTTTTCCGTGCGCACACATCATATGACACCGCCCACATGCTTCGGAGCAATTAGTGTATATTTGAAACGAAAGTGTGAAAAACGCTCCCTGTATGTCCTCACACCTCAAACTCTTTTTATTTTTGGCCTTGCAAGTTTTATGCATGACACTCACATTAGTTTGATTGTGTGCTACACCATTAGATAAAAGAGACTAAAGACTAATTGCTGAACGACGCAAACTGAAAAGAACTGATTTTCATTGTTCAGGGAGCCCCATATAAGATTGTGTTGTTAAAATGTTTCAAAAGTATTTCCCCAAGATTTTCAAGATTTCTTGAAAATAGAACAATGGTTGTTGAAGAGATTCTTTACACTTGGACTTGTTTGGGTGTTTGTTCAAGAGATTTTCTACACTTGAACTTGTTTGGGTATTGCTCAAGAGATTCTATACACCTGCACTTGTGTGGGTGTTGTTCAAGAGATTCTCTACACTTGAACTTGTTCGGGTGTTGTTCAGGGAGATGAAAGACATGAGAGAGATGAAAGAGATGAGAAGAATGCATGCAACTGTGGAGGAATAAAAAGCACAAGAATGAGCACAGATAGTTCTACATCCTGCCTATAGTAGCCAGGTATTAGAGAGTTTCCCCATGTTTGTGTTGAATTTTGGGGCTCCACCCTCTGGTGCAAAAATGAATGATCTTATTTTATTACTATGATTAACAGAAGGTTACTGTGTAATGCTGCATTACATAGCTTTTTTAGTGAATAAAACGTTATTTTGTCCAATTCTTGAGGAATACGATATAATTAACACAACTGTGGTAGTTGCAGTTGGTCTACCTGGTCTTCTATTTGAGAAATATATATCCTGTGGTGGGGTAGGACCATTTTTGGTTGACGAATGGTATTGCAAACATGCAGTATAAGGTCAAAACAAAAATGTATCCTCTGCTCAAACGAGATTTCCATTACAGCTCAACAGTTCAAATGTCGACGCTCCACTGGGGTTGGGGACCCGGGTTCGACTTCGAACCAGGTACAGTAGATAAAAATGAATGAATGTATTACAGCTTTAAAAACGCTATTTATTTCCTTTTTTTTTCTCGGGTCCAGGTGGTTGGATGTGTGTTTTGTACCCAATGATATTCTGACCACCGTCTTACACTGCCTATGCAAATGCTCGGAATCAGAGGCACACCAACACTGCACACTGCCACTGCTCTGCCTGTCATTTGCATTTGTGAGAGTAAGCAGGAAAATGGCCTTTTATCCTCATTCATGAGGTAGAATAAAGCTATGCTGTGTGCGTGGCTTGCTGTACCGTACGTATCAAATGTATATTCATATCAAATCCACCAGGAAAGGTGCATGCGTAGATCTGAAATACGAAAATATCAATAATATGAAGGTCTTTGTTTTCATTACCATTACATAGGTTAAGGAATTAGGAATTGTAAATGAATCCACCACCAACTAATGGTTATTTTACGTAAGTTGGAATAGAAAATGTACATTCTTACTTGCTACAGTATGCGTGCTCTCTCTATGACTGATGTATACAGTATGCTTCTCTAGTTTTTTTTGCTATAATGCTATAATTGCTATAATAATAATAATAATAATAATACATACATACATACAATTTAAATTCGCATTACATAAGAGAAACAAAATGAAAACAACTTAATTAGGAAAAACTAGTTAAAAACTATAGAAAAGGTAGAAAAGGGGGATTAGAATTAGGTAGGGAATGCCAGTCTGAAAAGGTGCTTTTCGAGTGTGGTTTTAAACATGGCGACGGTGGAGGTAGCTTTGATGTGAGCTGGGAGTGGGTTCCATAGGGAGGGGGCGGCAACTGAGAAGGCCCTGTCATCCCAGGTTTGTTTCTTTGTCTTGGGGATGTCCAGGTGGTTTGCATTATCTGCGAGTTCCACCACCATACGACCAAGTTAAAATAAGTATGAGAGGAAAGCTAAAATACCGTGGAAGAGTTGAGGGCTGGACTACTTGACGAGGGAAGATATCATTAAAGTGCTTACTATTCAACAACACTGAGCTCACGCGCAAACTCTCCTTCACACCCTCAGTACCGTGCAAGCACCGGCGTTCAAGCAGATGCAGATGTCTTCCTCTTCTCCTGCATTCTTCCTCCATTTGCCCTTCCCCTCCATCCCAGTCCTCTTCCGTGGGTTTCTGTTGCTATCTACCCACTAATCAGTTCCTTCACTTGGGGGCTAAGAAGATTCATCTTAGACCTCAAGGCTGTTTCTGATATCAAAACAGCACACTGCATCACCATCGAGGTGGCACATAGAGATGAAATACAATGACAGATGGGTTAACACAGAGCTCAGAATTCACGTGGGTTTTGCGGAACCTTTTACGGCATGGCTTTGCAGGAGGCTAGCTGTCTGTAATGAAGAAAAAGAATAAACCTGCACACTCAGGTGCTCCAATGTCATTTAATGACAATGTTTCGAGCCAAGGCTCTTCATCGGGTCGAACTCATTAAATTAATTGGAGCATATGAGTGTGCGGGTTTATTGTTTTTCTTCATTATACTTTCCAACCCTGAACCCAGCACCTAGTTATTGGTTTGTTTTTAATACATCCAAAAAAATGCAGCTATCAAAATGGGTTTGATTGAAAAACTTTTTAAACAATTTCCCGCAAGAGGTGAGAGAGGAGATAGTGTAGCGAGGAGGGGAGGAGTCTACCTACCCACTCTGTACCCTTTCATTACCTTGCTTTGTTGCTGTTAAATAGCCAGTTAGTCTGGCCTTCACCAACCACTAAAATAGGCTTTTGTACTGAATTGCTGCACAGAATTGTAATCAAATTCAGTCCAGACAGGGCAGGCAAAAGGTTAAAGCCTCATTGCCATTTTCATGTTTTGAGACACTGACCTAATGAACGTCAGACGCAATCCATCAATACAAGTCCCGAAAATTTGGGTTGGTGCTTTTACTGGAAGCCATATTGCGTGAAAATCCTCTGCTGTGAGGTTCTCCCAGAATACGTTTGCTCTGTGGTTCCTGTCTCTGTATTGGCTCCAATTGCCACAGGTGGCGATTACAGACTTTAGTTCACAGCTAGAATCAAGAATCTAATGGACATCCCTACTTGACGGGCATGTCCATTAGCAGATGGAATGAGTCACATAAGGGGCAGCAACTAGCATAAACAGCCATTTCCTGTTTGTTTCTTGGCTGTCTCTGCACAGTCCAATGACCTGCCTTTAGGAAAATAAACCATTATTGTGTTTTTGATGTTACAGATATGTAGGCAGTATGTGCCATGAACACATGGGACTGACTCACAGATTTCTATGTATTTTAAGTAATCCAAATGGCCACCTGCTCTTTGTGCCAATAATGGACATTGTAATTGGTCTATTACCTGTGTCGCACCGTCCTATGGCAACCTCTAATTTATTACGTACATCAGACACATTCTTCTCTAGAGATCAACCCACACAACTCACTGAACTCACGGTTATTCTAAAGCATCTGCCAGGGACACGTTGCCAGGTATTCCCCAGCTTCCCGCAGTCTAATACCTCAAATTCATGGCATTATTCAGCCAACTCTCAAAATAGGCATACGGATACCTCAGAGGGCAGACAGGAAGTCGTTTCTATTGACTCGCTTATATAGAACATTAAACCCAATCAAGGTGGTAATGAGGTGTATCAGCACAGTGTGAAAAAATGAGTACTGGCTGTACACCTCAGCCACTTCCTTTCTTTATGTTTTTGTGTGTGTGTGTGTGTGTGTGTGTGTGTGTGTGTGTGTGTGTGTGTGTGTGTGTGTGTGTGTGTGTGTGTGTGTGTGTGTGTGTGTGTGTGTGTGTGTGTGTGTGTGTGTGTGTGTGTGTGTGTGTGTGTGTGTGTGTGTGTGTGTGTGTGTGTGTGTGTGTGTTTAAAGGTTTGGATTTTGAAGGAATTTAAAAAGGTTTTTTATCTCTGATCGTTGAGTATAGGCGTGTGTGATTGATGCGAACACTATTATCCTTTCAACAATGGCAGGTCGAGCATCACACATGATAATCACACATCACACATAATTGTAGTCCATGCATTCTTCTATTCTTCTATTCTATTCACACCTCCGATGATACCACCTCCAACAGCGCTACATATAAACTGTCCCTTCTGGTCATAATTAGCTTAATAGAACACAAGACCATGCTGTCTCCAATATGCCATTAAGTATTCTCACACTTCACTAAAATGGTTGGCGTTAATTACAGAGGCCCACCGAGATCCATGGTGTACCAAGACACCATGATCAACTGAAAGACCCTGTGCTTTCTTTACTGTGTGCATGTGACAATGAGTAAACGTACTGGTTATTATATACGGTAGAAAGGCATCTGTTGCGGTTGAGTTAATAAAAATGTGTTTCCTGAAATTTACTTGGATCCTCTGTGGGTACGCCGAAAAATCCAGACGTTCAATTTAACTGTAAAAATGTGCCCAGATTTTCTGTGAATAGTTGTGTAGTGTATATGTATGCAGTATGTCATGAACTAGGGTGCCCTTGCAAAGACACGACAACCATTGCCACCTCCCACTGCCTCTATATAATCTATATATATATATATATATTATAATAGTGTAAAAACCTCTGGCTAAATCCATCTGGCACAGAGGTCATTTGGAAGACTGGTACTGTACGTTCTGAACTCCAGTACAGTTTGTGTGCACACTGCATTCATACTCTTTACTGTCTCACCGGTCATGGCAATGTAATCATTTTTATTAACAGAGAAAGTGACACCTATTATCTAATAATAGTACTTTCTGTTGTTACAGTGTACCCCCAACATAATGTGGTGTTAGGTACCGGAATATGCAAACATTGCACACCAAATATTTTAAGTTCCAAGGTTTTATTGTCACATATACCTGTACATAAAATACTGTTGTAGGCAGAGAAATGATTGCACTTCGAGCTTCCTCAACAGTGTCGATACTAATGCAATGCAAATGTATATCTATATATATCTATACCTATATCTATATCTATATCTATATCTATATATATATATATATACATATACATATATATATATATATATATATATATATATATCTTTACTTTACTATACTATACTGAATATACTGAACTACTGTGGATGTACAGTACATGTGATGTGTCAGTATGTGTGAGGGTGTGTGGGTATAAGGGAATCCCAGTCTCTACAGTGTATCACTGTTTAGATGACCTGAGGACAGACACTGTCCCTGAACTTGCTAGATCTGATCGGAGGTTTTGAGGAGAAGTCTTAAAAAATATAAAAATCAATTTTCTGCATTTACAACATAATCTTTAATTCTTGGCTGAAGACCATTTCCTGGTGCAGCTACCAAAACAGTACCGAAGTACTGTTTAAAACATGCAGTAGATGATGGTTTTCATAGCGTTGCACCATACTTCATACAGTAAGTGATGATAGAAAAGGCTGAGCACGTTCCCAGGTTAGTTGTTTATATATCATGTTTTAAACATAAAATACACAAAGAATTATACCTAATCCATGCAGGTTATTTTGGCACCACAGAATTTGTGCACAATTCTAGACTGCCAAAGTGAAGCGTTCAACCTGATCGACGAGGAGGCAAATTAGGAAATGTGTTTTCAAGTCCACGGTTCTTCATTGATCAGACATTTAGATTCAACTTGATTCATGTTCAGACAGTCATGCAACAAAGTCAACCATGTCACCGAAGCAATTCCACCTGTTCTCCCATTAAAGGGACCAGCTTTGCATCTGGGTGTACACACACGTGTATGACGTTAAAAGAGTATGTGCGAGAGGCAGCATTTTTCTCATAAAAGGAATAATAATGTGTAAGTCCATTAGAATATGAATCAACTGTCCTTAGCCACAAATGAGTGGATTTTAGGAGATGGGTGTTATTGGGTGATGTGACATCCGTTCTCACACTGGTCATAACATTTTAAATGGGAATGAAACACAGGAATGTTAACTCCAGGTTGCGCCATGTTGCATTTTCTTTTCAAAACACAGTTTTTGTTACTACTCCTAGAGATTTTGTCCAAACCTCACGCAAATCCATATTATCTCTGTAGTCATGTGATCAAGACGTATCTGTCACATTTCTCATATTCCATTCCGATTGGCTATGATTGGCTTCCAGAGTTTGTGGGGATGGCCGTTTTGCACAAAATGCCACACATCATGAATGAAGCACCCGATTGCTGGGAAACTTTGCACACACCTTCCCACTAAGCCATCCCACATTTTTCAAATCTCCTCATGGTGGGCTTGGTGGAGCCACAACAGCCCACTTCGTTTTGGCCTATAACTCTTGAACCGTAGGTCGTACAATCAACATCTTTCCCCTGGATTCCTTGGATCATGACGCAACTTATAGGTCCCGTTTGTGCCAGATAAATTTTCTACCTTGTGCGTTTTCTTCAAAACACACTTTTTGCTACTACTCCTACAGATTTTGTCCAAAACTCACAAATCGGTACATTATCTCTGGGGTCATGTGATCAAGATGTATAAGTTAGTCTTTTCAGATAGTGGCTATGACCAAAGTTTGCGGGCACACTTTTCTAGTTTCATTTTCATTCTAATTTCACCTTCCGTTTTTTGGAATCTACATCCCTCATTGAAATGGGACATTGTAACTATGGAGATTAAAATGATGGGTCTAGAATGACTGTAGGGGGCGGCAGTGGCTCAGGGGTAGAGTGGCCGGGTAGAGTGAACTGGAAAACCGCAAGATTCCCAGTTCGATCCCGGGCTGGGGCGCTCCCCTAGAGTTAGTGTCGAAGTGTCCTTGAGCAAGACACTGAACCCCTAATTGCTCCCGATGAGCAAGTTGGTGCCTTGCATGGTGTCCTCTGCCATCGGTGTATGAATGTGTGTGTGAATGGGTTAATGGCACAATCAATGTAAAGTGCTTCGGATAGAAGCGCTATATAAATGCACCATTTACTGTATTCCACTTTGTCCTGCAGCTAACAGACCTATTGTCACGAATGACAATGAGTGAGGCACTGAATGGAAGAAAGAGGAAAGGAGTGAAATATACAGGTAATAGGGATATTTCAATATCCCTATTATAATAAAGAATGACAACGTTTAACAAATGGGAACCTTCTTTCGTTTCAGCCTTAGATTAGCTTTTAGAAAGAGACAATTCTACGTTCACCAGACACTAGGTTGCATCTCTCCTGTCTCTCTCTCTCTCTCTTTCTCTCTCTTATTGTCTCCGCACATTTGCATTAGGTTGAGGAACAAATGCCATTATTTTAACATTGCCATATTATAGGGCCACCAGGAGGCAGATTTTTGCAAAAGAAATATAGTAGGGCACTTTAGAGGCTCCGTGAGCACCCCAAAAACACATCTCTGTAACCTGTTTTTTTAGGACCCTAAAGGTGTCTAGTTATGATTTCTTCTTGTTGCCGTTGTCAACTAATGTCCCATGGGGTTTATTTTTAACCCTTTCTGACACCTACCCCCAACCCAAACCATAACATGGAGATAACAGAGAATACCATAACTCTTGAAGTAAACAACATACAGCGACAAATGAACACATTTTTCTATATCATTTTGACCCAAGGAATTCAGTAAAGTGGTTATTTTAAAGATTCAAGCACATCTTGACTCTATTTCAGGACATTAACAGCCAAAAACTAGAAGAAAATGTTCAAATCACAATTATCACATCTATATTTCTCTTTGTACTAAACATTTAAGGTGTATTCTTTTTTACCACATGTTTTTTAGGACCTTTATGGTGTCTAGTTAAGATTTATTCTTGTTACCCTGGTCAAATAATGGCCCACGGGGTTCATTTGAACCCTTTCTGACACCTATTCCCAATCAAACCATAAAATGGAGATAACAGAAAATGCCATAACTCTTGAAGTAAACAACCTACAAAGACAAATTAACACATTTGTCTATATCATTTGGACCCAAGGAATTCATTAAAGTGGTTAATATTGAGATTCAAGCACATTTTGACTCTATTTCAGGACAGAAACAGCAAAAAAATAGCAGAATATTTTGAAATCACATCTATATTTCTCTTTGTACTACATTTTTAAGGTATATTATTTCTTACCATATGTCTTTTAGGACCCTAAAGTTAGGTTTTAATCTTGTTGCCTTGGTCAAATAATGTCCCATGGGGTTTATTTTAACCCTTTCTTACACCTATTCCCAACCCGAACCATGCAATGGAGACAATAGAAAATACCATAGCTCTTGAAGTAAACAACAAATATCAAACAGAGACAAATTAACACATTTCTATAGATAATTTTGACCCAAGGAATTCATTAAAGTGGTTATTATTAAGATTCAAGCAGGTCTTGACTCTATTTCAGGAAAGAAACGGCAAAAAACGAACAGAAAATGTTCAAATCACATCTATATTAATCCTTGTATTAAATACTTAAGGCGTATTCTACTTTACCCCATGTTTTTTAGGACCTTTATGGTGTCTAGTTAAGATTTCTTCTTGTCCCATGGTTCATCATTTGGTGACCATTTTAGATCGATGTCCACAGGAGTGGCGTTTTCTTATCTGAACCAGACAACGTACAAAGACAAATAAACCCACTTTTTCATAGAATGTTTACACCAGGAATCTAATGGAAACGTCACTGACATGGTACAACCATTCTTTATTGGTGAAAAACACACAAATATCAAATTCTGGCTTACATTTAGGCATAATATAACTTTCTTAAATAATCAAAACATAATTTCACTGATCAGTATCTTCCATCTCAACCTCTTCCCTCTTATCATCATCATCATCATCATTAAATATTGTTAGGATGATCATACACCAACCTGAAAGCCTTTTGAAATGTGGGGTTCTTCTGGAGCTTTTTGAGTGGTGCCACCTTGCCCTTGAAGGAACTAGTACAGCCCTGATGGTACCCACGCAGGGTGCTACAGTATGGCTGCCCAAGAGAGGTTGCTAGCTCTGTGACATTTACCAGCTGACGGTGCCTAACCCTAACCCAGTGTCAAGGTAGATGAGCAGGTTGATGTCGTCATCAACATCAACAATCATTCTTGGCAAATCTGCTAACACAAGAACTCACCAAAGTTATCTAGGTATTGATCAATCAACTCACTTCTCAATCTAATGCCACAAGTTTATGAGCTGTTCCTTCCACGATGAGAGCAGCTGTTTCACATTTTGCCAGCCGCGATGCTGCCTCCTTACTCCCCCAGACCTTGAGCATCAACTGGCAGAGCTGTCGCTTATTTTCCTCATTGCCCAGAAAGAACTTAAAGTCCTGGGGTTTCCTGCACTATGAATTTCTACGAAAGTCCACGCCTCAGCCTCTACTGCGCCCTTGATGGAATTCCATCAAGGCGCAGTAGAGGCTGAGGCGTGGACCAGCTCGCTTGCCCCCATGCCAGGACACACTCATCCCCCACATCCAGTGGGTGAACTATAGAGTGACCTGTTACAAGCGAGTAGCTGAGGCAATCTTTTGGAGGCCTAAATCCTACGATGATGGTCAGGGTGGCAGAAGACGGAAGGAGGGATTTTGGAGCCTGTCTGGTCTTGTGGGCCAATTCTGCCCCTATCTCTCATTGACCTGTTGGCTGCTGGTGTCATCAGTGATGATGATGATGATGATGATGATGATGATGAGAGGGAAGAGGATGAGGTGGAGTTTGATGATGAGATGGATGATACTGATCAGTGAAATTGTGTTTTGATTATTTAAGAAAGTTATATTATGCCTAAATATAAGCCAGAATTTTTCACCAATAAAGAATGGTTGTACCATGTCAGTGACCTTTCCATTAGATTCCTGGTGTAAACATTCTATGAAAAAGTGGGTTTATTTGTCTTTGTACGTTGTCTGGTTCAGATATGAAAACGCCACTCCTGAGGACATCGATTTAAAATGGTCACCAAATGAACCCCATGGGACATTAGCTGACCTGGGCAACAAGAAGAAATCTTAACTAGACACCATAAGGGTCCTAAAAACATGGGGTAAAGTAGAATACACCTTAAGTATTTAATACAAGGATTAATATAGATGTGACATTTTGACCATTTTCTGTTATTTTTTTTTTTCAGTTTCTGTCCTGAAATAGAGTCAAGACCTGCTTGAATCTTAATAATAACCACTTTAATGAATTCCTTGGGTCAAAATTATACATAGAAATGTGTTAATTTGTCTCTGTATGTTGTTTACTTCAAGAGTTATGGTATTTTCTATTGTCTCCATTGTATGGTTCGGGTTGGGAATAGGTGTAACAAAGGGTTAAAATAAACCCCAGTGGGACATTATTTGACCAGGGCAACAAGATTCAAACTTAACTAGACACATTTAGGGTCCTAAAAGACATATGGTAAAAAAATATACACCTTAAAAATGTAGTACAAAGAGAAATATAGATATGATTTCAAAATATTCTGCTATTTTCTTTGGTGTTTCTGTCCTGAAATAGAGTAAAAATTTGCTTGAATCTTCATATTAACCACTTTAATGAATTCCTTGGGTCCAAATGATATAGAAAGATGTGTTTATTTGTCTCTGTAGGTTGTTTACTTCAAGAGTTATGGTATTTTCTGTTATCTCCATGTTATGGTTTGGGTTGGGGGTAGGTGTTAGAAATGGTTACAAATAAACCCCATGGGACATTAGTTGACAACGGCAACAAGAAGAAATCATAACTAGACACCTTTAGGGTCCTAAAAAAACAGGTTACAGAGATGTGTTTTTGGGGTGCTCACGGAGCCTCTAAAGTGCCCTACTAATACTTTCATATTACTCCTACAAATGTTGTCCAAACATCACGCAAATCGGTACACATTATCTCTATAGTCAAGTGATCAAGACGGTTCCATCAGATTTTTCATAGTCCATCCTGGTTCCGAACATTGCTGGCCCACAATAACCTGAATGTATATCATTTAAGCTGCCCTGAGAGCAACATTGAGAAAGTGCCCTGAGAGCAGCAAATTAACATTGTTGCATATACTGTATATACCTGTAAAAGGCTATAAGCTGTCCTGAGACCAGCATTGAGAAACTGACCTACAGTAAGAGCAGCAAATTCATGTTGTTGTATAAGCTGCCCTGAGAGCAGCATTGAGAAACTGCCCTGAGAGCTGCAAATTAATGTTGTTGTATATCATTTAAGCTGCCCTGAGAGCAGCATTGAGAAACTGCCCTCAGAGAAGCAAATTAACATTGTTGCATCTATATACCTGTAGAAGGCTATAAGCTGCCTTGAGAGCAGCATTGAGAAACTGCCCTGAGAGCAGCATTGAGAAAGTGCCCTGAGAGCAGCATATTAACATTGTTGCATTTATATACCTGTAAAAGGCTATAAGCTGCCCTGAGACCAGTGTTGAGAAACTGCTCTCAGACCAGCAAATTAATGTTGTAGTATGTATATCATTTAAGCTGCCCTGAGAGCAGCATTGAGAAACTGCCCTCAGAGCAGCAAATTAATGATGTTGTATGTGTATCATTTAAGCTGCCCTGAGACCAGCATTGAGAAACTGCCCTCAGAGCAGCAAATTAACATTGTTGCATCTATATACCTGTAGAAGGCTATACGCTGCCCTGAGAGCAGCATTGAGAAACTGCCCTGAGAGCAGCATTGAGAAAGTGCCCTGAGAGCAGCATATTAACATTGTTGCATTTATATACCTGTAGAGGGCTATAAGCTGCCCTGAGACCAGCATTGAGAAACTGTCCTCAGAGCAGCAAATTAATGTTGTTGTATGTAAATCATTTAAGCTGCCCTGAGAGCAGCATTGAGAAAGTGCCCTCAGAGCAGCAAATTAACATTGTTGCATCTATATACCTGTAGAAGGCTAAAAGCTGCCCTGAAACCAGCATTGAGAAAGTGCCCTGAGAGCAGCAAATTTACATTGTTGCATATATATATATATGTCACAGGGAAATTTTACAAGCTGCCCTGAGACCAGCATTGAGAAACTGCCCACAGTGCAGCAAATGAATTTTGTTGTATGTATATCATTTTAGCTTTCCTGAGTGCAGCATTGAGAAACTGCTCTCAGAGCAGCAAATTAATGATGTTGTAAGTGTATCATTTAATCTGCCCTGAGAGCAGCATTGAGAAACTGCCCTGAGAGCAGCAAATTAACATTGTTGCATATACATACCTGTAGAAGGCTATAAGCTGCCCTGAAAGCAGCATTGAGAAATTGCCCTGAGAGCATCAAATTAATGTTGTTGTATGTGTATCATTTAAATTGCCCTGAGAGCAACATTGAGAAACTGCCCTGAAAGCAGCAAATTAACATTGTTGCATATATATATACACCTGTAGAAGGCTATAAGCTACCATGAGACCAGCATTGAGAAAGTGCCCTGAGAGCAGCAAATTAACATTGTTGCACATGTAGAGGGCTACAAGCTGTCCTGAGACCAGCATTGATAAACTGCCCTCAGAGCAGCAAATTAATGTTGTTGTATGTATATCATTTAAGCTACCTCGAGAGCAGCATTGAGAAACTGCTTTCAGAGCAGAAAATTAATGATGTTGTATGTGTATCATGTAAGCTGCCCTGAGAGCAGCATTGAGAAACTGCCATGAGAGCAGAATTGAGAAAGTGCCCTGAGAGCAGCAAATTAACATTGTTGCATTTATACCTGTAGAAGGCTATATGCTGCCCTGAGAGCAGCATTGAGAAAGTGCCCTGAGAGCAGCAAATTAACATTGTTGCATCTATATACCTGTGGAAGGCTATAAGCTGCCCTGAGACCAGCATTGAGAAACTGCTCTGAGAGCACCTGACCTGACGGAGACCTGTGCTCCGAGGAGCTGTTTTTCTAGTTTGATATCATATACTTAGAGTTCACATAACACTTATAAACTAATTTAAAAGCATACACACAGCTGCTGTCCTTGCATCTTGCATGCTTGGGTATCTTGAAAGTTTGCTGTCTGTGACAGTAGATTAAAGCTTGTGTTTCTGTAGTCAAAATACTGCAACATGTGCACGTTTGTGTGGCTGTCAGTGTGCGTGGGTGTGTATGCTGCTCCGCCTCCCCCATAATGTAATTCTATTGATAGATCCTTCATAGATTAGTTGAAAGTGTATTTTATAAGCAGCAGCTACATGGCCACCGTCCCTAGGCTGATGCCACCGAGGGGATCGCTGAGAGGTCTCCCTAAACAGTAGCTTGTTTGCGCCCTCTTATAGAAAATAAGTTACCACTCACTTTTCAATCAATATGCCAAGCGTTTCACATCACCAATTAAAGTGTGGTTGGGATTACTGTATATGCAGGTGCGGGAGTTAGTGTTTTTTTATGTTTAGTCCTTCACATGATGGTGAGCACATACTATCAATGTTTGATGCATGTCCTCTGCATCACCAGGCCTGAATCCATATGCCATGAGTTTTTTTTTATTTATTTATGTAATGCAGGTGGACATTATGTAGTAACCGAAATGCACTCTTCCAGTAAAGTGTGTACATGGGATTCTCTAAGTATAGCTTGAGCACTTTCCTTTCAATCAAGCAGTGATTTTAATTGAATGTCTATAATTATGATGTCAAAGTACAGTAGATGGTTAAGATGACAAGTGGCAGCTGGCCAGTTAATGTATAGTAACCATGGCAATAGAAAACTCCATGTTCCTCAGTTTCATTAGTATTGACTTTATGTCCAAACTATGTCCAATATATCATAACTAGCCCGAATAAAGTAAAATATAGTACTTGTTTCTACAACTAAGTGGTTGTTAGTGAGGATTGTCCTGTGTGTGTGTGTGTGTGTGTGTGTGTGTGTGTGTGTGTGTGTGTGTGTGTGTGTGTGTGTGTGTGTGTGTGTGTGTGTGTGTGTGTGTGTGTGTGTGTGTGTGTGTGTGTGTGTGTGTGTGTGTGTGTGTGTGTATATATATATATACACACATTCCCACATATGCACATGACCATGGGCATAGTGGTCGGATCTGTGGCTCTGGACAACAGGATCTCCAAATACCTATGTATGGGCATATCGGGTTTGTTTATGGTTATGTCTGAGTCATAGAGACATGCCTATATAGGGCATATCGGGTTTGTTTATGGCCGGCCCTCCCATTAGCCAATTTTAATATAGGATAACAACTTTAAGCTACGTTTGAGATTACTGTGTGATGCCATAAATTTGCCTAATGTACACATTTGTATTGTTCCTTTATCCTTAATTTCAATGTATCTCCATTCTCCAATTATCAGAGGGTTAGACTAAAGGGACATGTATAGATTGGTCGGATTCTAAAACAAATAATCATAATGCATATGGTATGAATTAAAGTATTTCCAGTTTTTGTCTTTCCTCTATTTGAGATCATTATTATCATTATTCCCACATCTCCACCATCATCTGTCCTCTCATCTCATTCAGCATGTTCTAATACTGCTGCATCACTGTCCTTTTCTGACCCACTGTCTGCAACCATTCATCCACTTGTGGAGATGGATCGAAATGTGGAGATGGATCATTCTTAATGTGACCTTTTTAACAGTCGCCCGCTTGTCCCTCTCAGCCGCCCTGCACTCTGACCACCCACGCGCACACACACACGCACGTACGCACGCACGCACGCACGCACGCACGCTCTCTCTCTCTCTGTCTCTCCCTATCTCCCTATCTCTGTCTGTCTGTCTGTCTGTCTGTCTGTCTGTCTGTCTGTCTGTCTGTCTGTCTGTCTGTCTGTTTGTCTGTCTTTCACACTCTCTCTCTCTCTCTCTCTCTTTCTCTCTCTCTCTCTCTCTCTCTCTCTCTCTCTCTCTCTCTCTCTCTCTCTCTCTCTCTCTCTCTCTCTCTCTCTCTCTCTCTCTCTCTCTCTCTCTCTCTCTCTCACGCTCTCTCTCCCCAATGGCATAATTGTCTCTAATCCCTCCACCTTGGGTGACAGGTGTGTCTGGCTGTGCTGAAGGCCTGGTGTCACCTCTTGAAGTCACTGGGGACATCACGTTTTTTTGATGTTCTAATTAACGTTTATTTTAATGGGAGCTACAGTGTGCGGGCCTGCCTGTTTGTCTTTGATCTCACTTATGGATCAGCGCCTGCCGTTAAGCTAAGCGGTTATTTGGATGTGCACAGCCTTCTTTGATCTTGTCTGCATGGTGTCACCTCCTCCCATGCTATTTCACCATCAGCACCAACATTAAACAGCACCAAGTTCATTGCAATCTTGCAGATGAGCACATCTGTTATGAATCAATAAGTATAGAGAGTGAAGTGCAAGGTAGTTATTATTACTATGCTAAATGCCTTAGAAGATATATGTGTGCAGGGATATTTGTTTTCAGAAGAGCCAATTAAAATTTGATGGAATTGGTAATCCAACACACTAAATGTCATCGCACTGTATTGACTGTTTTGTCAAACAGATATGGTTGCATTTTAATGCATTTATAAAGCACAATATTTATTTTAAAAGTCTAGCAAAATATAGTCCTTGGAGAGACAATGAATTTACAAATAAAATTCAACGACACCCCTTTGCTGTGTGTATCACAATATACCACGGCCTGGAGTGAGTTCTTGCTTTTATAAAATAATGATTACCAAATACGACATGAAAATTATAAACATATTATAAACATATCCCATTACCAGAATAATTTTCTACAAGAAAGTAGCCCCTGACTGTCTGCACAAACAAGTTGGTTGCTATGCAATGCAATTATATTTATTCTTCCAGTTGGTCAGTCTCTTCTTTGTTCAGCTGTCGTTCTTTGCCGTTTCTGAAAAGGTGTTTCAAGTCGTTGTTAGCGTTGTCATGTTAGCTTTTCAGCTGTGTCGTCCTTTTGAGGTGATTTTGTTGTGCTCTATGCACTCCATGGAGGTTTAAGTTCACCTTAAATGTTGCCATTCTGTTGTGGATTTCACATTGACAGTCGGGGTCGGAGATTGTGTTTTTACTCCTGTGAGTCTGAATCTGTCTGTAAGTGTGTCTGTCTATGTGAGTCTGTCTCTGAGCAGCTAATATTCGGGCACGGCTGGACCAGTCGGCGTGAGGCATTGCACGCATGCACACACAGTAGGGCAAGGAAGAAATTCCACCCCTGTCATAGCCTTATAGGCCCCCGCTACAATAGGCCGCTTCACGTTTTGGAGAATGACTCTTGACAATAGAATTCCCTGGATTCCTTGGATCATGATGCAACTTCCCATATGGCCACGCCACGTTTCCACCTGACTAGAGTTTCTGAAAATAACTTTTTCTTCAAAACACACTTTTTGCTACTGCTCCTACACATTTTATACAAAACTCATGCAAATCGGTAAACATTCTCTCTGGAATCATGTGATCAAGACGTATCAGATTGAATTTTGTGATTCCATTTCGATTGGCTACAATTGGCTTCCAAAGTTTGAGGGAGGACACGGTTATACTCAAGATTGCACAAATCTTGAGTGAAGACATTAGATGGTTATTATACCACTCCTATCAACGACTCATTTTACAGTAAAATTCCTTTTCCTTGTCAAACACAAAAGCCATCCAGTGGCTCCAAATAGTTTGTTATATATTTTTTTATTCAAGATACTTTATGATGCTCACTAATGGATCCTTCGTGGACATAAGCAGGGCTTGCCAGACAACTTGGATTACATATTTACACTCCAAGTTTAAATCTTTTGCGCAGTAGGTAATCAGCTGCACGATGAGTCGGTGACAGACCCGCAGACACAGAGCATAAGACAGGAATGAAACTTAAATCAGGTTTTATTGAAGCATAGTCAGAATACAAATTAACATAGTTAGTATTTTATCTATCTGACAAACAAGCAATGACTGGACAACAGAGTGGGACATACTAACAGGCAGGCAAATAGGGGACCCTGGGAATACTAGAAACCACTTTGTGGAAGCTAATGGGGATCCAAATAGAGAATAAAGGGGAACAGGTAGACAACACATACAGTACATAAGATTGACACCTGCTGGACAGGTACAGTAAAGCAGTTGTTCTCAACCTTTTCATAATCATATTTGAACTGGGGATCCCCCAAAATAATCATATTTGAACTGGGGACCCTCACCCTGATAAGCACTTGGAATTGTAGGAGTTGAGGCATTCAATTTAGTTACAGGCTATTTTCACAATTCTGGCCTCTTTTTTTTACATTATTTGACATTTTGGTCAATGTTTGACCAGTTTTTATAGTATAGTTTGTTGATTACTTTTGATGCAGGAATGGTCCTATTCTTTTCTTTCTTTCTTTCTTTTTAGGTTTTAAAAAGGTCTCAAAAGTCTTTAAATTGTCATTTCACTGTCATCTGGGAACCCCCCACAATCATGTGGGGACCCCCCTGGGGGTCCCGACCCACAGGTTGAGAACCACTGCAGTAAAGCAGTACAGAATATGGGCCGCAGAGGATGTGACAACTGATCTCTTTACATAATTAATCTGATGTTAAAACACCACGATGATGTAGCTGTTAAAAAGGTGGGTGGAAATGGAAATACAGAGAGAGACAGAGAGAAGAGTAAGAGAAACGAACAGCCTTCAATAGAAAGGTTTGGGCTACCAACGGAGCAGAGTTTTAATTAAATAGGAATTTCATTAATAAGGCCTGCTCAGCTCTGCCACTGGCAGGATTAATTACATTTGGATTCTATTTGCAAATACTGGCTGATTGCACATCTGTTAGAAAGAACACTGATGCTTATTAAACATTCATTAAATCTTCACTGATCTTGAATGGACCATACAGTGCAGCAAATGTTCCCTAAATGGGTCCATCAGCCGAGACATACTATACTGAGTACTCTCTGCTGATCCCTACTCAGGAGGTTGTTCATTTATATATTTATGTAAAAGGAGTTAGTGAAAAGGTTACTTGTTGCCTCACTTTAAAACAAAACTCTTCAGTAGTGTCCCTTTTATGTCCATATATGGAGATCTCTGTATCTTTCTGTCCGTCTGTCTGTCTCTCTGTCTGGCTGTCTGTTTCCCTTTTATGAAAGTTCCTTTCATACCCATAGATCCATGATGTCTTCAATATGACGTTGTAGTACTGACATCAGTGTTGATTTCGTCGACGAAAACGAAATAAAAACTAAGCTATGATGACTAAGACTAAATATATTGACAATTTCGTCAACAAATAAAAACTAGACTGAAATGTTAGTGAGGGACTAGTGGAGAGGAGATCCAGTAGAACTAAAAGACGCTCAGGTGTTGCGCTCTGAAAATAGCAGATCTACAAGCTCACAACGCGTTGCGCTGCGACGCGTTGTGAGCTTGTAGATCGGCTATTTTCAGCATGCAACCAAGTGTAAAATCAACCTTTAAGACGCCATCAATGCACCGCCATAATCTTATATTTAGTCGACTAAAACTAGGCTAACCGTAAAACATTTCAGATGACTAAAATATGACTGAAACTAAATGGAATAGTATTCAAAAGACTATGACTAAAACTAAATACAAATATGCTGTCAAAATCAACACTGACTGACATAGACTGGCCTTCAAGTACTATGATAAAGGGCAATATAAGTACTCTGACAATGGGTACAAGGGTTACTCTGACAATGGGAACAACGGTAATGACATAACATGTGTTCCCAACAGACATCGTTCCCAACGGGCATTGGCCTGGTTTATCAAATATCTAATATTTTGAACAGTCTGCATCCTATCCCTTCATTTCCTTCATACACCACTGTACCATGGAGAACAGGCATATTAGATGTGACACTGGATCAAAGCCGACACCAGCAGCTTTTTGGTTTTTACATTGAAATTTCTTGTATTCCTACGTAGAGAAATCTTAATTTTTTTAACGTAGAGAAATCTAACTTTTAGAGATTGCTTTGGTCACAATGACCTCCCCAGAAGGTGACTGGTCTAAAGTTATACTGTACCTAATTTCTGTGTTTTGCTTTGTCTCTGTGTTTTTTTAAACTTTCCCAGTGTATTTGGTTTTCTCTGTACAGCACTTTGTTAACCCTGAACAAGTTTTAAAATGTGCTTTATAAATAAAGTGGATTGGATTGGATAATTATGTTACAGTTGACTTTGATCTAATGTCATTACCATTACAAACAAATGTAATCTTATTCACATTATGAAGACATCTCTTAGAGGTGACGCGTGGTGCGTGCGTGTGTGCGTGCGTGCGTGTGTGCGTGCGTGCGTGCGTGCGTGCGTGCGCGCGTGCGTGCGTGCGTGCGTGCGCGCGTGCGTGTTTGTACGTGTATGTGGCTGTGTGTCTGCCATCCCAGCAAGGTCGACAAAGCATTGATGGACGCAGTGACTGAGGACATCAGTGCTCAGCTAATACAGATTTATTTTATTGTCCAAGTTGGCATGCTGAATGCAAAAAAGAGGATGAATGAGACCTTGTCTTAGGCAACAGTGTATTTGTACATTTATGGCCCTGGACTTGGACTATAGAGCCTCCACTTGTTGTTGTTATTATATGCTGTTGGATGGAGACAGCCAGTCAGAATGCCCTGTTACTACGCAGTAACAGGACAAGATTAGAACAGGGCATTAGTAAAATTGATGTCCTCTAAGTCAGGGCACATCATAATGGGCACATTTCTGTGGTCCATTACAGAGGTCTGAGGCCCATAGCTCGCCCACTCCATTAGCCACAACCTTGAACAGTTTTTAACATTTTTAACATCGACAAAACCATGAAGAGGTGCTTGGCCTGTCAAACTCTTCCCAGGGCCAATCTATTTGCTGTTGCTATGAAGTCAATACAACAGTAGAGGTCTGTGCCTATAGCATCATACACTGTAAAAACCTGAGTGTTAAGTAATTTGTAACTGAGTGTACAAATGTAACCGAATGGACCCATCTGGTTACGTGTGTACACTCTCAGAGTTACAAATGAATAAAGCGTGTGTTGTGTGTAGAACATCACCAACATGTCACACGTTTGTTTCATTGGGCCTCTCACTGTTTGTTTGGCTTTTGATGAATAAATAAGGACTCATGGATGGTAAACTAAGGACTCAATAAAAAGAACACAAGACTAAGAGATTAAAGTCCTAATGCTAGGTATTGGCAAAATAAGAAAAAGAGGTTGCGCATCAACAATGAGTTTTCTCAGTGGAGTGCTAGACCCAAAATAAGGAATTAAAACAATTCCATAAAGGGTAGCACATCCAAAGTTTCAATTAAATGGAGGACAAAGTACTCACATTTCCACTTTCTTTATTGGACACACCAATAAATGAACGCTTGCGCGTTTCGGCTATGAGCCTTCCTCAGAGCATGGTATTGGCACTCTTAGAGCCTCTGGTGATGTGCGGGTCGACCCATTAGCAGTGAATTCACAGCGATCAGTCCAGCGGTGCTTGAGATTAGCTGCTCACAGACAGACAGACAGACAGGTTCACAGACAGACAGACTTACGTAGCAAATGTATGCCTTTTTTTTGTTGGCCAGTGCGGATTGTCTCTCGCAACGGGTCGGGGGAGTGCAGGTATTAAAAATAACCTGACCACTGCCACCCCCTGACTAGTAGAGCTAAAAACATAACATAGTGAACACATCACCTTCTCCTTCATTTGAGCCCCACTAGCTGGGCTAAAAAGCCCTAGTTGCAATGACATCCACTGAATGGTAAAATAGATTGAGCCAGTGCCTTTGAAAGCATTGAGTACTATATCCTCACACTGTTAAATGGAAAAAATGTTGGGAAGTGAACTACACCTACTTCTCAAGTATTCAGACAGTAAAATCCTCAGTATTACTTACTAACTCCTAGAGAGTACAAATATAAACAAATGGACCCAGTCCATTTAGTTATAGGATTACATTTGTTGGTGAGACGAAGGAGGAGCCCGGCCAGGAGGCCACCCACAGAACCTAGTCCCTCCACGTGCCAGAGCCTCCCCGTTTTCAGGCAGAGTAGTTCCGGAGAAGCGGACTGAGTGGCCCTGTCTTTCCCTATAGGACTGACCGTGGGTAGCTACCTGGGATGTAAGTTGGGGCTTGATCAACCCCGGTTGGGTCACCTGGGCGAGGGTGTATGTTGCGAGACCCGAAACACCCCAGGCTACAACACTGATGATACATCCCAGGTGCATCCATGTGATGTATTCTTTATAGTTCACTATCTGAGTTCAATTAACACTGAGGATTTTAGTGTGTGTGCATACTATAATCAGCAAAGTTTTCATCTGGCATTGATGACATCTTCAAGAGCTTTGACACACCTGCTCTCTGTTCTCTCTCCCTCATGTTTGATTGCTCAAAGAGCAGCCCATCATTTTCCAGATAATCATCTAATCAGCCAGAGCCAGCATGAGGTCATTGGAAATGCAATCAGTTAACCCTTAATTGGCCCTAGGATGCACCAAAGGAAATGTGACAGGCGAAGATGTGTCTCCTGGATCAATTGGGATTGTATTTAGCATTACTGTGTCAATATTAAACAAGGGAAAGAGGCTGGAATTCAGATGATTCTCTTCATCTGTGTGAATTCGGGAGCAGTGGTGGAAGAAAGACTTTTTTTTACAAGTTTTACAAAAAATTGTCAAACCTTTAAAAAAATAGCCAAAAGTATAATACAGGGCTTAATTGTCTTTTTATTATCTTTTAATCTAAATCGCCAAGGTAACTAGTAACTAAAGCTGTCAAATAACTGTATTTGCCTCTGAGATGTGAAGTATTGAAAAATTACTCAAGTAGTACGTACTCAAGTAAAGTAAAAGTACCTTGTAAGTACTTGAGTAAATGTGCTTAGTTACTTTCCACCACTTATTCAGGGGCCTCTCTTCATCAGGGGTGACGTGTTATCAGGCCCAAACTGTCACGAGTTGTTCTGTTCTACTGCTGTGTTTTCTTATGTTCCTTGTTTCTTAGTATGGTTTTGTGCACTCTTATTTTGTAGTTTGTTCTGTACCTTCCTGTCTGCCCCTGTAGTTCTGTACTTGCCTTGTCTAACCTGTCTTGTGATTTGTCAGTGTTTCCACCTGTGTCCTCTTAGTCCCCCAGCCTATCCCAGTGTTGATTGTCCAGTTGTGCGCACCTGTGTCTAGTTAGTCCTTGTCAGAGCCTTGTGTTAGAGAGCTGCGCCCATAGACCATATTCACACGGCGGCCATATTGGAATTTAACATTGAAAGTGCCGCCACCCGGGGTGGCTACTTTCATTGACTTCATAGAAACATGGCCGCCGTGTGAATATGGTCTATGAGGGCCGAGGGGGCAGAAACATGGCCGGTCAGGTGGTTCATGTAAGCTGGAAATAGTGACAAGGAGCCGTCGACTTCAATGCATTCCATGAACTTCCGGTTTAGGGCTTTGTCACTATTCGCCAATAGACGGCTATGTAGAAAACGCGTGATTATGGATCCCGCCAACGCTCCAGGATATAGACCCGCCTTACCTGTCTGATTGGCTCCCTGGCAGGCATAGTTTGACTGAGGTTAGGGTTAAGGTTAGGTTTAGACATAGTCTTACTGAGGTTAGGGTTAGGTTTAGGCATAGTCTTACTGAGGTTAGGGTTAGGGTTAGGTTTAGGCATAGTCTTACTGAGGTTAGGGTTAGGGTTAGGTTTAGGTATTGTTTTACTGAGGTTAGGGTAAGGTTAGGTTTAGGCATAGTTGCAAAAACGAGAACTGTCAATCACAGCGACTACTGACCAATCACAGCGGGGTTTGCCAAGAGCTGGCGTGGGATCCATAATAACGCGAAGAAGACCTGGCTCGAAGAAGTGAACGCGAGTGTCAGAACTCTCTCTATGGGTCTGGTCCTTGTGTATTCACCCCCCCCCCCTGTTCCCAGTGTTTGTTTGGTTGCTAGTTCATTGTGAATAGTTATGTGTGTTCGTGTTATGTCTCGTATTCAGTTCCTTTAATTTGTATTCCTTGTCTTTTAGTTAATAAACACTTTGAACTGACCTGTTCAGCCTCTGCCTCATCCTGCTGTGCCCTTGGGTCCTACATTGTGCCCTGACTCGCACCGTGACTCAAACGGCTGCATGCACCGTGAAAGATGGCCAATTAGTCAAAGACTAATAGTGAGCATGTCTTTTGCCTATTTGAATTATTTGCAGAGGACATTTTAAACTTACTGGGTGTGCAGAAGTTCTTTTTCAAAAGTTAAATTAACAACTCCAGATTTTATAGGCTAAGTGCAGCAGAGAGACAAAAATGGGTCGAGAGTGGGAGAGAAAAGGAGATAAAGGCGCTGAAAAGCAACCTTTTCACTTCGCTTAGCAGTGTAGAAAAAGCTAATTTCTCTGGATACACTGAACCAGCAGAATATGCCTAGTGGACAGAGAGGAGAGGCAGAGAGGGAGGGAAGGTATACTGTAGTACCAGCCAGGCATGTCCGTCCAACAGTGTGTGGGATGGAAACGCAGCTGGTGCAGGATTTTACCTCAGGGGTACAATTAGCATAGAAGACAACACATAGGATCATCAGGTCTGTGTGTGTATACAGTGTTGGATCAAAAACAAATTTCCACACAGGCAAACATTAAGCACTCTTTTCATAATTATGTGAGTTTGCTAGAATTATTCCTTCTGATTTAGCAACAGGATGATTCATTTGTTACTCATCTTCAGAGGTGGGTGATAGAGATCAATCATTGAAAAGCATTTTGTATGAATGCGAGCTTTATTTCCCTTTTCTTTTTTATGTCAGCGATGCCTCATTTCCGTCAGGTAACCATGATTCTGAACAATGCATTTGCTTTGAACACAGGCTTATTTTTTCTTGACAGTTTCTCCATCGTTTGGGCTCTGGTATGAAGAACATCTGTACGTGGGTGAAAGGGCCTTTTTTGGTGTTCCTCACTAATTGCAGTAATAACTGCACAGGTTCCCATGGGTGCAGCTCTGCTGGTGCAATGGAGAATGAATATGACAGAAGACCGTTATCTCATCAAACAAAGATTTAGTTCACTCTCTGAAGAAAATAAGACTTTGTATGTCGAAAACCATTTCTATTTTAACTAGGGCATTCATTTACGAAAAAAAACGTAAAAAGACAGAGATACAAGGTCTCTGCCCGACACATCTTCTAAAAACAGTGCATTCATATCACCTGATTAGGCCTACTGATGCACAACTTGTTCAAACAATTTAAATGTAGTATTTTTACTTTCATTTTTGAAAATTTTTAACTCATTGACCCTTTTGAAAGGTTCACCAGAAAACACTGATTGAATTTGTAGCCTTAAAGGAGTAGTTCACCCAAAAAATTACTTATTTTCTATCAATTGCACACCCCATGAAGCCTTGAATCCATGGATTTATTTGTGTTTTTGTCGCATTCCTAAGCTAATAATTTGATTCCTGTGTCCTACCGGCTAATGTATCCGGTAGGAGACACAAAGTAGATTATTTGTGTCTCCTACCGGAAATACACCCGGGCATCAAATTATTGGCTTAGGAATGCGACAAAAAACTAAATAAATCCATGTATTCAAGGCTTCATGGGGTGTGCAATTGATAGAAAATAAATATTTTTTGGGTGAACTCCTCCTTTAATCATCACAAAAGGCTTTTTCAGC
This sequence comes from Gymnoscopelus braueri, assembly GCF_963280865.1. NCBI lineage: Eukaryota > Metazoa > Chordata > Actinopteri > Myctophiformes > Myctophidae > Gymnoscopelus > Gymnoscopelus braueri. Next base: position 24,830,371 of record NC_137625.1, read on the forward strand.
TTCACATTTATACATAAATATTATAAAGTTTATATCAGCTAAAACTGATGTAATATTTTGATATAGGTCCATATTGCAGATACTGATATGATGACTTATTAATTGTGCACCCCTAATTACAAGGCACTTTATATAGACCTAAGTGAGGTCCTGTAAATGTCCTATACATTTTGGTGAGATGTGCACGTTGAATCATGGACCATTGGCTCCCTCTTCTGGTTAAAGTACTCTGGGCCTTTTGAGCAGGGCAGATAAAGAGCAACAAACAACTATAGCTTAACAGGTGAAATGCATTCTGTGAATGCACGTGAGAATTGGTTCACTTATGAAAACGATTGAGCTTGAAAGAGTCCTCTCATAAGTCACTGGTGGCTATCAGCTTCAGTGACCTGGATCAGATCTGCCCAATTTGACAGGACAGCAGAATATGAATCTGTCATAACAATATTGATGCTACTTGCAGAATCATTAGTGATAAAGGGCACAAGCCTTGTAGATCTGCTATTTTTAATATTCCAAGTAGGCTATATCAGTTTACTTTACTTTTACCTGTGACTGTTGCATTTCCTGGGCTTTTTGAAAATAGCCAATCTACAGGCTCACTGCCTTGAGACTTGTATTAATATTATAGTCAGGGGATATTAGCAGAAAAATGTCCAATCTTGGAATAAATTCCTTACCAAAAAAAATCTTCACCAATGTGTTTGTAAAAGTGTCTAGTAACACATCTCACAAAGACTGAAATGCAGTTTCCCTAGGGGAATTTTTGACAGCTGCTGAAAGTTGGGGTACCCACCATAACCTTATGCAGGGAAAAAAAAATCTAAATTTAATTCTGTTTTAAGTAGCATGTGAGGGGGCAAACTAGGGTGTTTTTATGATTCTGAATCCATTGCAAGCATTTGTTTTGCACCAAAACCACTCCTTGGGCTAAAAACGGCCCAATCTCAATGGGCTTTTTACACAAAAAGTATACCTGGAAAAGGATGGCTATGGCCGTTTTTAGCCCAAGGAGTGGTTTTGGTGCAAAACAAATGCTTGCAATGGATTCAGAATCATAAAAACACCCTAGTTTGACCCCTCACATGCTACTTAAAACAGAATGAAATGTTTTTTCCCCGCATAAGGTTATGGTGGGTACCCCAACTTTCAGGAGCTGTCACAAATTCCCCTAGGGAAACTGCATTTCAGTCTTTATGAGATGTGTTACTAGACACCTTTACAAACACATTGGTGAAGATTTTTTTTGGTAAGGAATTTATTCCAAGATTTTTTTAATATCCCCTGACTATTAATACTTTTAGATTTTTTTTAAATTGTCTTAACAACTCAAATCTTGTGCCTGGCACAAAATATTCGTGACCAAATACATTTTAGGACCTTGCCACGAAAAGGTTTGAGAACCACTGACCTATATGATATTTGAGCAGAATGACCTTATATCTGTGTGTTGACTTTTTTCCCACAAACCTGTATAAGTATCCACAGACCTTTGTATTCTGAACTCCAAAACATAAATGTGACTCATTATTTGTAAAGCAGAATGATTCAAGTCAGAGCTACACTCTTTTGAAAATGCATTGTTTATTGGTTCAAATAATGACAGCGAGAAATCCATTCATTTAAATAAACATTTAAGCAGCTAGTTTTTAACATATTGGTCAGTGAACATAGACTACTCTATGTGCATGCCAGTGTTGATTCTTGTCGCCATGTGAGATCTTTTCCAATTCTGTCATCATTTGCCGGGCCCATTAGCATCTCTCGTTGCATGGCCTGCTTTCTCATCACCTCCTAACTGTAATGTATGGCCGAGGTTCGCCAAGGCACAGGTGCCAACTATGCAACCTCGAGATATCACCAGAGAACTGGGAAGAAAATTGCAAGAAATCGGAAGTGTAAAAAAACAAAATGGTCCAATTCATAGGTAGTCATTGTATGATAATTGGAGTGAATAATACACACCTTATATCCCATCCAAACCCAGACAAAAGTTCCAGTGTGTTGTTGACTGAAGGAACACTGGGTTTGAATGTATCATTTCTACAGGCAAAAGAAAGAAAATACAGCATGTCTCTCAGCGCTTTCCATCGTCACTAATGAAATCCCAAGATCGTTGGGGCACAAATTAACACACAGATTCAAGATTCTTTATTGTTACAGCCATTATAAGCGAGTACAATTCTTGGGTTCTACGATAATGTCTGGGAATAAAATGGCAAGAAATCTAAAAACAGAATGCTGAACTTATAGGTAATCATTGTATGATAAATTGGAGTGTCTTATACACATCTTATTGACCCCATAGGACCAGGCTGCCGAGTGCAGCAGAGAGAAATGAATGATGTAGTTAATGGAAGCCGAACAAAGCGAATGCTTGTGTGTGTATTTACATGGGCTGTCACTACATCGCCAGAAACAAAATAATTCACCTGTTCATGGTCCAGTTGCCACCTGTATGATTCATGCCCTGTGGTGGTTCCTCTGTCCTGTTTGAAAAAGAATGCTGGTTCTTAATAGCCATAATAAATGTTAATTATATTACAGCTATTGTTTTCCTGTTCTCTTTGCAGAGTCATAATCAGTGCTCTTCCAAGGGACTTGATTCCCCTGCTTGGGTAGATGCAAATATATTCAGTAATAATAATAATATTCCATTCACTGTCAGTGTTGTAGTTTTCAACAGCAGAGCAAATACCTATATATTTAATAACATCAGATTTGTACATAGTGGCATGTACTTGCAGCTACAAAATCATCTGTTTTGTATTTGAAATTATGGCCATGCTATTTACATTAATGACATTCATAATTATATTCAGTTACTCGGGCTCAATGTTATTACGGATTTATTGTTTCATGATTCTTGAGAATATATGAATCCCACAAGACAGTTTCGCACATTGTTTATTAATGCACATTTATATTAGTGAAATATAATTGACAATGCTCCTTTACAAAAGATACAAATACCACAAGTAACCACTTCCAACACATACATATCCACATACAGGGGAGTCTTTAGCACACAATCCTTGCACAGACTTTGGTGAAAAAATATATTTTTAAGAAACTACATTACATAATATAATGTCTTCTCAAGTAGCACAATGATGTGTTATGATACCTTACATGTCCATTTGGTTACATTCGTTCACATGATTTTAGTGTAAAGGTACAAATAGGCTTGCATGCCATGTGGACTGACGTTGGACTACAACCATTTCATTTTTTGCCCATCCCGAAGGGATTTGTGGTTTGTCCACCTGCTACCTCATCCCCTCGCTGGAGGGACGAGACCAAATTGTCAGTCAGACAGGTAGGAAGAATGCATCGATTTGGACTAAATAGTCTAAGAGAGGGAATCAATAGATTAATTTGAGAACCTGGAGACAATCATCCTTACGAAACAACATGGTGCATAATTACAAAGTGACACTTACATTGGAGGGGCCTCCCTATAAAAGATAGAAAGAGATCTACATTTACTCAAAATGCATCTTTCAATTGAACAAATGTGCGCTCATCTTAATTATATTAAGGTAGCCTTAAGCTGCTGTATACAGTATATGCATGCATTTGAACACTGTCAAAGGTACAGTAAATGAAAAATCTGCTTACACGGGTTCAAGAGGGAAAAGGAACCTGCAACAATAAGCAGATATTAGATTTGCTGTAATTTTGCATAACAACACCGGCAATGGGTAACACATAAGTTTAGCTCTTTTGTAAGCTTACAAATCTACTTACATGTAAGTGCCTGGGTTTTTGTCATTGGAAGTATCATTTGATTGGAAGTTCCTATAGAAAGAAAGCTCAATAAGTTATACTTGATTGTCCATAAACAACATAATTTTTTTAATTGGGAGGTTTTTTTTCATAACACATTTCAGCTTTGTAGTAACTGCTAGGCATGGTAGACATCATTTTGCCTTCATTGTAAATACACCGATGTTCCTTTCCAAGCACTCCATTCACCCAAAAGGATTTGCATGAATATTGCAGGCCTTGAAGATCAAGTTATACAATGCCATTTTAGACTTGAAGAATCAGCTTTTCTTTGGACCACAATGGAAACAAGTCCCCAGGACTTTTTTGTGTTATCCTTTTAGCCTTAATGTCTGACTGTACCTCGTGCTGATTACATTTCTGACTAATAAAGTATCAATCCTGCTGCAATTGCTGCTACAGTGTTTTATTGTAATTCAGCAGCACTCACTTTGTGAAATTGTACCGTGTGACATTCATGTGGAGGAAGCTTACATAATAGAGAGAAGGTGAAACATGCATTTATTTGGATTAAATTACTTTATTTTACTTTCAACAAATGTGAAAGATTTGTCAAGACTCACCCTGTAGAGTTGGTGGTGTTCACTGAAGGAACACTGGGTTTGAGTTCACCATAGTTTCTAAAGGCAAAATAAAGAATAGACAGCATGACTCCCATCTCTATCAATGGTCATTTATGAAATCACAATTTAACACTTTATTGTTACGTCCCATAAAATAGCAATAAAATAACAACAGAAACAGTAAGAAATATTTCAAAAAGACAGAACAACAATTGCATAGTGGTAGTACGTTACAGTCATTTTCTCATTTTGTTCAAGCATTGTATTTTCCTCATTAGAATGATGTTTGCCAATGTGTAACACAGGTTTAACTCTTGCGAGCTTATGGATATACTTACATGAAAGCAGAGGCACCAGTATCATTGGTCATTGATTGTGAGTTACTGTAGAAAGAAAGTAAAACCATGTATGCATCTTTTTATAATGTGTGTGTGTGTGTGTGTGTGTGTGTGTGTGTGTGTGTGTGTGTGTGTGTGTGTGTGTGTGTGTGTGTGTGTGTGTGTGTGTGTGTGTGTGTGTGTGTGTGTGTGTGTGTGTGTGTGTGTGTGTACACGACACGTATAAATAATATACTACATACTTTTTTTAATTTGTTTTAGCTGTTTGACAAATTATTCTTCTCTCTTTAGGCTGTGTATTTAAAAACATAAACCAACCGATATCTTACCTGACATCATTTTTTGGAGGAACTGGAACTCCAATGGTGCAGCCCAGGAGAAGGACACTGAAGAACCACACAGGAGGACACATACTGTACAATTGTTTGGATCCAGAAGAACCGGTGAGAGAGCTCTGTCTTACAGTAGCCTAACCTTTATACCCACAAAGACATTGACTGTTAGGGGCTCGTTTTATAATCTAGTCTGTCCTCTCCAACAACCTTGTCAAATTAATCTGCATGAATTGCATCTACTGAGCATGTCAAAGTGCAAGCAGATCTGGAGTCAGCTGGGTAATAATGAATCAAATGGTTGGGAAACTTCAATCAACAGACCCCAGATCAGCACTCACACTGTGGGATGGGCCCGGCTGACAGATCAATGTTTGTCCTCAGCTGACTGAAGGACATGGGAAAGGAAGAACGTTCCTGTCCAAAACGATTAATTAGACCTCCTCAGTGTTGTTCAAATATTTACCAGTTCATGACATCATCTTGTCAGCCACAGGTCACATAGTCAACATGATCAGTGGTGGAAAAAGTACTCAATTTTTTTTACTTAAGTAAAAGTATCAATACTGCAATGTATAAATACTCTGTTACAAGTAAAAGTCCGGAATTCAACATTTACTTGAGTAAATGTACAAAAGTATTGGTATCAAGATGTACTTAAAGTACCAAAAGTAGAAAGTACTATTATGCAGATTGTCCTGTTTCACAAGATATCATATGTATAAAATAAAGTGTATTAAAATGTTTTGAAAATAGCAGATCTACAAGCTCACAATGCGTCGCATCGTGACGCATTGTGAGCTTGTAGATCGGCTATTTTCAAAAAGCCAAAGCTTAAGTTGGGCTGAAGTCTGTTTTGTAATAATAATCAAAATCTACAAAGTAACTAGTGATTAAAGTTTTCAAATAATTGTAGTGGAGTAAAAGTATAATATTTGCCTCTGAGATGTAGTGGAGTACAAGTAAAAGTACTGAAAATTGTAAATACTCCAGCAAAGTAAAAGTACCTCAAAACTGAACTTAAGTAAAGTACTTGAGTAAATGTACTTCCACCACTGACCACAGGTCACCAAGTCAACATGATCAGAGGGGGTTGAACAAAGGGGAGTTGTTAAAGGTTTCTTTATGCAAGCATTAGCTGGATGTTGGCTGTCCTTGTCTATTTCCAGAGACATGCTGGGAAAGGCAGCCTTCAACTGTTAGCAAAAGTTTGCCTCAGAGATAAGCTGATGAGCTTATGCAATAAGAGGCACATTTGTTATGTCACTAAAGACAGGAGTGCCTCTTGTTTTATTAAAATGGCTATTTTCAAATGGCCGAAATATATATAGGGCTGAAGTGGTTAATGTATCTTTTGTGCCAATAATCTAAATCTGCAAAGTAACTAAAGCTGTCAAATGATAGTGGAGTAAAAAGTACAATATTTGCCTCTGAGATGTAGTGGAGAAGTAAAAGTATTGAAATAGTAAGGTAAAAATACCTCAAAATTGTACTTAAGTACAGTACTTGAGTAAATGTACTTACTTTCCACCACTGGAGTCAGGTAGGACACTACCTACATGTACTACATGAGGCTCATAAGCACAATATTTTTATTGGCCAAGGTTGCTTCTTGGTAGAACAGTAAAAGTTTGGTCTCCAACATGTGTGAGCCGTGTTAAAATCCTAGGTAGGACATGAAACTTAAGGAATGCATCTTTAATGTCAACCCACTCATTTCTTGTCCGGTCTTATATTGGCCACATCTCAAACAATCTGATTAAAGGTTAAATTTTTCTAAAAACTGAACTGAGATGTGATGTAGGCGAAAACAGCTGATGAATCAAACTTAAAATTGACTTCACTCACAACAAGCTCAGGCCCAACACAATAATTTATTTTAAACATCAACACATTTTTTTCTGCATATAAGTCAATACATTTGTTTTGTAACAATCACAAAACTCATTTACAAGCTGTGATATTACACTGCACAACAAAGAGATAACATGAAATGGATAATTAGGAATTTATGATTTCTTTGACAAGATCAACATTCCCTTACATCATATGCCATAAGGTGTATTCTGCCAACAGTAAACAAACAACAGCAGACAAGGCAGAAATTACAGTTTCCAAATGTGTGCATGTATAAATGACAAGTGAGGCATATCCTCGTGCATACGAGTGTGTTTTCCACTTCCTCAAAGAACGCTCTGTCGACTAATCAAGCCCATATATGTAACCGATACATTTATATTCATTGAAAGTTGTGGGAACGTGAAAAATATAACTCAGACAAACATAACTGATCAAGCAGGGTCCGACGTTAGTGTTTTTCCTACTTGCCCTGTAGGGCAAGTCCTTCGCCAATCTACTTGCTCCATCCAAATTACTACTTGCCCTGCCAAGGGGGTACCGTTGCCAGCAGTGCAGTACATAGATTTCTCCCACATACAGCTCAAATCCATTGCCTGGCCATCGTGAGTAAAACACCACAGAACATGAGTTTCTTCAAAAATGATATTATCTATACTGCATCAATAATTCCTTCATTATATTTAATTGTACATAAAATACTGGGTTCTAGGATCCAACCATTAGCCTAAGTAATTTGAAGGATAGATAATAGAGGCTCTCAAAACATCATGCTAAATTGTTACTTGGCATGTTTGGACAGGTTTTGCTTGCCCGTCATTTTTTTACATGCCCCAGGCAAGTGGGCAGTCCTTATTGTCGGACCCTGTCAAGTCTGTCATATCATACCTGTATAAGACTCAAGACAACTAACATAGAACTTGTTTTTTTTGTCAATGAGTGTTGTAAACATAGATCTTATAAATGAAAAATGGACAAACATTTGATTTGGAATGGCATATGCACACTGAGAACAATGGTGTCATCCGACGTCATACTGATGGAACGTCCATTTCATATCAGTAGCTCACAAGAACCCGATCACCAAACAGTACTCACAGCATGGCAAAAACAAAAAGGTAAATTCAACACATAAACACCCATAATGTTACACTGATGATCTGTCTCTCTGCCCCTGCTGTGTGTGTGTGTGTGTGTGTGTGTGTGTGTGTGTGTGTGTGTGTGTGTGTGTGTGTGTGTGTGTGTGTGTGTGTCGGGTGGGTGTTGAATTTATCGGAAGTCTTCAGCAGAGAACATGCCCTTGGCCCTGCGTAAAATGGAGTCCTTGGAGGCGTCATAGGGATGCTCTTTGGAAGGGATCTCCAGCACAGCGGGGATAGACTCCATGTGGCCATCAATGGCGTGGCGGATCATCTCGGCAATGAACTGGTTAATCAGGATGATGCCAATGTCATTACGGACCAAGAAACTCCTGAAATGAGATAGGTCATACACAGTAAATATCCAATCAATTTTGTCCATTTGTAACTCTGTGTGGTGTGTACAAAATAAATGTAACCAATGGATCAGAAAGCAGGAGAGTTCTGATGGTTTGGGGGCCAATACCCAGTTTCATGGGGAGGGAGGGATGTCCCCCCCCACCTTTGAGTAGAAGAAAAAAATAAAGACTTCTGATGATGACCAGAATCACATATGTCATGGTCTGTCAACTAGTTCTAAGTTAGTTCTTAGCCTAAATTCGGCTCAAACAAGGGGTTAAATTGGTTCTACTGCTGTGCCACCAAAATGTGGAATGCCCTGGTCCAACAATAGTCATAAAAAGTGTGACTCCTTACCATCCTTCAAAACCGCTCTAAAAGAGCACTTAACAGGTGTCTGCAATTTGTAACTGGCCCCTGTAAAAGGTCTAAGCTTATCACCGGAAATGACCACCCCCCAACTGTTTATTGTACATATTTTTCTTTTTGATTACTCATTTATATGATGTTTTTGCATATTATTGCATAATATTGTTCGTCTTTAAGTGTTTCGATGAATTGAATACACAGGACCCCAATGGAAACAAGCCATAGGCTTTCTTGGGTTTAATCCTTTTAGCCAGTGGTGTAAAGTAACAAGTACATTTACTTAAGTACTCTACTTAAGTAATTTTTTGTAGGTATTTTTGCTTTACTGGAATATTTCCAATTTTCAGTACTTTTACTTCTACTCCATTGCATCTCAGAGTATTGTACTTTTACTCCATTACAATTATTCAAAAACTTTAGGCACTAGTTACTTTGCAGATATAAATTATTACATTATAAAACATACATTAACCACTTTAGCCCTATTTTATACCAAGGCTATTTGAAAATAGCCTATCTAAAAGCTCACAACTTGAGCTTGTAGATCTGCTATTTTCCAACATTTTAGTACTTTTACTTTTGTACTTTTACTCAAGTAACATTTTGAAAACAGGCCTTTTACTTGTAAGAGTATTTTTATATTGTGGTATTGCTACTTTTACTTAAGTAAAATATCTGAGTACTTCTTCCACCACTGCTTTTAGCCCCCTTTTGCATAAATCTGTACATAAATCTTTGCAAACTGTTAAGTAATCAATCCATCAACCAATCAATCAGTCCATCTACTTCCTGTAAGTAGACTTACAAAATAAAACCCGTGTTGATTAATCATAATAGTCGTCAAGTATTAGTTGCTCTTATTTTGAAATCCACCCCGTTGTCGAGGAAGTATGCAAATGCCCATGGACTAATGAGCGTAAAAATCCGTAATTGAGAGACTTGTGTTTTGCAAACCACCGTCTTCAGTTCTGACTTAAACAATGAGCGCGATTTGGAGATTTATCTTAGAACTTCGCGGCAGCCGTTCGGTGCAGCCCGCGGAAGTTCGGCGCGAGGACCAGGTGCAGGTGAGTCACTTTGTCATGAATTGTGTCAATTACGTCGTGGTGAAAAGACGACGTCTGGCGTTTGCACGCTGCTGTAGGAGGAAAAAAGTTTATTCAGGTACGCACTAATTAATGTTTCGGCCATGGTGGCATGGTCAACATCGTTTTCTCTTTATTTTGCCTTGCGCCTAGACCAGAGCCAGTGGTGTAAAGTAACTAAGTACATTTACTCAAGTACTGTACTTAATTAAGTACAATGTTGAGGTATTTTTTTTTACTTTACTGGAGTATTTCCAATTTTCAGCATTTTACTTCTACTCCACTACATATCAGAGGCAAATATTGTACTTTTTACTCCACTACAATTATATGAAAACTTACTTTGAGTTACTAGTAACTTTGTAGATTTAGATTATAGAGTATTTCTACATAGCAGTATTGACACTTTTACTAAATGTCAAAAAAAATGTAGTACTTTTTCCACCACTGACCAGAGCTACCCTAAAGACAGTCTGTGTCTGTGCATGTGAACGTGCACGGTACATCAGACTTACATTTATCCTTCAACTTGTTTATGTCCCTAAATGACTGGATATACAGGTTTTGTAGCAATTGTAGAAATATTAGACCTTAATTCTCGAATGTTTAAGCATGTTATAATCATGTATACTTACCAAATATATTATTTTTTAACATTTTGTACAAAATAGCCTATTTTACATCGAGGTGCCCAGATGTCCCAATTGCCCACCTATCCTGTTACCTTAATATTTGCTATATTTGTCAGTTCAAAATTGCTCTCTGCGCCCTTAGGTCCATTTGGTTACATTTTGTGCACTCCCAGAGTTACAGATTATCAAATTACAGACTGATTTGAAGGTCATTTCCGCAGTAACAAATAGGCCTAAAAATAAAGCAGAAATAGCAGATCTACAAGCTTGTAGATCAGCTATTTCTGATTTATTTAAAAGCAGAAATAGCGTCACTTACAGCTTACAACGCATCAAGATTAGCTATTTCTGCAATTTTTACATGAATACAAATTAAATGTCAATAATTTCAGTTATTTGTCATATCCACCCTGCAATTTTTTAGGCTTCATATGGTCAATGACAAACACACAGTTAAATCGTTAATCGCAATTATTTGAGTGCCAATTAAATGTGTAATCGTGACAGCCTTAGTAACAAACGGTGCTTTGGTGACACAAACAACGCTCACTTGAAGGTCTCCTCGATCTCGGTGATGCTCGTGTCCTTCTCGACCACCAAGAAGTTGGGCTTACGGTTCTTGTTGAGCTCGCCGACCCCACCCAGGAGGAACCCCGTGCATGTGTCTTCATCTCCGATCACTGCGATCAGTTTCCCCCGTCCTGCCATTGTTTTTAATTTAATGGATTAGTGTGAAGATAGACGACCAAACGTACGTTGTTGTGGGGAGATCAGTGGATTGGAAATGACTGCTGGTCGGCTACTGACAGAATCAGCTGACCAGCGTTGCCATATTTTGTGAGAGAAATAAGCAACCAGGTCTATGAAAACAAGCCCAAAAGAAGCAATATTAGGCCACATGAGCACTTTAAACCTATATGCATCGGCTATTTGAAAATATTTGCTATTTTCAAAAACTCTTGCAATAAAATGTGGAATATTTTTTTGGAACATTCTAACACAACAAATACTCCCTGGCACAAAACATTTTATGAAAATATTTGAGAACCACTGGTTTAAATAATAATTAAATAAGGAAACAAGCCTAAATAAGCAACTACACTTTAGAAACGAGCCCAAAAAACGCAACCCGCTACTACCAATATTTACAAGCAACTTTACAGAAAAACAAGTCCAAAGTCGCTTATTGTAAGCGGACATGGCAACACCGTCTCCGGGTCATGTGAGGGAGTCAGCTGACTGAAACTTCCGTTCTGATTAACGCGTCCTGAGCTATGGTCCTGAGTTGCCAATTGCGCCCTCTGCTGGTGCATTGAAAATCAGTGGGAAAAGTACTCACATTTTCAAGTAAAAGTATCAATACTGCAATGTAGAAATACTCTGTTACAAGTAAAAGTCGGGAATTAAAAAATTACTTGAGTAAAAGTATTAAGTATTGCTATCAAAATATACTTAAAAGTACAAAAGTAAATTCATTATTATGCAGAATATCCCATTTCACAAGTTTTCAAACTTTTTGAAAATAGCAGATCTACAAGCTCACAATGTGGCACATCAGCTTTTTTCAAATGGCTCAAATGTAGCTGTAGTATACAACCCTCGTAGACGTATTTATGATTCTGACGTTTTCAATCTACGAGAGTTGTAGGGTTCACTTCCTATAGTGCTTTGGACTTTCTGCACTATGCCCCGTAGACACTCCAAACATTGTACAAAATTAAAATAAAGGTGCTTACCGCCGAGCCCCAAATGTTAACTGGGTCTACGGGGTAGTAGTGTAATGTAATAATCCATATCTTTCAATGAAGAAGTGTTTTAATGCCGTCTGTGGCCGAACGCCATTTTTTCACCCTCGTTTACTTCCTGTTTACATTTAATGTAATTCCGGGTTCCACCGGATGCGCCCCGTCACTACCCGTCACTACCTCCCATTGGGAACTTCCGGCAGAATCGGCCACAGACGGCATTAAAACACTTCTTTATTGAAAGATATGGATTATTACATTACACTACTACCCCGTAGACCCAGTTAACATTTGGGGCTCGGCGGTAAGCACCTTTATTTTAATTTTGTACAATGTTTGGAGTGTCTACGGGGCATAGTGCAGAAAGTCCAAAGCACTATAGGAAGTGCACCCTACAACTCTCGTAGATTGAAAACGTCAGAATCATAAATACGTCTACGAGGGTTGTATACTACAGTTAGCTCAAATGCATATAGGGCTGAAGGGGTTATTTTTATGTTTGTAATAATAATCCAAATCTATAAGTAACTAGTAACTAAAGTTTTCAAATACTTGTAGTGGAGTATAATGTTTGCCTCTGAGATAACTTTACTGTGTAATAACGGAGATGCCCGACCCCTCCCTCACTAATGTGTGACATCTTGTAGATAGTGTTGCCATGTCCGCTTATTATAAGCGACTTTTTCTGTAAAGTTGCTTGTAAATATTGGTGGTTGTGGTGTTTTGGGCTTGTTTTTAAAGCTGCTTATTTCGCTTGCTTCAAATTTTTTTAAATTATTATTTAAACCAGTGGTTCTCAAATATTTTCATAAATGTTTTGTGCCACAGGGAGCATTTGTGTTGTTAGAATTGTTTTTATTTCTTTTTTAGAAGTTTAAAAAAGATATTCCAAATATTCCACATTTTATTGCAAGAGTTTTTGAAAATAGCAGAGCTTGTATAGCTTTAAAGTGCTTGTAAAGCTTTAAAAGTGCTCATGTGGCCTAGTATTTGCTTCTTTTGGGCTTGTTTTCCTAGACCTGGTTGCTTATTTCCCTCACACAATCTGGCAACACTGTCTGTAGCCTTGTGACGTCATGGTATATTTAAAGGGCAGTCACGTGAACAAGGAGGAAATACACAGATCACAAAATACACGCAGATCTACACACAGATCCAAGTTGACAAATTATATTAATTGAGAATGGTGAGTTTTTACTAAGTTTCTAGTCATTAGGTGCTTCATATTTGACACCGATTATCATCTTAAAGAATGCATTGCTCGTATGGACAGTCCTAGAGTCCACCATGCTACAAAACGAAGCCATTTAAACACTTCTTGGCTGGCCTTCTGGTTGACGCCTGGAATGATCTGAATATTAATTGTTTATTAACCTCAAATGAAACGAGTGCAACAGTTGGACGGTGCTCTTACCGTGTTCAAAGCCTCCCTCAAAACCCACCTCTTTAGACTCGCTTTCCCTGCCTAAACCAAACCTCACTTTCTTCCTCTAAGTCTTAGCCTTTTGTTGTTTGTTTGTTTGTTTTGTTTTTAGCCTTTTTAATGTTTTCTTTTCTCCTAATAAAATAGTTTTTAAGCTGTTTTGTAAAGCGACCTTGGGTACTAGAAAAGTGCTATATAAGTCTGATGTATTATTATTATTATTACTCCACTACATCTCGGAGGCAAATATTGTACTTTTACACTACAATTAGCCTATTTGAAAACTTCAGTTCCTAGTGACTTTGTAGATTTACAAGACCAACATTACACTCTTCAGCCCTATTCATTTCGGCCATTTGAAAGTAGCCGATCTACAAGCTCACTTGTGAGCTTCTAGATCTGCTATTTTCTGAAGATTTTTATGTAGCGTTTGCTATGCTATGAGTTACACATGTGTTTTCTATGTGCTTTCCAGACGACAGCTGCACTGACACAGGGGCTGGAGAGAATCCCTGACCAGTTGGGATACCTGGTGATCAGTGAGGATGGCGTGTTAGCGGTGAGTGTTTTTAGAGGATTTCTTTATTTTCATTGATTTTCTATAAGTATGGCAATTTCTCGATCAGGAAATGTTTTCTGTTGGCAAACAAATTGGGGGGTGTCCAGTGTTATTTGTCATTGTGGTAAAGAGTTATCATAGGCACACATTTTGTAGACCAGTGACTCCCAAACCTTTTAATTTCAATGATCAAAGTTTGATTTAACCCATTCAAGCCGGGAACGCATCTCTGTCATTTTAGATTTCTTTGGCTATTGAAAAATAGCAGATCTACAAGTGCCGCACTATGAACTTCTGCAAAAAAAAATTGAAAAATCGTGGAAATTTTGAACTTTACTCAAATCTTTGCTTCTGGGGGTTCTACAAACGTCTTCAAAACATATCAGTGGTTCTCAAACTTTTTCATGTCAAGGACCCCCAAAATGATATGTATTTGGCCGTGGAACCCCATCTAAAAATATTTTGTTCCAGGGACCCCCCAGAAGTTGTAACATGAGTTACAAATGTTCGCTTAAAAAAATCTATATTCAAAGATTTGCAAAAATGGCAGATCTACAAGCTAGTGCCGCGCTATGAGCTTGTAGATCTGCTATTTATCAAGAGTAACATATTATATCTTTTGCTCTTGTTGACCGTCACATTCTGTGCTTATGTATAGTTATCAAGTTTGGTCACATATTAGCCTAATGTGATGCTGAAGGAATCGTTCCTTATTCCTCGCTTATTATTACATTGTTTTGGTCTCTCAGTCTGCTGGAGAATTGGAGAATGACGAGCATGCAGCAGGGGTCATAATGCAGATGGTCCGAACGGCCTGCCGCTTCCGGTTAGATGGTTCTGCAGAACCTCCCTTCAAACGCATGTCAGGTCAGATACACCATGCATGGAAAACATACTGTATATAAGTAAAATGAAAGTAATAATACATAGTGGTGTAATTATTGTCATTGCACTTACAATGACTATAAGTTGATGAAGCTGTTGACGTGCCGTGCTACTGCTACAATGTACTGTACATGCAGTCACTTAAGAGTGAGAAAGTTGATTATGTCCCCAGTATTTAACTGCAAATTAAGAAAATTACTTTCACGCTAGTAAATAGTAAGCAACATTGGTCATCTTCCCTTCTGGTATAAACTTCCATCATCGGAGCTGAATGAGCATATTTTTACCATAACTTTACACTGTAGACAGAATTGAGAGGGAGACATCTGGATGTATTACAGATTATCTTATCCTATTGTCCTATCCTATCCCTATTAAGGAAACCTCAGTCAGTCAGTTTGTCTGTTCTGCATGTATCGTCTCAGTGGGTTGAGCTATTGATCTTGACTAACACACACACCACCAGAGAACGGCAGAACAGACAGACGCTGCCTCCAAACTTATAAAGGACTTTATGAGTTTGAGCAGGAGGGTGCTTTGGATATCATCTCCATAGCACTAGCACACAGATTGACACGTGCAATGTTCAGATCCAGGTTGTGTTAGTAGCTTAGCTGAAACAGCATAAACATCATTGTTGTGGGTGGCAACGATTCCACGACGGGTCGTAGATGACCGGGTTGTCACGCAGCACACCACACGCCAACAGGATCTCTCCAAAACGTAAACTATGCGTACCGAGTGCATAACTCAAAAGTCTGCATATTGTATATAGTAGTATAACTGTAAATTCAATTTGTCATCTTTTAGTGTGTGCAACCAATGCTGAGGGTTGTCACACACACTTGTCTTGAGTGTAGTATGTCCGGTCAATATTGTATTTATATACACCACACTAACATGTATGAGAAAATGCATGGATGGACTTCTTTGGCCTCCTGGCAGCGTACACAAGAAATCTTACACGGGAGTGTTGGTGTGCACGTAGATATTCTTTACCTTTTGCAATATGTAACTTGAACATTATGTTTCTCTGTCTGTTTTGTCCCCTAACAGTCATACTAGAGGACTTTGTCTACACAGTGACAGTGTCTGGTCAGAAAGTGTTTGTGGTGAAGCGTCAGAACAACCAGCGAGAGCCTGTGGTCGTCTAGTTGCCAGAGTGGAAGGGATGGTGAAAGGAACCGCTCATTGACCGTGAACTCATACAGGACTATGCATGGCAACGGATCATGTTTTGCTCAGGACATTTACAGTAGGAGGGTAAAGATCATAACCGACAGTGATTGTGAGGATGTATACCATCACGTACTGGACTATGCCAACTGTCTTTGTGTATGATATGCAAGGTCATTTACTATACGTCATTCATTGTTGAGTGTCTGTGATGTGCAGGGGCTTATGGCTGTACTCACATGCTCTCCTACAGTCCTGCAGAATTACTCTGCCGTCGCACCCATTGTCAAGAGTTTGCTATAGTCAAAATCTTGTGTTAGTACAAAAGCATTGACTAGTATTATTGCTAGTGTATTGTGACCCCCCATCTCATCTATTTAAGTGCTTCATGGTGTATTTTTGAGATATGCTTTAAGGGCACGGCCCCACCGCACTTTTATTTTACCTCTGGGGCGGAATCTGCCAATGCTTTGTCAATGCAAATGCGTGGATTCATGGTCTTGCGCATTTTTTCCAAGAATCCACGCATTTGCATTGACAAAGCATTGGCAGATTCCACCCCAGTGGTAAAATAAAAGTGCGGTGGCAGCGTGCCCTAAAATGACAATTTGATTATGATTGATTTGAGTATTAAAGGGTGAAATAAATCTTGTTTTAAAATCATCTCATTAATCTTATTAATTAGGGATATCTATCTACATGCTTTTTCAAAGGGTACATGAATAATCTCTATGCAACTTTTGATAAAAAATTCAAGCCCTTTTTTCATATGTAGTTAAAGGGCAAGACCACTTTGGTAGAGGTTTGGGTTGTGTATTTACCTTGCCATGATGTAACTCCAAAGGTGGACAAGATATAAAAAATAATTGCTCCATTGATTAGAAATTGATAATTGTCTCCGCCAGGCCGAAAGGCATGGCGAGAGAGTATGTTTTGCCCCTTGTCCGTCCGTCCGTCCGTGTGTCCGTCGTCCGTCCTGTCTGTGTGTTAGCAGCTAATCTCCGGCACCGTTGGCCCGGTCGCTCCGAAACTGTGCACACACTCCCTGGATGCCAATTCAGAACCTCTGCCCTAATTTTTTCACATGGGCCTGTTATAGCGCCACCAGGAGGCCGATTTGTGTAAAACCCATTTCTTTACATTACTCCTACAGATTTTATCCAAACGTCATGCAAATCGGTACACAGTATCTCTATAGTCATGTGATCAACACGAATCTGTCCGATTTCCCATATTCCATCCTCATTGCCTATGGTAGGCTTCCAAAGTTTGCAGGATTGGTCGGTTTTGAACAAAAAGCCTCAAACTATGCACGCAGCTTGCGATTTCCGTGAATTTTCACACGCACATTCCCACTAGGCCGAGGAAGAAATGCCACCCTTTTCACATTGGCCTGTTATAGCGCCACCAGCAGGTCTAATTTAGCAAAACACATTTTTGGAACAAAATGCCTCAAATCATGAATGCAGTGTCTGATTGCCGTGAAAGACCTAAGAATAAATGGCACCCTTTTCACATTGGCCTATTATAGCGCCACCAGGAGGCCAGAATAACGTACCTGACCTGGCGGAGACCTGTGCTCCGAGGAGCACTTTTTCTAGTTCAAAATGTGTTCCTCATTGACTTACATTGTATGCTAAAACATCTCTCAAAGTCACTCTTAAGCACGTACACGAACAAAGCTGATTCAGACAATATAGAACATCACCAAACCCAGTACTGTTTGTTTTAATAAAATGTTAACTTCCTGCTGTTTTTACTATGTGAAGATCCGGATCTGGATCAGCGAATCCAGTCCAGGTTTTCTTCTTAATAAAATAGCAAAATCAACAGGAAGTTAACATTTTTATAAAAAAAAAAAACATTACTGTTTTACCGTACAATGTAAGTCAATGAGGAGCATATTTTGAATTATCAATTTCTAATCAATGGAGCGATTATTTGATTTCTTGTCCACCTTTGTAGTTACATCATGGCAAGGTAAATACACAACCCAAAACTCTACCAAAGTGGTCTTGCCCTTTAAGGCAATACAGTTGCACTCATTTGAGCTTAAACACAACCAGACGGCTACCTTTGCCAATCAGTATTTCTACAGTTACTGAACAGTTTAATATTCTATTAGTTTCTCTCAAATAACTTATCAGACATAATTTAAATGAAGTTCTAAACAATGTAGCTGTAATTGTGGTTTACTTCTTCACCCCAGTTTGCTGATACATGTTCTTGTGGACAATTAAATCTTTGTTTTGAAATAAGCTAAAGTGAACTCTATTTACTCCAGCAACTCCATGAGTAAACATAGACGGTACACATGATAACTATCAATCTTTCCCATTAGGAACATTGCCAGACAATTAAACAGTTGAAGAAAAAAAAGACACTTTTATTGCATCATAATAATGGCCCTTGGAAATACTTCAGGTCCTGCATTCTTCACATTGTTAAGGAATGGAACTGGCCATCAAATTCGGCTCTCTAGAATGAGTCAGTCAGGCAGGGAAAAGAACAAGCTTGACTTCAGCCCCAAGCCAATAACTTCCCCTCTCCTTGAGACTGGAAGGCCCGAGACTGGAAGGCCCTGTGCTGTGCTGTGCTCTACTCTACCTATCCACCCTCAACCCCCAAAATCCAGAGGCCTCACTGCCCATTCCATAACAACAGCACAACCTTCAC
Source organism: Gymnoscopelus braueri (assembly GCF_963280865.1). Taxonomy (NCBI): domain Eukaryota; kingdom Metazoa; phylum Chordata; class Actinopteri; order Myctophiformes; family Myctophidae; genus Gymnoscopelus; species Gymnoscopelus braueri. The sequence goes on from NC_137625.1 coordinate 24,849,278, forward strand.
ATGTTTCTCTTTTTATGTTTTGTTTTGTTTGTTTTTTTGTTAAAACATGCAAATTAAAACATTTTTACTGGTGAGGGAGTAGGGAAGCATGGAGGAAAAAATATATATAAACAGTCTAAGAAACATCTGCAAGAACGACACAGGGAATAAAAGGGAAGAATGTTGAAAAAAGACTTCAGAACAGGAACTGAGCGCAAAGTCCATGACTGCACGTTCTACCAAACAGACACACTTATAATTTAAAAAGAAAAAAAAAAAGGAAAAGGGTTTGCATTTTCTCTGATGAATTGCTCCCTTCCACGCTTCTTCTACTCGCTTGCCACCTTCTCTCCATTCTCTCCTCACTGTGCACATGTTCAAATCACTCATTCGCTCCGGTCCTGCTCCTTTGTCTAGCGTTTCGACAGCTCATTGGATAGCCAGTCCAGTCCCTCGTATAAACCTGTGCCTTGGGTAGCACAGGTAGCCTGGATGTGCCACTGAGGAGATGAGAAGAAACCTGTTATTCAACAGATCACTTCTGCAAAAGATACAGTAGGGCTGGACAATATGTCATTGTGATCATGTAATGAGATTAGATAGTGTCTTCTTTTGAATATCGTGATAAGACATAAGTGTTATCTTTTTTTGGTTTAATCACGTGAAACCTAGCCTCCCTATTCTGGGGCTAACATTCTGTGAAAACAGCTGATTGCGTTGTGAGCTTGTGCAGTAGATCAGCTATTTATGAGTATTATTTTACTAATACCAAGTATAGAGGGTGATTAAGCCATATTTGATACTTTCAAAAAATGTTATAAATAGCCAAAAACATTTGCCAATCTCTATAAGCTCAATGTTAAGTTACAAGTAGTAATACTTTATAATTAACCTGTGTGAAGTGTATTGGGAGGAAGTAGGGAACTATTGTTGTGAATGGAACGGAAGGAGAGTTGTTGTTGCATAATGTGTGTGAGGGACATGGCGTAGTGCCAAATAAAGCTTTTTGTAGAAAAGTTGTCTTCTTTACAAGCTAACACACAAAGCTTTGCTTGTAGATCTGTCAACTCATTTATTTGGGAAAATGTGTCTCAAGTTTTTTTAAACATTTTTCTTATTGGTTTTATAATATATCATCACAATACGGATAAAGGTATTCGGTCAAACATATTGTGATATTTGATTTTGTCAATATCGCCCAGCGCTATGATAATAGAAATAGAAAATAGAAAGAGACTTACAGTTCTGCTGCGCAGGCTCTGCAGGCCCAATTTGTCTGAGAGTTCGCTCACTGGCATAGCATTGGGCAAGTCCTGTTTGTTAGCGAATACCAACAGCACTGCCTCCCTTAACTCATCCTCTTGCAACTACATGAGGAGGAAAAGAACAGGTTTTAAAGTGAATTAGTGAGACCAGTTGGAAGGTAAAACCATATTATATAGTATAGCACCTCCCAGAGGGGTAATGTGACATGACAGCAGGAATATCCCTATTTAAATAATGTCATTATTCTCTGCTAAGTTAGTCCTTATACTTTATCTTGTCTCAATGTAATGTCCCTTTAAATAAAGATAAAGGGACTACACTTCCTATACCAACAAAAGTCGTACAAACAATTGCTATGCCAAGGCACTTGTGCAGTAATGTATGTATGTTGCTTCTTACCATTTTTACCAGTTCCTCTGCCGACTCTGCTACTCTCTCTCTGTCGTTGCTGTCCACAACAAAGATAAGACCCTGCAAAACCCAAGTTCAAAGATCAACGCACCTGTTAAATCAGTTGGATTACACAACAATAAAACTAAAGACCAATTGGAAAATTCACAGTACAAGTTACAAAATGACAACTTGTTCATGACAACTTTCCTTGATTAAATGGTCATGTAGTACACTAGTATATACTGTACGTGTTTATGGGCTCATTACAAAATGAACACCTACAATACCTAATAACAGTATATATGCTGACATCAAAAAGCCAATGGTGATTTGTGCAGCAGTGACAAAGGCCAGAGCCCTGCTGTTGTACCTGTGTGTTCTGGAAGTAGTGTCTCCACAGAGGTCGGATCTTGTCCTGACCACCCACATCCCACACAGTGAAGCAGATGTTCTTGTATTCTACGGTCTCCACATTAAAACCTGACCGGCAACAGTGAGAAGGGGTGGGGTTGACAAAGAGAGACAGCACAAATAAGAAACATTACCTAGAAACTACTGTAAACACCAGCATAACTAAATTAATTAGGTTACCAAAAGTACTAAATAACATTTAGATTTGACATGAGATGTGTCTTTATCTGATCTTGTTTGGACCATTTACTACAGTCTTATTTTGGCTACTGCCGAGTTATGCCTTATCAACCGATCTACCTTCAAACAAGCCCAAACAGCTCTTGAGGCACCCCAAAGCTTTAGAATCATGCCATCAAAATCTAGCCCCCTTCCCAAAGAGTGTCAGACTTAACCACATAAATCCTAGCGTCTCAATTCTGGGGGCAAACATTGGCTATTTTCGACAAAGAGCTTTGGTGTAGGGGGCAAAATGGAGTGATAAAATATATCGCCCTGGTCAACTTACGTAGGGTTTGATGGTTAAGATTAAACATTTACCCTATAACTCATCTCATGAATCCAATTCAATATGGTCTGAAAGGCAGAACAGATCCTAGATCAGTGTTCACTGGCTGCATTAGTTGATGCATACAATCTAAGGGATGTTTCAGCATTACTGGATGGCTATATGGTGAACCTTATGTGCATGTTGCCATAAGGACAAGATGGACAATATGTTGATACTTGATATCTTGTCCATTCCCATTGGATCATTAAGAGAGTCCTGTTTGCTTCATTCAAATGACTAAATTAAGGGACCACTTTTATTTTGACTCATAATCACTTTACATGACAATTTCGATATGTCAATATGTCGAGTGTTAATTTACCAATGGTTGGAATAGTGGTAACGATTTCTCCAAGCTTCAGTTTGTACAGGATTGTAGTCTTTCCAGCAGCATCCAAACCAACTGCAAAAAACACACAAATCAGACAAACTTTAATTTCAGCTATTAATAGATAATTACTGTACTATCAGGATAACATGTCAAACAACTTAACCAAACATGATATTATGACACATTTCATTTCAGACAATTAGGCCTATTCATTATTAGCCATTAACTTGAAGTTAAAATATCCTAAAATCCTTATTTGTAACTCTGAGAACATGGAACCAACATGGACGCTTACAGGTCAATTTGGTTCAATTTCTACATTTTCGGGGGTAAATTAACAAAGGCTTTTACTGTGTAGACTAGATCATAAAAGGTAAACACCTGTTACAGTACAGTACAGTAGCTATGCCGCATCTAGGCTGAAATAACTATAAGCTACGTAGCTTTACAGTATCGTTGGATGTTATTAGCCATACAGTGTCTCCAAGCGACCCCAAATTACATAGAATAACAAGTCGTGTCTTACTTGGCGAGGGCCATGTTTAAATGACACATAATGCTGACTAAAATAATCATCTTTCCCACCCATCATCACCAATCACCATCAAAAAGCAGAGATCAGTGTGGATGATGACAAAGTGATGCTAACCAGCTAGCTCATATACATATAGCCTGATCAATGCTCACCCATGAGTATCCTCATCTGTTTCTTGCCGAAAATCCTGGAGAATAGCGACGAGATGGTGAGGCCCATGATGATGCGACTGACAGGTCCCGATGAGACGACAAGGTGACAGTTACTAGATGTTTGAGGGGCTTTTGGGGGTCTGCTGTTCTTGAGGAACAGGTCAGTGATAGTCAGTGGGTGCAGCAGCAGCTCTTTCCCTTCAGTCTCCTCCTTAGATGCCACGTCCAAGCCCAACGCGGAATAATTGACGTCACTCGTTTTTTTTCATTTAACTTTATTTAAAAGAACAACGCGTTGACAATGTTATCTCGTGAGAATCTTTATCAGAAGAAGGGTAAACCGGAAGCCTCGTCCCAAAACATATGCTCGCCCCAAAATTTATTTTCTTTTCGGTTCTTGTATTCTTGTATTTGTTTGACTGAGGATAAGGTTAGAAATAAGTTGTAGTTTTACTGAGGTTAAGTTTAGGAATAAGTTTAGGTTTAGAAATAGTTTTGACTTTTAATTGAGGTTACTTTTAGGAATGAGGTTGGGTTTAGGCATAGTTTTACTGATAGCTTACGTTTAGGAATAAGGTTAGGTGACTGTTTTGGGGCGTTTTTTGTTACAGTGTGGTTAAAGAATTCAAATTGTTCAAATCAAGGTTGAATACATGAGAATAATACTTAGAATACAATATAATACATTTACATACAATTTTAATGTATTATTTTATTATAATTTTTTAATATACAGTACATAATACAAATAGTGTCTACATATTGTCTAACTCACTTTTTTACATGATGTACCATTATGTTCAATATTTGTAAATAAAAAAACTACTACTGTCTGGGAACTATTAGACCTTCGACCTTAGATCAGTAAGTAAATGAGCTATAGCTTAATGACTAATTGATTGATTGATGTACTTTTATTTAGTAAGACATGAGAATAACAGTACATGGAAGTACAAATTCACAATACAAGGTCTACTAAACTGGAAGACTCATAAAGCACTGAGCTTGTTTAAAATGAGATCCCCATGCACACAAATCATGATGAAACAATATTCAAGGAGTGAATGTAAAAGCACGAACAGGGTATGTGCAGTGTGTATGTGTGTATGTGTATTTATCTTCATGTATTTAATGTGTCGATGTTTTTCCTGTAAAGTTGCTTGTTAAATATTGGTGGTTGCGGTTTTTTGGGCTTGTTTCTAACTTGCTTATTTAGGATTGCTTCCATTTCTTTATTTATTATTATTTAAACCAGTGGTCCTCAAATATTTTCATGAAAATGTTTGTGCCACAGGGAGCATTTGTATTGTTAGTTAGAATGTTAAAAAAAAACACATTTTATTCAAGTGCTTTAAATGTGGGCTTGTTTTCCTGGACCCGGTTCCTTATTTCTCTCACAACATCTGGCAACACGAACCTCCACTGTTTCACAGTCACACCAACATGGCTACGTTTTCTGACGTCCACAGACAACTCGTCATCATATTACAGTAACATCTTTAACGGTTTTCTCTTTGCTTCATCGACCCAAGACCCCGTTGGCGTCAACTTCAAAGAAGTCCCTGATGTATCTACCATGATTCAAAGGTAGGTAAGAGCCTCGGTGATGTAATGCTCAGCTAACCTTAATGCTAGCGACACGGTTCTTGTTTATTGTGAGCCATATTGTGTTTATTGTGAGTCATTGTGTTTATTGTGAGCCACAACATGGTATCACTGTGTCATCAATCAGCATATTGTAGCAGATAAGTGTTCTGTTCTGACTGGGTGTTGTGAAACTCAAGCTATATATTGCTCTGTTTACGTGCATGACACTGGCTAACGTAGTTTTACATGTATTGCCACCATGATGCGGCGGTCATTTTTGATACGTGTACCAACACGTCAATGTTACACCTGTACAGGTGATGCAACCGATCACTGTCACAACATAACTCATCATCATATAACCGGAAATTGATTAGTGTCTGTCACATAAGTTAACGTCATCATTACAGGCAACAGGCAAGCAGCGCACCATTGTGTTCATGTTTGCTATAGCTTGATGCAAAACTGAGAATGTTGTGACAGACTGTCTCACCTTCAGTTGATATCATCATGAGCTGTCTCCGCTAAACCTGGATTGTTACCATGCTTAACTTTTTTTTCTGTCTTGGATTTGCAGCTGAGCCAGATGAGCATGGATTCAAGCTGACCTACATTATTCTTTGGCTCAAACTAGCAACAAAGCCATGGATAAGTTTGGGATGAGTTTTGGGGGTGGACCCGGCAAGAAAGAGCTGCTGGACACGATTGATGCACAGAAGAAGCAGTTGGGCCAGTACCAGACCCGTTTAAAGGATGTGGTCAGGGCTTACAAGAGCCTGCTGAAGGAGAAGGAGGCCCTGGAAGCCAGTCTAAAGGTGTTGACCGTCTCTCAAGAGGTTGACCTCAGCCAGCGCGACGACGAGGACAACGTCAGTGGTGTTGGCGCTGCCTCTGTGACCTCTGACCTTCCAGATGACCGCTGCTCCCTGCACAGCGAGGACAGCGTCGACACGGCCGCCTCCGCAGACACGGCCACCAGCATCACTAGTGGGAGCACCCGAGGTGAGCAGGTGGAGGAGGAACAGGGATTGGGAGAGGCTGGAGTGCCCGGCCCCGGTGGACACTCATCGGCCCAGAAGTCTGAGACGGAGGCCAGTGGGTCAGAGAGCGGTATCAGCTCCAGCAGCAGTGGCGGGTCAGACCGGCCCCCACCCACGCCCCCACTCTGTGGCACCGCCAACGTGGAAGCAGACAGGAGAGTTCTTCAGCTGAAGACTCAGCTGAACACCCTCACCAGCTCACTGGCTACGGTTTCTCAGGAAAAGTCCAGGATGGAGGCCAACTTTCAGGGTGACAAGAGGATCATGAAACAGGAGCTGGAGGAGCTACAGGGCAGGCTGGAGGAGACCAGGAGGCAGCATGAGGCTGAGCTGCAGGCCCTGCAGGAGCAGCTGGCGGAGAGCAAGGCGCGGGTCATTACCCAGCAACACGAGAGGGCGCAGGAGCAGGGTGACCATGCCCTCATGCTCCGCGAACTCCAGAAGCTCCTCCAGGAGGAGAGGGATGTGAGGCAGGACGCTGAGCTGAGGCTGGAGGACACCAAGGAGACCTTGCTGGAGTTCACCCAGGTGGTGGACCGGGGGATGGAGTATGAAGCACGCCTGAAGGAAGCGATACAGGAGCGGGAGGAGATGAGGAAGAGGCTGCAGGCTGCAGAGGCAGAGAAGAACAAGCCTGATCCCAGAGTGGAAGAACTGCAGCAGGAGCTGGTAGAGCTTAAAGCTCACTATCAGCAGCAGCTGCATCAGGAGATCAAAAAGGTTTGAACAAACACCACCACTTATGTAAAAGAAAATAATCAGCAAAACAAATCTCCCACTTACAGCTGCAAAATTAGATGTTGCATGATGTTTGCTAATTGGCTGTTTGTGTTTTTATACTCTGGCAGGCAACACAGGCAGACGACCGTGCACGGGACCAGACCCAGGCAGAAGAAGGTAGGGTTGCTAGTCTGGAGGAGCGTGTGTCCGAGCTCTCTGAGCTGCTGGGTGCGTGCGAGAAGGCCAGGCAGAGGGACCAGCAGACGGCCCAGAGGCTGAGGGAGCGCATCCTTCAGCTGGACACAGAGAACAAGACCCTGGCCATCGCTGCCTCCAGCCGGGGCTCCTCTGACTTAAACATAGACGAGGCCAACCTGGATGTGAATGTCCTAAAGGAAAAGATGGAGAAGGTCAAAAGGCTGCTGCTGATGGCTTCTCAAAAGAACCCGGAGGAGAGGTTGGAGATCGAGAAGGTGGCAGAGATGGAGACCGTGAAGTCCGGCACAGAGACTTCCGACGGCGAGAAGGCCTCAGCCCTCTACTACCAGCAGGAGCTACGGCAGTTAAAGGAGGAGTTTGAGCGGTACAAATTGCGGGCCCAGGTGGTGCTGAAGAACAAGAACGCCAAGGACGGTTCCCAAGCCAAGGAGCTGGAGGAGATCCGTGACCAGCTGGCTGAACTCAAGGAGAAGTACATCAACCTTAGAATCCACAGCGACGAGGCAGAAACCAAGCACCGACATGACCTCGAGGACCGTCAGCAGGAACAGGTGGCTCTGCAGCAGAGCCACAAACAGGATCTGGAGCGGGCTGAGGCCCTGCACAGAGACAGCCTGCTGAAGATGGAGGATGAGCTGCACAAGCAGAGAGACCGCACAATGGCTCTGCTGGCTGAAAAAGATCAGGAACTGCAGCGGCTGCGCTCCACCGTCTTAAGCTATGGCCTGTCGGTGTCGGGCCACCGGGGCCATGGCAGCGACGAGGGAGACGGGGCCATCGACTCCAGAGCCGTGGCAGACGGGGGCAGCGCCAATAGTGATGAGGCCCTCGTGGACGACCTTGCCCGGGACGAGAGCGATGTTATCGCCCAGGCCCTGAGGCTGGCGGGGCCCAACGAGTCCACCTTGCTCCTGTACGCCGAGCAGCTGGCCCGGAAGGAGGTGGAGATCGTATCATTGCGCAGACTGAAACACCGCCTGGAGGATGACCTACATCAGCTGCAGGGGAAGCTCCTCGCAAACGGGGAGCGCAATGAGGAGGAGGCGGCCGTGCTGAGAGATCAGCTTGACAAATTGCTGAGAGACGAGGGCAGGGAGGGTTCAAACCTTGAATACCTTAAAAATATAATCTATAAATTCCTCACTCTTTCTGACCTCAGTGGACGCCAGCAGACCCTTACTGCTATACTGACCATCTTACACTTCAGCCCCCAGGAGAAACGGGCCGTGTTGAAACTGCAGTCACAGTCGTGGTGGCAGGCAGGGAAGCGATAGTATATTTGAAGGAGTGAAAAGCCTCAGCCCTAGTCTTTACAAAGGAGAAGCACTACTACCATTTTTCTCAAACAGTTCACATGTGTTTTTCTGAAGTATATTTATTTTGGTGTGGTGTTTGGGCAAACCACTTCACAGTCAAACGCAATTATTGACACAAGGCCTAGGCTTCCCAGTTTACTGTGAGAATCAATATTGTTTGGTTGCATAGCATCAGTGTACAACTTAACAACTGGGATAACTAAACAAGTTGTATAACATTTGTTCTTAAATGAAGGGAATTACAGTACTATAAAATTCCTGTGCAGTTACCAGAATTTTCATTCCAAAAATGAGACATTTCTCAACCCACTCAGATATCTGCTATCATTTGTGTATTTAAACCAGTTTTGTCAAACAAATTATATATTTGAGTGATTATGTGCATTATGTAGCTTTAATGCCTGCTCTCTTGTACATTAAGTATTGTGTACAGTATAATATACAGTATCAAGGACTTACACTGTGGGTAATTTCTCAAGTCTTTTCAAAGATAACCTTTATTAATAATGCAGTACTCCATATCATGGATATTTATATTTTTGATTCCCTCGTTGAAATAAAAATATTTTTCCTGGTTCATTCACTCAGTGGGCTTGCTTTATAGTCAAACTGTTACTTGTTAGGAAAAGTAGCAGATCTGCAAGCTCAAAACGAGCTTGCAGATCTGCTACTTTTGATAGTTTTGTGCGACGCTGCTGTAGTATGATCAAGAAGGGTGTTAATTTGCGGAAAAAATACTCAAAGTTAGAATATGGAGATAAGAGGTTTCTGCCTGACAGCAACGATATATACCGACATAAGGTTTTCAGAAAACTGAAAGACATTTGTAGAATCGGGTCTTAATGGGTCAGTGTTTTACTTGGTGTGTTGTGACTAAACCGTTTAATCTGTATGAAACCACATCAAAAAACAAATACCTGAAAAGAAAGTTTACATTAGTCAAAGACAAGGAGCAAATGTTACACATATTTACTGCCAAGGCAATAACTTTTAAGAAAATATTTACATGTTATAAATTAAAGGGGTAAAAAGAAAGGCAATAAACATTTAGACTATAATAGGAGACACTCAAAGGGAGTGGAATATGTAAGGTCAAGTGTGCATTTTACATTCACTGGTACCTGGAAGAGTAAGAGTTAATATATTATGGCTGATTTATACTTGGCTGCACGCTGGTATTTTCACCAAAAATAGCAGCTCTACAAGCTCAATACATCACTGCGTGACACGTTTAACGTGTAGATCGGCTATTTTAAGTGTGAGACATGTGTAACCAAGTGGGCTGAGTCAGCTAGAAGGGCAGATTATGTAGGTAGTTATACAGAGGGTAAATAATTGTAAAGGTAAATTGTGCCGAGTTTGTAATGCATAATACATAAGTGTACTTAACTGCATTCAGTAAATCATCTGTTACTAAAACACTTTTGTTCTTTCCAAACCATTAGCCAAACAAGTCTTCTCTCAACCAGTATTATTTGGAAACGAGAGTAAATGCCCCCTAGTGAAAGAGTAAAGAATGGCTTCCAAGCAAACGACACAATTCTATGACAAAACTACAGTTGCTACTACAGTAGCAATTGCAAACAACCACACTAAATAACAATGCCATGAGTATTTCCCCCACTGTGGAGAGGAAAGAGATTAGAGATTTAAAGAAATACTGTATAGGACTGGTAATACAATTATCATGCCACAAGATGATCTGGACCAGTGAAATTAATAACAGCGTTGTATTTCCAATGTGAAAGTATTTTTTTTCTCAGTAAACATGATGAAAGCATTATAATTCCTAACTACACTCAAAGTCTCTACAATAAGATATTTCTAAACTTTTAGACTTTAGTATGTCACTATCCTAGTGGCATGTACTGTAGAGGTATATAGTGATGGCAAAATCTTTCAAGTAAATACAAAAACAATAGCCCAGTAGGCCAATATTGCCCTTGTCCAGGGGAGTTCCCCTTTGGTGAGTGGTAGATGTTTGGCTTCCCATACAGGAGGCCCAGGTTGGAATCCAGGTGGTTATATGTATCAGTGTCTGTGTAGAACAGTTTGCAAGTCTTCTGGTAGTGAACCGGTAATGGTATGGATGTATCCCTCCAGCTTGTCCAGAACGCCATCCTTCACTGGGAGCTGCTGTCTGCGTGCTTTCACCTGGACAGGTACAAAGAACCATCAGGTAATGGACCACTTTGAGAGCAGCCATTTTGACTGGTAAATGCAGCTGAAGGTACACAGTGAAATCATCAGTGTTAATTTCACTCAAGAGTGTACAAATGGAACTAAATGAACCCATTTGGTTCCATTTGTACAAAATGGTTACATGAATATTGAGGATTTTACCGTGCAATAACATTAACTATGGGTGTGTTTAATGTAGGCCTTTCTTGAATGCCAGCATGAAGTTAACTTTATCGGAGCTGGGTGTGTTTAATTTAGGTGTTTCTGTGTGCCAGCGTGAAGTTAACTGGACAGGAGCTGTCCATGCTGTGCACATGGTGACACCTAAATGAAATACACCCACAATTCATGTTATGACCTTCAGCTGTGTTAACCCGTGAACTCATCTGCTGTGAGTTGTAGGCTGATTGCATCCAAATTTGTGAAATGAATTTCAATAGGTTTGGTTGATTTGCACCAGTGTGCAAATTGATAACTGGTATAATTGGTTTACTTACTAGCTTTTCTTTCAGTTTCAAAACCAGGTCAACAATTTCCACCTCTGACTTGTCTTTGGTCCAACCCAACAGATCCTGGTGATTAAAAGGGAGGGTAACAGCATATAACCAGCACACATGAACACCAACAATAACAGTGATGGGGTCTCTTGCACTTCAGCCAATCCCCAAACGGAGGCAAGTGCTCTCAGAAGGGAGTGGGACATGTTAAAACAATTACCAGAGTACTGGAGCACTCAATTTACTTCTATGCTTTTAATAAGGTGCAAACGAACATACAAAGACTAAAGCTTTGAAGCACTGCTGCTTCTTCAGATACAAATGAACAGAAATTTACTGTTGTTTTTTTTTACTAACAATAAATGTATTTATTGTTATAATTCAGTGGTTGGGCCATGTGAATTTTCAGAGCATGTTTTGAGCAATCAATTGACTGTTCCGGCTTGGATCAATGGAACTAATGTAGTGTTGACTATTTAGCAGTATCACAAGGTTTTAAAGAAAACTACGATTTTTTTTTAACATAACCGTTTTTGTTAATGTTATATTAATCTTAAAATCTGCCCACTTGCAATATTCTCACGGCCCATAGGGAGAACCACACCGTTGTAATTGGTTCAGTGAACTCACAGCATCACAGACAGCCTCCAGATGCAGACCTTCTAGTTTCTGGGTCATTTCCCTGTGCCGCAGACGATACCAGCCATCAAAGTTGGGGGACCTGAAGAATCTCCTGTAAAGCCACAGGAGGATGTAAAATATATCAACATCACAGTAAATACCGTCGTAGTGTAGAGGGCTCCTGCACACAGCTGTACTGTAAGTGGTGGCATGAAAATTATGTACAGGTATATGCAGGCTCAGATAGGGTAGGGTTGCAAACCTGTACAGGCCCATCCAATCCCCTTTGCTGACTGAGGTGAGCTGAGGTCCAGCATGCTCCAGAGTCCCAATGAACTCCTCCTGACTGAAGGGACGGATCAATGGAGGGGTCTGGAACACACAAACAAAACTCTTGGTTCATCTCCAATTATAGGATCTCCACTCCGAAAATTGTAACAGCCATTCTGCCTGCCCTCATGTCGCCTAACCCAGTGGTTCTCCCCAAAAAAAGAAAAAATATATTATATATAGATATAGATATAGATAGATATAGATATCATATAAGTATTTGCTGCGGAACCCCATTTGAAATTAATTTGTGCCAGTGACCCCCATTAGAGATTTGTCAAGATTTTTCAGAAATAGCAGATCTGCAAGCTCACGAGTATCAATGCAACAGGTTGAGCTTGTTAGATCAGCCTTTTTAATGTTTTTTTTGTACAGGGCTTGAGTGTTTAAACTGTTCCTCATTTTGCTGGGGGACCCCTCAAGAACCCTGGGGATCCCCCGGACACCCCTTTGAGAACCAGTGGCATATACCTTCCAAGGCGTCACAGATCTCTGCAGGGGCATCAGGCTGGCCAGGTAACGTTCCTGACAGAGAGAGAGAGAGCATGAAGACAACATGTGAGACCCATAGGAGATTGTCGTAGCAGTTCTAGCTGCTGATGTACCATGTATGTGTTAGGGCATTAACAGAATAATCGAATATTCGAATATTCGACTATCAAACCGACTATTCGACTATCAAACCACTATTCGATTAAAAAAGTTTTTTTGATTATTTTTTTTTAGATTATTTTTTTTTTAGTGGCTTTTCTACAGCAGACACGCAGCTGTGAGCTCTGGTGTGACGTCAACTCGCATTCCTTGAGTCGAGTCATCAATGCCATTAAAAAAAAAAAAAAAAAATTAATTTTTTTTATTATTTTCTTTTTTATAATCAAATCGATTAATCGAATATTCGAATACTTATAGGTCGAATAATTCGAAAGCTAAAAATCACTATTGATCACGTGAATGCCCTAGTATGTGTTGGTGGATGATCATGAGACGTTCGGGGCGACAAGTCTCACCAGCGGGATGATGAAACTCTGAGTGAGCTCCAACAGATGTCTCCTCAAGATGGCGCTCTGCACCTCTGAAGGCCTCTTCCTCTGGATGCCCTACAGCCAGACGAAATCAGACTTGACTTGATTGTGTACAACGGTTTCACATGCTGAAAACAGCACATCTACAGTACAAGCTCACAACGCCACGTCACATGATGTGCAACGAAGTATACATCTTGCTTAAACCAGAAGAAATTGTTAGTTTTGGTGACTCACCTTTAGGAGTCTTTTGATTAGAGTCTTATCCTTGTGTAGAAATGGTTTGTATGCAGTGTAGATGCCTAAGGAGAGCAAAAAATAATAATACATCATTACACACAAAAGCAACAACAAAACAATATATGTATCAAAAAACAAATGTATCAACTAGTATCGTGTTTCACCTGGTTTAGTGTCCAAGGTTTTCAGTTTAGCCAATTTCTTCACCTTTAGCTGTTTGGGCAGATCTCCTGAAACAAAATACATGTATCAGGTCAAAATATAATGATCAACCAGTTGACACAAATGTAGTGTTACTTTGCGAGATGTAAAAGAACTGCAAACTTCGAAACACTCATTTTACCCGCCGTCTTGAGTTCTCCTAGGCGCACAATGTGCGGCCAGCATTGGAAGGTCTTGATGAAGAAGGGATTTGTGACACCCAGGATGACATTGGGTCTGAGAGGTAGAGGTAGGAACAGACGACAGGGGAATCAGAAGGGTTCAGAGACCTCCACCAATGACATGTCAGTTAGACCCTGACTGTGTTAACAGTATAAAGTGTTAATGTCACTCACGGTGCCTGCGTCCTGGTCGTGTACTCTCTGAACTCACTGTCGTGGATGGTGAAGTAGGGCCTGTAGTCACAGCAGTACTTCAGAGGAGCAATTGAGCTGCAGACAAGAGAGGAATAATGCTCTTTTATTTCAAGGACCCACCACATTTATCTATAGATTTATAGACTGTATATACACACACACACACATCTTTGGGTGAAGTGACCTACTGTATGTCTATGCGTCACAGACAAAATTACCCGACTAGAGCCAGCACGGTTTCCGAGGACACAGTGGGCGATGGTGCCATGACGACCACAGGTTCCCCTAGCAGCATCAGCTCCCAGAGCATCTGCAGGTGGATGAGAACCGACTGGAAACACCTAGACAGGTCAGAGGTCATTTAAACCATTAAGACCTGAGGCCGACAAATGCCTTCTAAATCAGCAGTTCTCAAACTTTTTCGTGCCAAAAATTATATGCATTTGGCCGCGGGTCAGGGACCCCCCAGAAGAGAAGATGTGTGTTAAAAAGTCAAAACACTTTCAAGATTTCTAAAAAACAAGAAAATTAAATGGCAGATCAGATGTACAAGCTCGCAGCGTGGCACGAGGTGACACACTGTGAGCTTGTATATCTGCTATTTTTGAGAACCACTGTTCTAACCCACTGTTCTAAATCCTAAGAGTTTATGTCCAAATCTGAAATGGAAAAAATAACCTGTGTTCCAACCGTAGTTATTATTTTGTCACAAGCTCTTGTTAATACTTTTCATTGGTTAAATATTTATGAAAGGTGAAATATGGACATGCAAGGTTTAGGCCCGACACTGACGATATGCATATACTGCTTCGAATTTCAAAATGGTTCTACTTGTTATATTTTCCATAAACACATCATAAACAGATAATCTTTACACAATCACCGTCCACACAGTCCCAAAAAGAGAGATACATTTACTTGAATAGGTCCAGTTCGTGGATGGTCGGCAGCATTGTAGGAGCTGGTAGAAGATTCTGGAGAAAACAACATGACAAAATTTTACATTAAAAAGGAAAGTCTGTGTTATTCAAGTAGAACCAAATACCCGGACGCAGCACACAGTAAAATCCTCATGTATGCATCCGTAACTCAAGAGTGTACAAATGTACATGTGTCTCACCAAATGGACCCTTACGGGTCCTTTTGGTTACAGCTGTACACTCTCACAGTTACATATGGATACATGAAAACATTTCACACAAACCTCGCTTGGGGCATGTTTCACTGGACTTCCTCCTGCTTTGTCATTCTTGGATGGGATCCTGACCTGAAAAGGAAATGTTGATTTTTTTTTAATACTGGAGTGTGAAATATAACCATTTTCACTTCAAATGCATTATTGATCAGTTTATCAAATTGCATGAAATGGCGGAACGCCACACTCTCAGTGAAATGTATTCTTACCTGTAAAATCACTCCCATGATAGGGAGATTGAGGGTCAACCCTGGCACCGGTGAAGGCCATTGGTCCATCTCATTACACACTGCGTGGGAGAGGATTACGGAGCATGTCAGGGTGCAAAAACCTTCACTAAATGCCAACAACCACTATCATTCCCAACTCACCTGCTTCCAGACAAGGCTCCAACTTCTCAAAATATTCTGGGGCTATGATTTGCAGCAGGCTATGGAAGAGGTGGATATAGGGTAGCCTGGATATTAGAACAAGAGACTGCAGCAGTACAGTGAAGAGAGAGAGAGTAACAGTATAAAACAAGGAGAAGGGAAGAGAAAATTTAAATGAATACATAGTGGATCATATCTACACCAATCTGTAACACAAGTCTCTCTTTAACAACTTAACCCATTAAAACCAGGAAAGCATCTGTGTAATTTTAGAATTTAGCGTTAGCTATTCAAAAATAGCAGATATACAAGCTCACAGCTCGTCACTTCTTGCCGTGCTGTGTCAGCTTGTACATCTGCTGGCCTCAGATCTTAATGGATTAAACCCTCTATACTTAGTAAATCGGACCTGAGTTGCAACTGTACTTGGTCCGCTCTTTTGAGCTTGGAAATCTGCTATTTTTGACGAACGTTCCCCCCAGAATAAGGATGGTGGGGTTCAAGTGTTAACACGTTTTCTGCAGAAATCCCTGTTGTTGATGTTGTTTTTTTGTTGTTGTTTTTTACAGGAGACTGAGTATGCTTGTTGAATAGTGTTAAACATGACGAGTTTCAGCGAATCTCACTTTCTGAAAATAGCCCCGTTTCACAGAGACGTCCTTGACTTGTCTGAAGTAAACGTAACCATAGAAATGGGCCAACTCTCGCTGCAGGGGTCAGAAGCAGAGAATGAGAGACAGAAAGAAAAAGCAGGTTATCAGCATCAACATGGAAGAATTACAGTCTCAAAAGATTATTAATAATATTATGTAGTCCACAAAAAGAGATTAGTCTCAGTCTGAGGTATTATGGCACAGGCTATGAAATCATGCTCGTCCCCCTCTAGAAAGCATTGCATTTTGGACACATCCCCAACATGCCATTTGCGACCAAAAGAGACATCACTTCACCTGTAGTGTGATAGGGGCGTCCCTGTTGTAGGCATCTTCCCCAAACCAGTAACCGCTGCGACCCACAGACTGACGCAGCCTGAAGCTGAACTGAGTGTCCCCGAGACATCCTGGGGCCACACACACACACACACACACACACACACACACACACACACACACACACACACACACACACACACACACACACACACACACACACACACACACACACACACACACACACACACACACACACACACACACACACACACACACACACACACACACACACAATCTCAGCTTGCAACCTGGTTATGAATAGCTGTGAGTGACACTGCATCATGTGGTGCGTGTTGAAGTATTGCTAGGTCAGTTTTACCTGAGTAAGAGTCAGGAAAGGATAAGTAGCATATGTTGCTTTTCTGTGAAAGCATAGAGAAGGAACGAGTGATTATTTGATGTGCACGTATTTATCATTTGAACAATCTTGACAGACAGGAGGGTGAATTAAGATAGATAATAAGTACCTCCTTCTCAGTAAGTTTGACATCATGGGGATACACAAGCTGAAATAGCATAAAAAACACATATCAATATATGTACAGTAAAATGAAATCCTCAGTGGTAATATGCATGTACACGCCACAGTAAAATATTCAGTTGTATTTATCCATTTGTAACTCAGTGAGATGTGACCATAAATGTGACCAAATGGATCCTTAACATCAGTAGTTCCCAAACTTTTTCGTGCCAAGGACCCCCAAAATGATATATATTTGGCGGCCGCGGACCCCCCATCTGAAAATGTTTTGTGGCAGGGACCCCCAGAAGAGAAGAAAGATTTGTGTTGATTTGAAAAATGACAAATCAACACAAATCAAAATGATTCAAAAATCTTCCAAAAACATTTTCAACATCCATGATGGCCCAGAGTCAACGACCAGCTTTGACTTGCATCAGCACCAATCACATCTAAAAGTGCACCTGACATGCTACAAGCTAAGCTATCCATAGCTCTGGTCCAGAGCGTCGAGTTCTCTCTAACGCTCTGCCAGGCGCGCTCCTATTCTCATAGACCGAAAATTCCACTACCGTGCGAGGTCTCCAACTTTTGTAAAAAATATTGATTGATTGTTGTACTTTATTTATTAAGACATGAGAAACAGTACGGAAGTACAATTCACAATACAAGGTCTACTAAACTGGATAACTCATAAAGCACCAAGCTTGTTTAAAATGAGTTCCCACGGACACAAATCATGATGACATATAAGAGACAGACAGATAAGCAAAACTGTTTCTCTACTCATCAAAACAAAGGCTGTTTTGTGTTGTTGAAAGTCTATTCTCCAGGGTGGGAAACCTCTCGGCACCCCACCTTCTCTGTATAATACACTTTTTGGGCAGAAAATAAAATATGTCCACCAGGCGGAATTTATTTGCATTACTCACCTGCGCCCTCTACAGATCTGGTCAATGGTAATTTATATTGACCAGATCTGTAGAGGGCGCAGGTGAGTCATCAAAATAATTTCCATCTGGCGGACATATTTTATTTTCTGCCCAAAAAGTGTATTATACAGAGAAGGTGGGGTGCTGAGAGGTTTCCCACCCTGGAGAATAGACGTTCAACAACACAAAAAAAGCCTTTGTTTTGATGAGTAGATAAATCGTTTCCTTTATCTTTGACTAAAGTTGGAGACGTTGCACAGTAGTGGAATGTACAGTCCATGGGAACAGCACCCGCTCCTAACAAAGCGAGAACTAGCCAACGCGGACCAGAGCCAGGCTATCCACTGTACGGCTGTGTACCTCTATGGCTTGTCCCAGCTCCAGGTCGAAGGTGACGACACACACGCATTCTAACCACGACGAGAAGCGAGCCCACGGCGAGCGAGACGCCGCGCTCTCCGCCGCGTCGTCCGGGTGACTTTCGGGGCTGTCAAGTGGGTCCATGATCACGAATCAATCAGAGGTCGATCCATTCCCCCATCATTTATCCCCCCAGCGTCTTCTTTTGTAAATCAAAATAATGTTATTGTTTCTGCGAGCCAGCTGAGCTCAGCTGGGTAATCCTCCTCCTCCGGTCCTCAGGCGCCCTCTAGTGAGCGGAGGGTTACGTCCGTCGGACAAACAGCAACACAATTACATTTTCTTTGAATGTTGACTTTTTTGGGGCACACGTTCAAAACCAAGATGACAATAACAAGCGTGATGTTCATTCCAAACTTGTTGTTGTGCGGCTTGCCTTGGGAAATGCTGTCATTTTGCAGGTCCGCGATTAGCCCTGATACATGAGTTAATATATCATGACAGTCATGGATGAACTTCAACCTGGTGTTTGCACTTTCTCCCTTTTTGGGCCGTACATCTACATAAACGTTCAGATTTCAAATATAAAGTGCTTACCCCATGGCCACAGATGTTACAATACTGCACGGGTCCTCAAACGTACCCGTATATTCCGTATTGTTCAATAAAAAGCATTTTAATCCGATCGGTGGCCATTTTCTCCGTATTTTCGCCATCTGCTTTTAACTACTCGACCCTATCGGTTGGGAGGTGTATTGCACTCTGATACATTATAATTCTATGAGAAAGTGGCCACCAATCGGATTAAAATGCTTTTCATTGAACAATACGGAAAATAAGGGTACTTATGAGGACCCATACACATTTTAACATCCGTGGCCATGGGGTAAGCACTTTATATTTGACATTTGAACGTTTATGTAGATGCACGGGCCAAAATGGAGAAAGTGCAAATACCAGGTTGAAGTTCAGCTCATGTTTCAGGGCTAAACCAACTACGATGCAGGTCCGCGATAAACTTCAAGTCCCATAATGCTTTGCTTCAGCGCGCTGTCACACAACGTGTGTGCAGACTGTGTGTGCAGCAGAGCAGACACAGACAGTTGGTCCTCAAACCCCCGGCAGTCAGTCAGGCAGTCGGTCCCTCGGTGCTCTGTGGCTCGTTCCGAATCGACCATGGCTTCAGCCTCGGACCCGTGCTCTTTCTCCTCTTTCACCAAGTGCGTTACGAAGCATCTGAATCTCACCTACCGTGTGGATTTTGACAGCCATGTCATCAAAGGGAAGGTCGCCCTAACCATCGAAGTCCTGGAGGATCGTTTCTCGTCTCTGGTACAGTGTGACTTATTAGCCATCAAGCTAAGGCCCATTCATTACTCTCTGTGTTCACTCTCCATCAGTGGTGGGAAAAGTACTCAATTTTGTTTTACTTTAAGTAAAAGTATCGATACTGCAATGTAGGAACACTCTGTTACAAGTAGAAGTCCGGGTATTCAACATTTACTTGAGTAAATACAAAAGTATTGGTATGAAAATGTACTTAAAGTACCAAAAGTAGAAAGTTCTCATTATGCAGACTGTCCCATTTCACACGTTTTCAAATGTATAAAATGTGTGAACATCTTTTGACAATAGCAGATCTACAAGTTCACAATGCCCATTGTGAGCTTAAATGGATAGATCGTCTATTTTCATATGGCTGAAATGTATATCGGCCATATGAAGTGGTTCATATATTTTTTTGTAATAATTATCAATCTGCAAAGTAACTAGTAGCCAAGGTTTTCAAATAATTGTAGTAGAGTAAAAGTACAATATTTGCCTCTGAGATGTAGTGGAGTAAGAGTAAAAGTACCAAAAATTGAAAATACCCATTAAAGTAAAAAATACCTCAAAATGTTACTTAAGTACAGTACTTTAGTAAAAGTACTAAGTTGCTTTAAACCACTGCTCTCCATATAGTCACCCATAGTGGGATATACTAGTCTAGAGTAACCTTTGTTTGGTACTGCTTGACTGCAATGTTGTCTGTTGTGTTACACAGTGTGTTTGGTTCCTGCACAAGCTTACCTTGTACTAATGCACGAAAGGCTGATTTCCATTCATAAAACGGGGATGATAGACACTGCAAAGTTTTCCATTCATTGCCTATTAAATAAACTCATTCATATGCCAGGCACTGGCAGGCAGCTATCATTCATATGCCAGGCACTGGCAGGCAGCTATCAACGTTCAGAGTTTGCTTTCATGATTGCATTTTAATAACACAATAATTAAGCATCCATCTTCTTGGACTTTGACAAGGAGATTGTGCTGGCAGGTGAATGGACTTTAGATCTGGGCTTGACAAGGTAGTGTTTTGCTATAGGCAGTGTACCGGTGCTTAATGCTGACAGTATTCCATCCATGCTCATCACAGTGAATTGACTGTACACATGTAAAACACATATGCTGTCTAGCATAATTATGTGTTTTATAAGCATACAGCTACAAGGATATAAATAATATTTAGAAGTAGGACCCATATATATGGCACCTTCAAGCACCTCAAGGTGTGCCACTCATGACTATAATGTACATACGTTGCTATTTTTCTATATATTATCTTTTTTTTTCCTCTACTACTAACCTTAATAATTTCTTGCTATTTTGCTGCCACAACGTTGAAACTATGAATCTACTCATATAAGTTGTAACAATACAAATCTTGAATCACACACAGTAAATCACTATTCTCATTTGCTATCAGTTGTAACCAAATTGTTGCTCTATTTCAGTATTTGTCAATGTTTGTGTTCCTCTTCTCTTCCCCTCTACTACCGTCTTTTCATGCAGACACTAGACAGCAGAGATTTGAAGATCTTAAGCGTGACAGCCAATGGACAGGAAGCCACGTTCAACATGGGACCCAAGCACCGCTTCATGGGCTCCCCTCTGGAGATTACTATGCCCGTTGTCCTCTCCAGGTTACCGTACTACTAGTGTTGATTTTGACCGCAAATTTTGGTTCAGTTTTAGTCATAGACTTTTGAATCAAATTCCATTTAGTTTTAGTCATATTTTAGTCATCTGAAATGTTTACATTTTTGTCTAGTTTTAGTCAACCAAATATCATAAGATTATAGTCGACTAAATCTACAGTTGATTTAGTCGACTAAAATGGCCGTGATGGCGTCGTGATGGCTGATTTTACACTTGGTTGCATGCGTGTGAGCTTGTAGATTTGCTATTTTCGGAGCGCAACACCCGAGTGCAACCAAACATAGAACGACTTGTCTTTTAGTTCTACTGGATCTCTTCTCCACTCAACCCTCCCTAACATTTTAGTCTAGTTTTTATTTGTTGACGAAATTGTCAATATATTTAGTCTTAGTTTTAGTCATCGTAGCCTAGTTTTTATTTAATTTTCGTCAGTGAAAAAAGGTAGTCGACGAACATTTTTCGTCATAGTTTTTAGTAGACGAAATCAACACTGCTTGAGACACAATTGGATATCTGTTACACGGCTGAAATTAATCTGAGAACTTGTCTAATAATAGATTTGGAACTGATCCAACAAGTCCCGCGAATACAAACAGGAATGTGCAGTGAATGTGTTGTGTTTCCGTGTACATCGTTAGGGGACAGCATGTAATCGTGGAGGTGAGCTATGAAACTTCTCCGAATGCAACGGCACTGCAGTGGCTCACCCCTGAACAGACCGCTGGGAAGGAGCACCCCTACCTCTTCAGCCAATGCCAGGTAGTTTGGGGGAATGTGTCACCGAATGACAATTACCTTCTTCCTCTTTCTATTTTATCAAGCCAGTCACACAGCGACACGATCCCGCGCTTGTTCTGCAATGTTTTCACAAGACATTGTCCCTAAGCACTGACAAGTGGTTATAACCACTTGCCTTAGCTCTAATTTCTAGTTAGTAACCATTTCCTTTAATGCCTCTTCAGTTCTGCTTTTCACCTGCCGTTTTGTGTTGTAACTCTTACGCTACGCAATTGGTCTTCTTTAACTTTCAACATCTTCCTTATCTCATCTTCATCTTCCTTATCCAGGCAGACCTGCTTGTCTGAACATCACATACCTGTGTTATTAATGTGTCTAAACAAAGTGCAGTCATGAACTGATGGAATGTTTCATTGATATGAATCTTTGGTGCATCCGCCAGCCTGCTCGTCCAGTAATGTATTCCCATTGGAGAGTGATGTTGTTGTATTGATTTACGCTGTATCTCTATCCAGGCTCACCACTGCAGGAGTATGGTCCCATGCCAGGACAGCCCCTCTGTGAAGCACACCTACTATGCTCAGGTGACACACGCACACACACACACACACACACACACACACACACACACACACACACACACACACACACACACACACACACACACACACACACACACAGACGCACACACTTTGTCAACTCTTCTCACAAAAACAGAACTGGAGGCACTAACTTTTCTTACAGTGTTGTTAATTTGATCTGTCTACTGCATGTTTTGTGAAAGAGCCATTGTTGTATGATGTGTGTGCGGATAGGTCTCTGTCCCCAAGGAGTTGGTGGCAGTGATGAGTGCCATGCGAGATGGACAGGAGCCTGACCCTCAGGACAGCAGCCGGATCATCTACCGTTTCAGACAGCCAGTAAGTCACTCTCTTATCACATGTGTCCCCATAATTACACCCACCAGTCAATGTGATAACTGACTGATTTTTATCTTGGCAACAGTGTTCAAAGTACAGAGGAGCTAATGAACTGCTGATAAACAAGTAGTGATATGGGTATTGAAAGTTACCAGCAGATCATTCAGTTTTCTCTAATAACCCATATAGAATAGCAATAAAATCCAAGAAGGATAACATGAACAAAATATTTGCATGTTCACCGTTTTTGCGCTCACCACTCATGCTCTAACCCAATGGTATCAAAGTGGGTTCTGGGCACACACATGTCCTTGAGGAGTTTCCACAGTCAAATGAGGATTAGTTTAATTGTAAAAAAAAATATGTGTATATGTATAAATTATTATTTTAAAAAAATATGACAATACGATTCAATATCACTAGGAATCAATTTCTCATATATGTATATGACATTTAGTGAATTTAATTAAAAACAAATCATATCAACACATTTCATATCAGGCTCCTTAGGAATAATTTGAAATGATGATCTAATGATATTTTGGAGTCTGTGAAAAAAAAAAAAGTTTGAAAAGCCCAATCTATGATTTGTCCCAGGTGCCCATGCCCTCTTATCTCATTGCCATTGTGGTGGGAGTTCTGGAGAGCAGGTAAAAAATACACATGACACCTTTTGTATTGATCTCAGTATGATGTAAAAGTCACCGCTCAATCAGCTGCGTCTAAATAACCAAAGAGTGCTTTTTCATCCGTTCAATTACCAGAGAGATTGGGCCGAGGTCTCGTGTGTGGTCCGAGAAGGAGTACGTAGACAAGGCGGCTTTTGAGTTCTCTGAGGTGAGTTTCTCTCTGCTGGTAACAATCGTGATGTACTTCATCTAGTTCATTGGGATACACAGGATATGCCTGCTCCTTCATGTGCGTGTATGTATTGCCATCAGACGGAGACCATGTTGAAGACAGCTGAGGACCTGGCAGGACCATATGTATGGGGCCAGTATGACATCCTTGTGCTGCCACCCTCTTTCCCTTATGGGGGTATGGAGAACCCTTGCCTCACCTTCGCCACCCCCACCCTGCTGGTAAGGAATGTGTACACACACACACACACACACACACACACACACACACACACACATACACACATACACATACACATACACATACACATACACATACACATACACATACACACACACACACACACACACACACACATACATAGAGCAACCAATGCCTAACACACACACACACAGAAACCAATGCCTAAATGGCCACAACCTCCATTCTGTTGTTGCCGGTCGTTATTTATTATTATACATTGTTATCTCCATATCTTGCAGGCAGGAGACCGGTCCTTGTCAAACGTGAGTGAACAACCTTCCAATGTTAGCCCAGGTACTGTAAACGGATACATGTCTGTTGATGTAGCTGTGTTGAGCTATGTGTTCTACATCTTGGCAGGTCATTGCACATGAGATCTCCCACAGCTGGACTGGTAACCTGGTAACAAACAAGACCTGGGAACACTTCTGGTAAGCCATAGTGACTACTGGCACAGCGTTTCTGTGAAATTATAGTTTTGACCTCTGTGTGACCTCTTTTTTTACATGTTGATGGCAGGTTGAACGAGGGACACACAGTCTATTTGGAGAGGATGATCGGGAGGAGTATGGAGAGTGAGCAATTCAGACAATTTAAAGCCATGGGAGGCTGGAAAGACCTGCAGGAATCAGTGAGAACACACACACACACACACACACACACACACACACACACACACACACACACACACACACACACACACACACACACACACACACACACACACACACACACACACACACACACACACACACACACACACACACACGCACACATACAGTATATACATTAATGTAGCCTCGCTTAAGGCCATACTGTTCATCCGGCAGGTTTAGCCCATTGACTATGACTCATAGTACACATTTTGTGTGGTTTGTTAGATTTTTGAGGAAGCCATTGAATTCCATAATATTACAGTAAGGTATGCAAATCAACCACAAAGACTTTAGTGGACTTTATTGCATTCTTTTAATGGTGAACATTTTTGTTACTGCATTTTAATGCATTTTATACCTTGAATTGCCTTCTTAATCGTGAAGTGATGTTTAGCCAATATTGACTGATTGGAAAGTTTGCTAACGCCAATGTAAACAAACATGAATGATATATGGCCATATGTGTTGACTGTTGATGGTGGTATGGTTCATTGTTATCTACAGTATCTGTGATTTGTTTTTGGCAGTGTCCGTTTCCAACCTGCTGACTTGTCTTCCCTCTATCTCCCAGGTTAATACCTTCGGGGCCAACAACCCCCTGACCGCTCTGGTACCTAGCCTACATGAAGTGGACCCTGACGATGCCTTTTCTTCCGTGCCCTACGAGAAGGGCTTTGCTCTGCTCTACCATCTAGAAGAGCTCATGGGTGGCCCAGGTGACAGTATTATTTATTCATCTTAACAGTACACCAGTTACCTCCACAAAACATACAATTCTGAACCGAGCCATAACAAGCAAATAGTTAACCTCTGTAAAGATGACATCGGTTTAACTGTCCTCCACCCAGTAACATCGCATAGGCACGTGCACACGTAGGAGCCAACCAGTACCCGAGAGTGTCGTAAATATGAAAAATATGAGAATCTTCTTCAGAGCACTCTGGTTTTGACATCACGGAGCACTCTGATATCAATTAATTTACAAATGGTCAGAGTAGATACTCGATAGCTAACGTTGCCATTTTCACCTTTGAAATTCATTCAAATGAACGTCTCGCAAGCCAAATTGTTGCCTCCCACAATTTTCAGATGCTTCTGTCCTACAGTCTGGAGCACGGAAGCTCTGAAAATTATCCGGGGGTAAAGCGGATGCCCCGCCTCACCCCACTTCCGTTTCGTGTTTGCAGTCGCGTAATTTGTCCTAAGTCGAAGCATGTGTGAATATGTTTTCTTATGTGTTTTGTAACACGTGCTTGTTGAATAATACCGTTGAGATTACCAAACAAGCCTCAACCATTGCATTTTGACTTCCTGCTGTCACAATACAGCTCGAATAACCTGGCTTTTCACTTGTGTGGTCTGAATGTTCCTAAAGCACAGCGCTCTGAATTTTAGAACGACAATGCTCCGAGCTAGGTCGTTTTATTTTCCCCTCCTGATAAGTCCGGTTTTAACAAGAAACGAGGGTACTGGTGCGCTCAACTCAAAAGTCTTAAGAGTAGGATGTTGTGCTGACCCAGAAAGCACAAACATAGCAAATTAACTTTTCAGCACAGCAGAAGGAAACAGCCTTCTGCTTCTGGGACATATGTGGGTGTGAAGTCTGGTTTTAGGACATTGCTATGCACGTCACACCAGAAAGTGTCAACTTGCTAGGTTCCATAGAGTACAGAAGTCCTGACGTCACTCGTTCATCCCCAGGTTCGTAAAGTAATTTCTCTATGGAGAATAACATTGGGTCATCATAGAATCGTCTCATATAAGAATTGTGGTCCAAAAATAAACAAACTGTCTCTGCGATATTGTCAGGGAGGAGGTTCTGTATCATTTATGATAGTCAGTCACTTATATTTGATACAGTCTGTTTCTGGCAAAAATTTAACTAATTCGGCGGAAGTAACATTATCGTTTTCTCACCGTCAGTTGATGCTTCATATCCATAAGAGTCAAACCGCCGGGATCATTTGTTTATTTTTGGAACACAGTTCTTATTTGACGCGATATTAAATACGTCTATGGGGATTCAGAATGGGGGTGGAAAACCGCGAACCAGGTAGACAAACCTAGGATGTGTAAATTACGTCAGACTTCGGTGCTCTATTGATAGGCTTTTTAACAGGTTAATCAGTCAAAAGAGTTGAAAACAACACGCACACCAAACTAATTTCTCACGTTATGTTTTTAACTAATATATAAAATATGTGCACATTTGCTTGAATGGCTCTTGATTCTTCTCTGGTTTCTACATTTTCTACTGTCCTCTTGTAATGATTATTTCTTCTAAATTTAGCTTTTATTCATTTAGTTGATTTTGCATTTATGTGTATGGGGGGTTGGAGGGTACATTACTTAGGGCACCTGCCTCCCCAAAAATCTGTGCACAGCCCTGGTGCTGCAACTCTGTTATCCTCAGGTGGGTAACACTTAATGCCTTATCTAGATGGTATGAATAGATAAGCAAAGCTTCATGTTACTACTGTATGTGTGGTTTTGTAACGTGACTGTATGATTGACCGTTCCAGAGGTGTTCATGGGTTTTGTCAAGTCCTACATCCAGATGTTTGCCTACAGCAGTGTCACCACAGAGGAATGGAAGAACTACCTTTTTACCTACTTCAAAGACAAGGTAACATGACTGGTGTCACACTTGGTGTACACAGTAAAAGGCCTCTGTGTTGATTTATCCATTTGGAGAAATTTGATTGTAGAAAAGTTAACCCATGAAGACCTGGAACGCATCTGTGTCACTTTTTCATTTGAGCTAAAAAGCATTATTTTCCACTTTGGCTATTCAAAATAGATATACAAGCTCATAGCGCGGCACCGAGTGCCGCGCTACGAGCTTGTAGATCTGCTATTTTGGAAAAATCGTAAAAATGTGTGCAAATCTTTGAATATATATATTCTTTTAAAGCAAACATTAACTCAAATCTTTGCTTCTGGGGGTCCCTGGAACAACATATTTTGAGATGGGCGTTCGCGGCCAAATTCATATCATTTTTGGGCGTCCTTGACATGAAAAAGTTTGAAAACCACTGATATAGGAACATACGTTTTTCAGAAAACCGTTTAGGATTTAGAAGACATTTTGCAGAATCGGAACCTCAGGCCTCAATGGGTTAAATTAGGTTTCTAACCTGCATGTTGTCCACTCCAGGTTGACATTCTCAACAAGGTGGACTGGAATGCTTGGATGTACACTCCTGGGATGCCCCCTGTCCAACCACAGTGAGTACAGTACAGAACAAGTACTGTAGGTTTCTGATTTACCCTTCATTCTTGTGTTAGTGCTGCTGATATAGTTTTTTTTATGTGCAACTTTTATTTCCTGTTCCAGATATGACA
This sequence comes from Gymnoscopelus braueri, assembly GCF_963280865.1. Taxonomy (NCBI): domain Eukaryota; kingdom Metazoa; phylum Chordata; class Actinopteri; order Myctophiformes; family Myctophidae; genus Gymnoscopelus; species Gymnoscopelus braueri. Next base: position 24,877,301 of record NC_137625.1, read on the forward strand.
CGACACTAGCTGATGCCTGCATTGCACTGTGTCAGAGATGGGTGCAGGTAATTATTGTTCCATTGCCTGCAGCATTAGGCCTGAGTTATACTTAGTTGAGTGTTATGCTGCGTCCCAAAAATAGCCGGTCTAGAAGCTCACCACGTGACATGCTGCGATGCGTTGTTGTGAGCTTGCAGATGTATTTTTTTCAATGTGTGACACAGGCATGCAACTAAGTGTAAATTAGGCTTTAATTGTACAACCTTCCTTTGTCCTTCCCTAAATGTGTTCTCCTTCTCTCCCTTCAGGCCAAAGAGGGAGACCTTGGGGGTTTCAAAGAAGCAGACCTGAAGACTTTCTCTTCCCACCAGCTGATTGAGTTCCTGTCCCTCCTTCTTCAAGAGGCAAGTCACACGTCACTCTCCTGCTCGCCATAATAGCTATTCACGTGCAGAGGCATGCCTATGTCCCTGGAATGCTCAAATAAGTTGTAGGGAAATGTTTAATTGTCTGATTATGGCTGTTGCTCCAGGAGCCTCTCCCACTGAGCCATGTGCAGAAGATGCAGGAGGTGTACAATCTCAACACCTATATGAACGCAGAGATCCGTTTCAGGTGAGAACCTCAGCATCAGTTTTATTGTCACTTCCATTATACACACTCTGCATACGTGGGAGCAAAATACAGTTTTCCGCAACTCATGGTGCATGTCCCATTTAAAAACAACAGACACATTAAAAAGAGGCAAGGACATTAAAAACATTTAAAAGGGAGAGAGAAAGCAGCAATAAAATAAGGAAAAACAACATTGGTAAAATAAAATTTAAAAAAAGTGTACGGTAAATGCATTCAAAGTGCAATATACTGTAGGTACTATTCAAAAAGGTCTGGTTCTGGTTTTGGGGGCAGTATATGGCGAGTTCAAATTCACTTCTATTGTCACTGTGAGTGTGTTCAGGGTTCTAATGGTTTGGGGCAAGAAACTGTTGGACAGCCTGCTAGTGCTTGCCCGGTTGCTCTTGAATCTCCTACCAGATTGCAGGAGTGCGAAGAGATGGTGGGAGCGCTCAGTCATTATGTTTGTGGCCACCTGTGATATTTTCTGCTGCTCTCACTATCCTCTATCTGACTTGCGGTCAGCAGCTGTAGTTTTCCATACCAGACAGTGATGCAGTTCGCCATTGGTTCAATCAATGGTTCCTCTATAGAATGTTGTCATGATAGAGTCTATCAGATAGACTCTCATGATAGAGTCTATCAGATAGACTCTATCATGACACGTTTACATTTCCTGCGGAGACTGAAAAAGTGAATTCCCCTTCCTCTATCTATCAGATAGAGGAAGGGGAATTCACTTTTTTCAGACTGAAAAAAGTGAATTCCCCTTCCTCTATCTATCAGATAGACTTCCTCTATCAGATAGAGCAAGGGAAATTCACTTTTTGGGCGGTGAAACCGCCCCTATAAGTGAGATTTGGAAAAATTTACATTTTCCTGCGCTGTGATCTGGGCCCAGGAAATTTGTACAATTATCCTGCGCTGTGATTGGCCAATCACAGTCTATTCAGGACTGTGATTGGCCAGTGTCACATGACACATGTGCATAGCCCTATATAAGAAACCATAACTTGAAAAAAACCAAAAGTTGGTTTTTTTCAAGTTATGGTTTCGTCCATCATAAAGAGTGTTTCAATAAATGTATTTATCTTTTGTACATGATTGGTTGACTCCATTCAGTATTGTGATTAGCTAGCAAGACACCGCCCACTTCACACAGGGTGTGATTTTTTCAGTCTCCGCAGGAAATGTAAACGTTTCTGGGCTTTCTTGGTGAGAGCTGAGGTGTTAATCACTTAAATGTTTCTAGTGTGGGTGTGAGTAATCATTCAACCAAATCCATACAATCTTCAGTTTTAATAAATTGATCAATGGGATGATACATAATACTGTAATGATAGTAAATACATCTTACTGCACACAATTACCCATGTTTGACATGCATCGTAGGTCATGTTTTGATATAAAAATTACAAATCTATGATATGCACTGTAGTCCGGTGATTGTCGCAGCTGAGGTACATCTTTCCTGTGTATCTGTGTCTTTTACTACTTTGTCAATATTTTTAGTCTAAAACAAAATGTATAAACATCTTGAAATGTAACAAAAGTTTTTACGTTTAGTTTTATTGGTTTTTGCCTTTCTTGAAAAATAGTTAGTGTTAAATAGGAGATAGCCTACACTTTAATTTAAGTTCTTAATAAGATCATCTTATCATAATAGACTTCACGTTTCTTGAATGAGTATGGATGTGCCCTGCCCATTGCTGCTTTGGTAATTAACATTCCCCACTTATTCTGTAGTGTTGCTTTTTGTCCTCTAGGCCTGTCCCCGACTAAGGATTTGTTTAGTCGAATCTAATTGGCGACTAATTGCCAATAGTCGACTGGCAGTAGGGCCAAAATACATTTTATTTCAAAGGGCCAAGTCTACACAGTTTGTTTTGTGTCTCCAGCAGAGTTTCTAGTGTCTCTATCTCTCTCTGGAAGAGGTTGCACATGAACTCTGCAGCCGCACTGAGGCGCTCCAACACAAACAATACCAATACAAAGACGAGGAATAAGAAGAATAAAGTGGAAGTTACGTGTGGTTGCAGGTGTAGACTTGGCCAAAAAACTATTTAAAACATTTTTGGCCATCAAAAAAAATGTATTATTATTTTTTCGACTAAGAGACACGCAATCGACTCGGACCCCCCGCGACTAACCAGTCGACTAGTCGACTTAGTCGAGGTCAGGCCTATTGTCCTCACATGTAGTGTTATTTTGCCAATTTCCTGAAAGATTAATACTTGATGCATTTGAATGGAACTCCCAACTACTGACTCTCTCCAGGTGGCTGCGACTGTGCGTTAAGTCCAAATGGGAGGATATGGTTCCAGTGGCACTGAAGATGGCAACAGATCAGGGGAGGATGAAGTTCACACGTCCTCTCTTCAGGTTTGCTACCATTATCCTGTGTCAGAAACGATCTGCAGACGTGTCAAATGTGATTTTATGTTACACTGTTAAATGCCATGTTGAATTCTATCCTCTGAAGCTCTTTATTGTGCGTTTTTTTTTTCCTCTGTTCTTTCACAGAGAGGTGTATAACTTTGACAAGTACCGTGAGGAGGCTGTGCGTGTTTTCTTGGCTCACCGTGCAGCCATGCACTATGTGACAGCGGGTCTGGTAGCCAAAGACCTGAAGGTGGATTCCAACACGACCACTGCTTTGTAAAGCAGCTTCGTATTCTTATCAGTATTATTACTGAATACACCTCTGTATTAGCAGCACCTACTGAATACACCTCTGTATTAGCAGCACCTACTGAATACACCTCTGTATTAGCACCAACCAATCAAATGCACTTAGTTTCTCACTCTATACAGTCTAACCTTCTTGGCTTTGCAAGGGAATGTGTGTAGAATGTATGTTTTGTTTGTGTGAGTGATTGATAACATATGGTGTATGTAAGAATGCATCTCAGGGCAGAGAAGACACTTTTGTATTACTATGGTGCTGATAACCTCTGACCCAAATATATTAATAAAAACACTTCCAGCAAAGTGGCTCGGATGAATGATTAAAAGCAATTATGCCACACCAATAGAGCAGAGACCAAAATGTCAGTGCTATTACTTTAAATTACACAACAGTCCACAATTCTGTGACCTGCATAAAACAATGGTCCATATAGTTAACTGTCTATACTGTAATAGCTGGTGGAGATCACTTTTGCGTTAGTATTGTATGACTTTTTTTGCTCGACCTAGCATGACTTTCATACAACATCTTTTGACATTGTATAATGTAGTATTCCCTTTTCTTTCTTGTTTAGACTTTAGGCCAAATTGTACTTTCTGCATCTGCGTAGCCGCAAGTGTCCATTGACAAATGTAGTCACCAGCTCAGGTCCTCGTGGATATCTGTGCACAGCACATCCCAAATGTTGTGACCAAGTGTACTTACAGTACTGTAATGCGCAGACAAATACACTGACTGCACACACGCTAGAAAAGCACAATGGAGGTTGAGAGAGATCTGTCGCTAACTTCATCTGTATAACTCGCTGTGAAAAGACTACCAAACCAAATGTTCCATTTAGACTCTGAGGAAGACGCTGGTCAAAACGTCAAGTCACCCATGCAATGCGATCTATTTTTTAAGTGCCCACCCATTCTTTTTGGTAGTGTGCGTGTGTGGAATGCATGCGCATCTGATACCAAATTGCAGTATGTACAGAAACGTGTAAGCTGTCTGCATACACAGACATACAAAGTATAATCAGGCCTTTAGGAAGAATATTTTTATGACTTGATTTGCATGACTTTTCATTTTCTAATGACAGACATTTGGGGTAATTTGTTGATTATATACAGTATAATTATGACTTTTTTGGACGACATTTGATGTTGTAGAGCGCCGGAGTGTTGCTATATAGCTAACATAAAGTAAACATGGTTTATTCATAAATCCTTTATAACATGGTAGAAAGTCAAAGACAATTATAAGGCTTGTTACAAAAGGTATTAACAAACATCAGTGTATGGCAATCACACCACCCCCACTAAACCACTATTAACCACTATATACTTTGTTGTACAACAAATGGCAAAGACGATCTACAAGCTCAGAGCGCGTCGCCTATAATAACATGCCCAAAATAGGGACACCGGGGGCCTATTACACGAAAGGAGAATTAAATAAGCCTGGATTTAAGTCAAATCCAGGTTTTACAAAGTCTGGTCCGTACAGCCTGGTTTATTCCGTTCCATGAACGCCAAGCCAGGCTGAAAAGGAGCGACTACGTGAAGCCAGGCTTGGATTTTTTTCACTGCCTGTTTTTCAGTCAGTCTTTTACTTCATTTTCTAGGGGAGGCGAGATTTTAGTGCCTGCCAGCACGGTGCTAACTATGTCAGAGCACGGTTCGGGGCGAGGCTTCCCCTATTGGGCGGGCGCCTGGGCGGGACTTCTTTCCTCTACATTAGAAGAGTTAGGACGTCACATTCTAATACAGCCTGAATACTCAATTTCATCACTGGCCTCAATGGCGCACCTCGCTAATTATTAGACTTCCTACCCATAATCTCTAGGAGTCTGGGTTCAACTCCCTCTTGGGATATTACTTTTTCAAACAACCGCGGACTTTTTTTCGAACTGCCTTAGAATCTCTGCTGATGATGTGGCCATAGCTGAATGGTTAGAGAGCCTGCCTAGCAAACCATAAATCCTGCATGTCCTATTACAGGGATACTCAAATAGCTGAACCTGTGGGCCACATCACCAAAATGGCAAGGGGCCAAGGGCCAGTTGATAAAATGACAACATTAAAGGGACAGTTCATGCCTTTAATTCATTTGGGGGAATGACCCATCAGGTTGATGCATTTCATATATAAAGATTAGTGTGCTTGAATAGCTCAGTTGGAAGAGCTCTTGACTTCAGACTACAAGGTCATGGGATCGAATCCTAACAAAAGATACTCAGCATCTGAGCATTCTGGCTCCCATGGGTCTACTAACTTTTTTCCCCTTTAAATGTCCATTGCCATTGACAATGCATTGGGCGCTTAAAGTTAAATATTTCAAAAACTACAAATCATTTCAAAGTAAAACATCTCAAGGATGCATGTCCACAGTAAGGTGGAATTTTAACCCTAACCCTCAACAGTGGGATGAAATCAATATGTTAACGTCTTATGCAAATGAGCCATGCGGTCGAATGTAAACAAATCGCTAGTGCAGTCTGGATCTGTCATGACCGTCATGGATGAACTTCAACCTGGTCTTTGCACTTTCTCCATTTTTGACCCGTTCATTCATCTACATAAACGTTCGGATTTCAAATATAAAGTTTTTGACCCTTGCGAGGGTGGGAGTTGAAAGTGTGACTTCTGCTACTAATGCAGCTGCTCTATCCATAGCTCAGTCGGAAGAGCTCTTGACTTCAGACCACAAGATCATGGGATCGAATCCCAGCACAGGAACCTCAGCATCTGAGCAATTTGGCTCCCACGGGTATACTATCTTTTTTCGCCTTTATCATAAAGGTTGCTGGACAATATATAGAGGATGAAATGCATAATTTATTGATTAATATAAAGGTAATATCAAATACATTGTAAAAAATTAGAGACATGACGCTTTATTAGCAAGACAGTCTTTTATTATATTATTCCTCATTTTGCTGGTTTCCCCTGAAACCCCATTACTGTTACAGAGTAGAACTGCCTTAGAATCTCTGCTGATGATGTGGCCATAGCTGAATGGTTAGAGAGCCTGCCTAGCAAACCATAAATCCCAGGTTCGAATCCCAGGCCTCACAAAAGTGTCATAGTGTCCCTGAACAAGACACTTAAAAGAATAGTTCACCCAAATAATACTTATTTTCTATCAATTACACACCCCATGAAGCTGTGTGTGTGTGTATATATTATATATATACATATATACAGTATATATAGATATAGATATGTCTGTCAGACAGTTTTCATAATATAAAAAAAATCTGTAATATTTTATCAAACATCTAACAACAATATGAACTATAACAGAGTGGCAATGACATATCACATGAGTCATTGTGAAACAATTATGATTCATGGTCACACTATTTCAGTAATATAATTAAATTGATTATATCTTATTGTATTTATTTCATTTTATTTGAATGCAGGGTCATTAAAATGAGTCCATATACAAACACATGTGTTGAATTAACTGTGGAAAAACTTGAAGAACAAGGCACTGGATTAAGTAAGCTTGGCTGTTAGCCTGGTCCCTACCAGGCTAACTTCACAGCTAAATTTCCATGGTAACTAAGGTAGGATTGCGTAAATCTTCTTTCGGGAAATCGAGTCATGGATAAACTTATCCAGGGTGCTCTGGCTAAGCTAATCTGGCAAGATAATTCAGCTTTCATGAAACCGATTCATCGCTAATCCTGGCTAAATTAAGCCAGGATAGGTGTTAAATCCAGGCTTAACCCCTAATTCTGCTTTCGTGAAATAGGCCCCCGGTTGAAAGCGGTTAAAGTCACACATTTGCAATTGGAAGATGTAAGGTGTGGCTAGGTTCATCACACATTTGCAATTGGAAGATGTAAGGTGTGGCTAGGTTCATCACACATTTGCAATTGGAAGATGTAAGGTGTGGCTAGATTCAGAGGAGAAGCAATGTAAGCTAACATGACAGTGTCATGCTTCAGGGAGAGTTTGCAGGCTTTGCAAGTAGTCAGGGCATTTCAGGTCCAGTGGAGCCCTAGGCCGCCGCCTCGGGACAGCATGATGGCCTCCAGATCCCTGTCCTCCTGATGTTCCTGCAGTCGCTGCTCCTCCAGCCGGGAAACCAGGGCATCCCTCTGCTCCACCACCTCCAACATCTCTTCCAGGATCAGGCGCTCCTCTGTCAGCTCTGTCTCCTGCTTCAGATGGTCTGCACAAACACACAGAGAGAGACGGAACCACAAGCTGACATATTGTTGTATACGTCCTGATTCATACTTTGTCGCACAACTGTGTCACTTGTTATTGAAAATTTTGATTTTCAATAGAAAGTTGGAAATACATCATTTCTAATTGTTAATTGTGTTGTGTTACCTTTCCATGATGTAACTCCAAATATTGGCGAGATAGCTTCAATAGCTGCTTTGTATTCAAAATAGTTTATCCAAAATACTCTCTCCATTGACTTATGTTGCACAGAGAAACAGGTCTCAAAGCCACACTTTTGGCACACAAATGAACAAGAACCAAAGTGATTCTGTATAAAATTACAACACAACACAGCATTTTTTGGAAATAAAAATGTCAACTTGATGTTGATTATACTATGTGAACGAGGAAGAACATCTGGGGTCTATTCCACGAAAGCGGAATTAAATTATCCTGGTTTGAAAGGCAAATCCAGGTTTGACAAGCCTGCGCTGTTCAGCCTGGTTTATTCAGTTCCACGAACGCCAAGCCGGGCTGAGAAGGAGAGGTTTGTCGAGCCAGGATCGTTAAACCAGGCTGAATGTGAGTTTACATATTCCTATAAAAGACCATGAAAGTCGATAGCAGAATCCTTGAACTTGACCAATCATGGAGCCCAAAACCAGAGCGGCGTTCTTCTCTGTGGCTGAACAGCAGCACTGCAGCAGCTCATGGAATCATACAAGGAAGTAAAATGTATAATAAGCAAGAGAGGAAACACAGCCGCAATAAATATAGATCCAGGGAGAAAGCGTGGCAAAGTATTGCAGACAAATTAAATGCACAAGTTGTCCAAAAATATGCAATTAATTTATATACAAATCCATACATATATAATTCAGTTAGGCTTAAACATAAGGAGTTTAAGTGAATGTTGGAATTATAATTACACACTTAGAATAATTTTCTAATTTCTAATTTCTAAAATCGAAGATCTACAAGTGAAAAGCTTGCCTTTTGGCAGCCGGGGGTCCCCGGTTCACGGGGGGCCGGGGGTCAACGGGGGTCCGGGAGTACCCGGCCCCCCGTGTACTCCCGGACCCCCGTTGACCCCCAACAGAGGTCCGGGGTATACGGGGGTCCGGGGGTCCACAGGGGCGGGGGTCCACGGGGGTCCGGAGGTACACAGGGGGCCGGGGGTACACGGGGGTCCACGGGGGCGGGGGTCCATGGGGGTCCATGGGGGTCCGGGACCCCCGGCCGCCATAAGACAAAAACATTTCGGGCTTGTAGATCTTCGATTTTCGCATAAGAATTGAATAAGTGTGGAAAAACTCATTGGTTTATGATTGGAGTCATTGGACTAACAGCTATTTCACAAAACTTGAAGAACAAGGCACTGGATTAATAAAGCTTGGCTGTTAGCCTGGTCCGGACCAGGCTAACTTCACAGCTAAATTGCCATGGTAACTAAGGCAGGATTGCTTCAATTTTCTTTTGTGAAACAGGATCATGGATAAACATATCCAGGTTTACTGGCTAAGTTAATCTGCCGAGCTAACTCAGCTTTCGTGAAACCGATTCCTGGATAATTTAAGCCAGGATAGCCGATTAAACCCGGTTTAAACCCGGTTTATCCCTAATCGCGCGTGTAAGAAATGGCGATGGCACTTTTTAGAGTTTGTCATTTTATACAATGACAATCTGCTTTGTTCTTGTTCGTTTGTGTGCTAAAAGTTGAAGATATCTTACCAATATCTGGTGTTGTATCAATAGCAATAAGAACACAACACAAACCTCTACAAACGTTTAATTGTGCTTTAAGTGACTGCTTCCCTGTTCTTTTTAACATACCATCCACAGCCATCCTCTCCCTCAGCTTTTGTTGGAGGCGGCTCTGTCTGTCTTCAAGTTCCAACTCTCGAGCACTGAGGGATAAAGTGACAGTCACAGTTATCAAATCCAAAATATTGGTCACCTCTCAAGTCAAAGAGTTATTGAAGAGTTATTGAGTATTTGATTAACTGCAATATACAAATCCACATGACATTCAAGGTCACAGGTACTCACAATATCATGAGCTCAGATTCGTAGCGCACCAGTGTGTTCTTCTGTTGTACCAGGTGGAACCACTGCTGCATCAAGGCAGGGCTATCCATTTTACCCATCCCTACAGAGATTAAAAATGCAATGAGAGTGGTGGCAGAAGATGGTAGGGTTGCAAAACTTTCGGAATATTCAAAGGTATTGAATATTACCGTAAACCACATGGTGGTTTACGGTAATATATGTAGGAATAAACAATGCAAATATTTGCTGAAGTTGTGCTTACCATATCCATAAGCAGATACAATTGCAAACATTCTAATAATTATTATTAAATAATGTAATAATTATTAAATAATTGATAGTTACAATTTGACATTTTATTAAATTAAACGAGTTGACTGCATTTTATTCTTTCATTGAACAATGAAAAAACATTCCTTATATTCCTTTATCCCTGCGATCGGCTATTTTTGGCAAAGAGGCTATAGGTGTAGAGGGAAAAAAGAGCAGACTAAGTAAAAAAAAAAAACTTTAATCTGAAACACAATTTTATACAATATAGAGTAGGGGGTCCCTGCTTTATCTCTCTCTCAGCTAGGGGGTCCTTGGCCTGAAAAGGTTGAAGACCCCTGTATTAGAAGGTGAAAACTTCTATTGACATTTTAAATTCATCAACAATTCCCAAGCTCTGTGGTGATTTTCACACCTAGCCAAGCTTTTGTGTGCAGCCCAGAAAATATTTAGATTGCTTGCTTCAATATTTAGATATTTGATATTAATTCAAGCAAACGGCCATCACACTCCACTCATTCTAAACATACGTCTTTGCTTCTCATGACTGATATTGTCCTTCTAATTAATATATATTGAATTAATACATATGAATATGTTTCGAATAGTTAATTCATTTTAAATCTCTAAAGTTGGAATCAAATACCTTCTTTTAGCACAAGTCCACATGGACTGCTCCTGAATCGCTCTTGCGCGATCAGCCTGCAAATGAGCCTGCTAATCTTCTGTTTATTCCATCTCAAATCAATAAGTAACCATAATCACATGATTAAAAACGAAATCCCATTCAACCTCAGACATTTACAATGTTATTTTCTGCACGCACGTCCACATCAGAGGTTGTGCAGTGACATCCTCGAATTCAACACTAAACTGCCTGGGTCTACTTCCTGTAGTTGTAAAAGGAAGGCAAACAGGGTAAAATTATAATATATGGAAATAATTAATCCGAAAATTAAGGTCAACACATTCATAAGAAGGGCAATATCAGTAATGAGAAGCAGAGATGTGTTTAACATTTTGGTCTAATGTGGAATTTGATGATGAATGGGCTTAGGATGCTCAGATTAATATCAATCTAAATATTTTAGCAAACAACCTAAAACGTGTCTGTGCACACTGCACACAAAAGCAAGTAGATATGAAAACGATGCTCAAAGCTCAAACGCATTGACAATTTCCTGGAATTTACCGGAAACTCATTGCAAACCCAGGTAACTTTAGGGGTTATGGGACAGTTAATGTGTGCGCTTACCACCCAAATGAAGGTCCAACACTTGATTTTCATTGGAGTCTCCCCAGTAGTCTGTAAGAGAATAGATATAATACGTGTATGTACGTATGTGTGTGCACGTGCGTGTACACACACACACACACACACACACACACACACACACACACACACACACACACACACACAGAATACAGACTGTCTTCCTTTCTCCTCCTCTAGTCTGTGTGTGTTTATTTACCTGCTTCTCCTCTCAGGGCTTTTTCCACAGCCACGCCCCTCTCCTCCAGCTGTCTCTGTTTCTCCTCCACCTGCTCCAACTGTCTCTGGATGATCTGAACATAACCGCATACAGTACATTATTTATCTCCCCTGTATGTATGTATGTACAGTATGTATGTATGTATGTACGTACGTACGTACATACATACATACATACATACACATGTATGTATGTACGTACGTACGCACGTACAGTATGTATGTATGTATGTATGTACGTACGTACGTACGTATGTACGTACGTATGCATGCACTTGTATAGGCTGTGTTTCACACATTGATGTATAACATACAGGCACAAGCCTGTCTCTCAGGAGCAATCCCTCCCTCTTTCTCTCTCTTACCTGGGCTTTGTGTAGTCTCTTGAGCTGTTCTTGTTTGGCTTGTTTGCGTGCAGCTCTCTGCACCCGACGTGTGATTCTGGCATCCAGGTCTTCTTCTGCAGCCTCTCGGTCCTGTTGGAACAGGGTCTCAGTCACAGTCAGGTCAGATGGCTCCTTCGTACGCAAAATGACGCTCAACACCTCTGTAGGACACGTTGAGACCCCTGACTCCTTAGGGGGAGTATTCTCCTTTACCGACCGCCTCTGCAAGGACAGAGCAAGAGGAGTAGTACATGAATACGTTTTATTTAAAAAATACTTTATACTGTTAATATGAAAATCTGATTCTGCCACAGCACAGGATAGTATGCATTCTTGAATTCTATTGCATTTGAATATACAATACATCATAGACGCTCAAACAGCCTAAGCTTGTTGGAACCAGCATATTTGAGTTAACTCTACCTTAATGGCATACGCTCGCTTAAAAGCCAGAGCATGAGCCACATACGGAGGCTTGGGAAAACAAAGAACAAGGATTAGTCAACTCTGTAGAACAGGGGGGGAGGAACACTGTAGTAGGACAATTCTCCATGAACACTTGTCTTCATCCTTAGATGAAATATAAAATAGCTTCTCTTGCTTGAAAATTGTGTAAGTTGAAAGCACTACCTGATACAAATTTATGTCTAAAAGTGCAATTTAAAGAAAACAAAAAAAGATAATTGTGTGTCTACAGTCACTAAAGAGTTCATTAACTATTATTAATTATACCTCCATTACCTCCTCATCCTCCTTTATTACAACTTTCTGAATGTCAGATGCCAGGTCAAACAACTCCAAACGCAGCTTTAAAAAAATCAAGTGGGATAGTTAACTATTGATCTTCTAGATACAAATGAGTTAATAATTCTGGCAATAAAGTAGTGTCACAGCAGCCAGACATGTCTCGGGCACAAGTATTGAAATGTAGTTAAGGACTGTTTCCTAAGACAAAAACAAAAAACAGAAATATTAATTGACCAACCACAGACCTACTTAGACCAACCACATACTGTACTTCCATTACAGCCCATTAATCAGGCTTGCCAGACTTTTATTCTGTCAAAACCTGAACATGCTGAGTTGTGATTCAGATGTTGAGTCTGACCATGTGACTCTAATACACAAAACTTAAATTCTTATCCCAAGGACAGAACAGACATTTTCTCAGACCAGAATTGTTATATTTTTCTTAAGTCATTCGGTGTTATGGTAGCATGTTGGTCTGGGGACAGTACTGGGCAGTCTTACATTGGTTCTAGGGTTCAAAGAGCATCTCTGCACAACGGTAGAACCGGCCAGCTCTGACTCATCTGCGCAACTCTGACTCTCCCTTAACCTGGAAACTTGAGAGAAAAAGAAAGGATACTGTAAATATAGACATATTTCACTACAGTTGTCACAGTGTTTTATTTGTGCGAGTGGCCGTGTGTGCGTGTGTGTTTCTTCAAAGAGTGTTAAGGAGTTGCAGTGGTGCATGAATGATACCTGTAGCTCTGTTCGATTTGCTTGCCTCCTTCCTCTCCCTCACAGTGGGCATCGTGTCTGCCGCCTTGCCTGGCAGGGAAGTCGCACCTTTCTTCGTCCTGTCTTTCTTGTTCCCTGAGAAGACAGTCTTCCAGAGGGCCCTGGCTCCTCCCTCACCTGTTCCTCGCACCTCAGCCTCACACTGGCTGAGGTTGTGAGTGTCTTTAGGACCCTTCAGTTGGTGGAAGAGGGAGCCTCTCTGGAGGCTCTCCGTGAGCTTCCTGGGATCCAGGGATAGAGCTCTTCTATTCCTTCCCAGCGGAGTCTCCGTGGTCAGAGGAGTCCCAACGTCTTCCCAGGCCTCCCCCAATGCAGCCCTCCCTACCTCCTTCCTCCTCTCCACCTCCATCATCCTCCCCCTTTCTCTCTCGGCTCTGGCGCTTCTCTCTTGAAGCAGTACTGAATGCTGAAGGACCTGTAGGGTGGACAGGGCAGGGTTGAGGTTATTAAAGGTCTCCCTTGCATCGCCACCATCATGGAGGAAGGATACCCTGCCCTGTCCTCCACACCCCTGCACTACCGCTTCTGGTACCATGGATGCAGGTGCAGGGCGAGGTGGGTAGCCCTGCAGAGTCACGGGTTCGAGGGTGAAACTGCCGTCAGCACTTCTCCTGCCTGACTGGAGTCCGGACAGGACTGGCGTACCAGGAGGTGACATCATGGTCGAGTCCGAGGTGGTCGGACTGCTATTCAGTCCGACCCCAGAGCTGCTGCTGGCCTCACACTTCTCCGTAAGCCCTCGCTCTTTCCCTTTCTCATCTCGATCCTTCCTCTGAAACTTCCTTCCTCTCACCCGGTCCTCCCTCTCGCCGCCCCCCTCCTTTGGTCCGGTGGAGCAGCCTGAGGTGGTGGAGGAGTTGGGGGAAGTGGAGGCACAAACGGAGGGGGTGTCGGTGCCAGGCGTGGCTAGAGTGGGAGTGACGCTCTGCGTTGAAAGTGTGGAAGAGGTGATGTTGGGGACGCCGTCTCTGCTGTGTGTGTCCTGTATGTGAGAGTCTGGGGTGGTGGAATCGGGTTCCTGTGGTTCTTCAGGTGGTTGTGAATTAGTGTGTGAGGAGGGTGGGAAGTCATCTCTCCCGGCCGATGAGCCTTTCTCAGTAGAGAGAGGATGTTGTGATAACTCCTCTTCTGAGGGAAGAAAGAAAGAAAGAAAGAAGTTTAGTAGAGGGGGAAGAAAAAACTATCATTGTATTAATTTGAAAAAACGTTAAGATGAGGGAAGAGAAGCATGGTAAGATACATAAATAAACATCAACTGGGTGAAATTAGTCACTTGGTCAATTGTTAGTCAATTGTTCAGACAAAAATAAATAAATTTAAAGTTACAACTTGTTAAATGACTATGAATCACGGTAATACAAACATAGCATGATTAGTTTTCTCCATTGTGTCTATGCTACCTGTCTCCTCCTCTAGTAGGAGCCACAGGCCTGAACGTCGCTCCATGTCACAGGGTCTATACTCCCCTTCTACCAACAGAGAGACACACATACATACACACACACACACACACACACACACACACACACACACACACACACACACACACACACACACACAATCAATCATCAAGCATGAATGCAGCACTATAAGGATAGATGCACACATATTGACAGATTTGCACGATACAGAGAATCACAGAAAGGAAGAAAAGGCAAAGTTACGGTAGGATCCAAAACAACAGTAAACGTTTTACAATTTTATTAACACTTTGGCTCACCGTCGCTAGACTCCAAGTCATTCCCTTCCTCTTCCTCTTCATCAACCTCTCCCTCCTCGTCATCATCGCCCTCCTCTTCTTTGTCCTCTCGCCCTCTCAGCAGAGCATGGCGTTCCACTGCCTGCCGCCATGAGGCCTTGGCCTCCTCTCTGATCGTGGTCCGCTGGCCCTCTGCTAGGTCCTCATCCATCTCTGACTCGGAGCTGTTGGAAAACAGAGGGATTTACTGTACTGCTGACAGGGAGAGAGCGAGAAGCAGTGGTGGAAAAAGTACTTGTTTTACTTAAGTAAAAGTATCAATACTGCGATGTAGAAGTACTCCGTTACAAGCGAAAGTCCGGAATTGCAAATTTATTTGAGTAAAAGTACAAAAGTATTGGTATCAAAATGCACTTAAAGTACCAAAAGTAAAAGTACTAAAATGTTTGAAAATAGCAGATCTACAAGCTCACAATGCGTCGTGTAGCGACGCGTTGTGAGCTTGTAGATCTGCTATTTTCAAATAGCCTAGGTATAAAATAGGGCTGACGTGGTTAATGTGTGTTTTATAATGTCATAATTTATATCTGCAAAGTAACTAGTAACTAAAGCTTTCAAATAATTGAAGTGGAGTAAAAGTACAATATTTGCCTCTGAGATGTAGTGGAGTAGAAGTAAAAGTACTGAAAATTGGAAATACTCCAGTAAAGTAAAAATACCTCACAACTGTACTTAAGTACAGTACTTGAGTAAATGTACTTAGTTACGTTACACCACTGGGAGAGAGCAACACAGAGAGAGACAGAGAAAGCGAGAGAGCAAGATGTAGGGGAAAGAGAAGAGCCCACTGAAAGAAGCATAGCCTAATAGGAGGTAATCTCTCAAGAACAGATTCTGCACTGCGTTGGAATCTGTCGGGGAGATTCGTCATAACGTGTGCGCATTCAGATCAGGAAGCAGGCCGCGCTTTACCCAATCAAATGTAGTGGGCGGGATTCACATGTCCGTCGATCTTTCCCCCTCGAAACAAACCCAAACTAATTTAACAATAGCGTCCGCGGAGTAGACAAAACCACGGAAAGATATTCACATTTTAACTTACTCTTTCATCATAGAAACAAGTGGGCTTATAACCAAAACGATCCATGTTCTCTGGGAGAAGTGGTGTTAGTGTTCCGTGTAGAAATATTGTTAGTGGGAATGAAAACATAGTGGCACCCACTGGAAGTGATGCGCTGAAGGCATACACAAACACCGGTTTCCTTGCGCTCTAGTGTTACGTTTTCTTCCGCCCAGAGCCAACAGACATAGAACAAACAGCAGAGGGCGCTGTATTTCATTTTCAGTTGGCGATGGGTTCCCAGATTGAATAGGAGGAGATAAAGAGATTGAGGAAAAGAGATGTTTTTTTCCCCCATTTCACATCTGTAGTGTGTTGCACCAATGCAGCCGCTGCAAGGCATGTTTTTCCATTATGGCTCACAGGCTCAGTATGGCTCGGTTTCTGCAAAATGTTGCTGGACTGGCATGCAAACATATCGGGTACCAGTCTGCTTTCAAAGGGTGCTGGAATGATTTGCACTATGACATGTTGCAATGCTGTTGCTGTGGTTAACATTTGTAGTGCAGTAAAATGGAAAACCAAATCACGCCGTAGTCTGTCCCGTGAAATGCAGTGATTCACAGTGTGCAGAGGCATAGTGGTGTGCTTGGGTATTTTTGTCACATATTACATATTGTTATTATACAGTATATATACAACTATACAAAAAGTTATGAATTATTGTATATATTCATAATAAACTAATCAGTACTTTTGTGCACACAGAGGCAAATTCTATGCCTTAAATAGGCGTCCCTATTTTGGGCATGTCATTAAAGATCTACAAGCTCAGAGCGTGTCACAATGTGATGCATTGTAAGCTTGTAGATCAGCTATTTTCGCTATATGAATACAGTTTTGATTTTGACAATACTACCATATTGGGCATTTGAAAACAACTGCAGTACAGTACATTACAGTATAGTCTGTTTGTCTGTTTTTTTTGCAGTGGACAAAGTGTCAAAGAACTCCAACCTGGATCCCTGAGTGCATCTCTTCTCCAGTAGACTGAGGTTATAATTGGCCAGGACCTCCTCCGGGATCTCTTCGGGTTCTTTAGCCCATTGAGGCGCGGTGTCCCCCACACTCGGGCGGTAGTTCTCCAGCTCAATGCGCTCCGGCGTGCCCCACATCCTCTTGGCCAGCCCAGACTCCCTCTCCATCAGTGAAGCCACTGGGAATAGATGTACACGCAGGCACACACACAAAGGCACACACAAGCACACACACACACTGTCCTGTTTTAAGGACCCGTTCCCGGGTGCATATAAATAAATTGTGTGTGTGTGTGTGTGTGTGTGTGTGTGTGTGTGCGTGTGCGCGTGTGTGTGCTTGTGTGTGCGTGTGTGTGTGTGTGGGGAAGAAGGGTCTCACCTGAAGTTTTACGGCCCACAGCACTTTCAGGGGTTAGGGTTCCTGTGGACGAGGCAGTGGGCACTGAACTCAGGGATGCCTAGAAACGATCACACACATGATTATAGATATAATAGAGAAATATTGGGCTCCATTATTTGGGACAAATCATGTCCTACCAAAACATTTCAAATTATTACTTATTAACACGCTAATTAAAAAAAAGTTGGGTGAGAATATATTCTTAAAGGATTTATTATTAATTTAATTACATACGATTTATACAATGTTTTGGTCTGGTTTCCTTTTTTTTTTACATCTAAAGTTGCACTCTGACAGAAAACTATTTATTTTTGTTAAAAGCAGTGTATCGATAACATAGGTGTAAGAAGGTACTATTAATATCATCTTTGTCTTTTTGTAAAGGTTTTTGCCCTTTAAAGTTGTGTCCAAGATCGTTGTCAACTCCGTCAGATTTCTACAAAATCATAATTCAATCAGGCATAAACAGGTTTAGCTCTATCCTAAGGTCCCCTGTCTCACTTCCTGATTTAAAGAACGGCGGGAAAGCTGCGAAAGCTCTATGTGTTCTCTAATAGGGATCCCTGGCACAAAATCTTTTCAGATGGGGGTCTGCAGCCAAATATATATACATTTGGGGACATGAAAATGTTTGAGAACCACTGCAATACATTATAATAAATCATTAGGCCAAAAAACAAGCACTCAAACCTGAATTTTAAAGTAAGCAAAAATGTTCTTACTACTGAGGACCGATGAGAGATGGTTGGGTCAGAAGAGATACTGGTGGCAGGTCTCTTCCTCTGGGTCGTACCACTCAACCTCAGGTCGTAGTGCTGCAAACAGTAGAACCTCCCTACATAAAATGTAAACAATTACAGATTTAGAACCACACCGTTAACAAACAAGAGGCATGCGTTTTAGAAATAAATTCAGTATCCGAGAGTACAAAACATGCCATTTCGCCGACCTAAAATGAAAAGTATCAACAATATCACGCAGACCCAAATATAGCCCAGGTCATATTCCCACAGCTAGATGTCTCAACAAAGATGACAGTGTTCACAGAAAATAAATGAATCACTGTATTCAGATGATGGGAAAAGATGAATATATCTTACAGTCTGAAGCCTCCATGGGGAATGGAACAGGTCTACAGCAGTACAGGTGAAGTGAGATCACTGGTTCTTGCAGAACTAGCGGAAAAGCTATCCAAAACAGCTACAGTAGTAAATATATATATGTACCAACATTGATACACAGCCACCCGCCTCATGTTTAAACGCCTATCATGTGACAGCTCACTTCTGATTGGCTTCCGAGTTTGAATCAAAGACAAAACCTCACTTTTGTATTGGTACCCCCCTCAAACCCTCAGCTATACACAACAAAACATCCCTTGTGGTGCACAGTCTGCACACACAAGCACACACACACACACACACACACACACACACACACAATCAGATAAATAACCACAAAACAGCCCTCCTGGCAAGGCCCAGGGCGCCAACGGTGAAGACACAAAGTGATTTAATGTTGCCACGTGCATACTGAGGCCTTATTCAGAGTGAGCTTCAAGACACCCAATGCGAGCGTCTACGTACACAGATTCAAGTCAGATGACAACATGTACTGGAGACATGGGAATGATCATGGCACTGACCCTGTAGGCAGTGTGAAATCAAGAGTGACAGCATCTTGATCAGGCTGTGCTTCTGTGGTTTCTTTAAAGGTGGCGTAAGTGATAGTATTTTGTAATCGTATACTGTATATGTGCTACTTTTCACTGACTTCTATGGTATGAATGGGAGCTTGCCCTTTCCCCCAAAAGAAAAAATATTAAGAAGTATTCATTTTAATTTACTTTTTGTAGTTTTCTAAGACATGGGTGTATTGAAGTATGTATTTCCTCTGGAATTTTAACCTTTTGATTACCGTCTGTGATCTCAAAGCACTAGCATTGAGACATTGTTTTTTTGCCCTGCAGATGGTTGACCAATAACGCCTCTCGCATACTGGCAACGTCAATTTCATCACTTTAGTGTTTGACTTGGGGTCGGGAGATGTGTCCGGGTTGCTCAGTCAGTCGGTAGGAGCACTCTTCTGGGTTTGATCCCAGGCACCGCCATGTGTATGAGTAGCATGACTTGGGTGCGGCAAGACGTGCGGTAAGCACTGGGAACAGACTGTGCTCCATCTCAACAATCTATCTCCTAGGGGTCCAGCTGCGTATTGAAACAGGGATAGACTCCCATGTTCTCGGCTGGTACCGACAATAAGCCTCTCCGACCAATCCAGGTTTCACTACTGTATGTCTTCCAGACTGTTTCTCCAGGTGTAGAAAACAGTAATTCATAAATTCCAGACTTTTCCAAACAGTCCTGAATCGACTGTTTGTGCTGCAAACGCCTGCACTGCCACAAAGCCACTACAGAGAGAAGAGTTTTTTTTCACTCAAGCTATTCAGAGCTCTGAACAAGAACCCAACTGTTGTTAACCTGTAAATACCCGCTCACCAACAGAGCACACACTGTTTTATTTGGACAATCTCTTTTCACATCTCTGCACAAATTGTATATTTTGGATTACATCTAGCTCAGAATTGTCATAAATACACCACATAATATTTATTGCTGCAGTATCTGCACCATGTACTGTACTACTGTATATACTTCGGTCAGCCTTCTGCTGCATCAGTTGCTAATTTGGGTCATCTGCAACACGCTCCCCGAGTTTGCAGTCTCTGACAGACAAACAGAGATTCTCCTCACATTTATAGTAATTAGTGCCTTGCTTGTATTAGAACTTTTACCTCAGGTCACAAGTGTATGGAATTATGGATGGAGAACCAGCACTAATTACCTCTATGAGACTTCCTACTGTACTATCTACTGTATGTACTGTATGCTCCAATGCCTCGTATAAGTAAGCATTGCAGAGCCATGAGGCCCATAGGGCAGGAGCATATCTCCCGTTTGCTTAGCGTGAGGCAGATTGATGTACAGTATAAGTACAGTATTAAGTACACCCCCTGGACATGACGCTAGTATGTCGCAAATGCCATACAGTCTATATCCTGTGTGTCATGTGGTTCTTTACTGTCTTGAAAAAGTCCCTAGGCTTGAAACTTGTGTTTGGACTGTTTAGTGCAAACACAGTTTGGATATGAAGTAAAGAAATAAAGATCACTTGTTTCCATCCTTTTCTTGTTTTGTACCGTTAATAAATATAAATAAATAAACAATATATTTTTTTTTGAATCACATGAATGTAACTGCAAGTTAAACAGACAAGGAGAGTTCTGTGTGTCTATACTGTAAATTTTTTAAAGTGAGTTTGGGGTCCTATAACAGAGTTCTTTAGGCAAGAAGATGCATTGATCTATTCTACACTAAAACTGGGCTCACACTACAGGATAATCGGGGAGATTTTGGGTTGGCCAATGCCCCTCCCAACAGGTTATTTGTATAGCAGTGGTGCTCAACCATCCAAAAATACCACAGAGAAGCCACAATTTGTGTGTGTGTACTGCAACAAGGTTTTTCTATAAGCATATCTTCTTTTATTGATCGATTACGACCCTATTGTTTTGGATTAAAAAGACACAATGTTAACTGACATTTCAGTTTACATTTTAAGCCATTTAGACCGGGAAAGAATCTGTGTAGTTTTTTGATTTCTTTGGGCTATTCAAAAATAGCAGATCTATAAGCTCATAGTGCGGCACTATGAGCTTATAGATCTGCTAGATCTGCTTTGAAAAATCGTGGAAAATGTGTGTAAATCTTTGAACATGTATTTTAAAGCAAACATTTTTTACTCCGTTACAACTTCTGGGGGTACCTGGAACAAAATATTTTGAGATGGGGGTCCTCAGCCAGATACATTTAAAAAATATATATGTTAGGATTTAGAAGACATTTTGTAGAATCCCCAAAAGCAAAGATTTGAGTTACAAATGTTCGCTGTAAAAATATATATATTCAAAGATTTGCACCATTTTCAAGATTTTTCAAAAATAGCAGATCTACAAGCTCATAGCGCGGCACTCTGAGCCGCGCTATGAGCTGGTATATCTGCTATTTTTTAATAGCCAAAGAAATCTAAAAATGACACACAGATGCGTTCACGGTCTTAATGGGTTAAAGTCATTCATCACTTTTCTTTTGAGGCAGAGCGCTTTTTTTCCCACTCATCACTTTGCCTGCAAAACAACTTCCCTTGCTAGTACCAGTCCCTCTGGTCTCCATCTCTCTTCCCTACCTGAGTGCTGCTCACCATTGTGGCCATCATAGGCGTAGGAGGCCAGGCGGAGGGTGCTGCCGCAGTAGTCACACTGAAAGCAGCTACGGTGGAAAAACAGGCCCTCTGCGCTCAGCCGCTCCATGACATACACACGCTTCTTGCAGAAGAAACACACGTCGCTGGCACCGACCGACCCCGCGATCATCGACCGAATGGCCTAGTTGCAGACAGAAGGTAAAAGGTAGAAAAACAAAAAGATTTAAAGGAGATAACATTTTGACGGACAACGTACAGTGTATGAAGCGTAATAGTGTTTTTCCACCGGTACAGTTTCGACAGATAGAAATCCTGTTCATTACTCCATACTAAGACGTTTCAGACCATAACACATTTCATTCTGTTCATAGATATATTTGGAAAATGCTAGAAAGACACTGGGGAGAAGGGAGTGGCAGATGAATATTCGACGTGGCAGAGGCAATGACTGTGACACACCACGGGTGAGGCTGAAGGCACATGGACGGATAGGCAGGCAGGCAGGCAGACAGACAGACAGACAGACAGACAGACAGACAGACAGACAGACAGACAGACAGACAGACAGACAGACAGAAAGTAGGTGAAGACATGTCTAATACTAGCGGAATAATAGACAAGTAGCATTGATGCAGTGCAAATCCAGTGCATTGTGCTAAGCACGCATGCACACACAAAACTGACGGGGACCTAAAACTGCCACAGACACAGTTGCAAACACACTTCACTGAGCTGTTTTTTTTATAACCTCCAGATCCAAATTCTTCAAATAGCAAAATTTTACACTCATATTACTCTAAGATTAGCACTTTCTCATTGTTAACCCCAAAGCAAATGTAGTACACAGCATCTTCTGAACATCAATAGAAACTATTCATTGGGTCATTAGAGGGACTTTTTCCAACTGCTGCATTGTCACATGCCCTATGCCCTGTGGAGTTAAGACACCCTGTAGAAAAACAACCCCACCGTCACAAATCACATTTAGCTCCCGTTAATGGTAGCCTACATTGTATGTTCACACAAATCAAAGGCTGTGAATATGGCTTGAAGGCAGAACCCGAGTCATCAAGCTGAATCGCACCAGTGTTATAAATAGCCGTCATCCCTTGCCAAAGACAATGATAGGTAACTCAAAACTTGTATTCAAGTAAGCTCAACAGTGAACTGGAACTTACTAGTTATTTGTGCTCCAGTTAATAACTGGATTAAAAATGAAACCTCTTTTCTTCCTGATAGATGAACCAGGTAAAAAAGGAGGACGAACGGGACACATTTATTTACAGAGGCCCAGTCTATTAGATCAGTGGTTCCCAAACTTTTTAGCTCAAGACCCAAAAGAGAAATCAGATGTTTGCCCACACTAGTGAAAATAGCAGATCTGCCAGCTTGCAACACCACGCTACTTCTTAAACGGTTTTTATTTATTATTTATTTATAGAAATTATTAGATTTGTGGCCATGTTTGCGACCCATAAAAATGTGTCCACGACCCTGTGTTCTGGCTCACCTATGCAACTACACTACCCAGAGTCCTGTGGGTTGGCATACCTGCCCCCCTCTACTACAGTGTCCTCTGTTCCTTCTGCTGGGTGAGCTTTTTCTGAGGAAGACGTCCCCAGAGAGCAATTGTTTTCAAATAAGAGAAATTGAGCTCAATGGTCTTAGAACCAAGGAGCACATACAATAATGACTATATTCACATTACGGGATGGGGTTTCTCACCACCCGAGTATGATGTAAGAGCAAAATGGCCATTGTGCGAATATGATGAATGATTTTTGGACTTTCGTAGTATATGAACTGTTACAGATGTTATTTTGGCTGTGTGAAAATGTATTAGCAAAAATTGAGATATAAATTTGTAAACAAATGGAAAGAATTAAATGGCACATACAGTAGAGTACATCTTAGCAGGATTACATCTCTCACCTGTCTGCGTAGCACTGCTGAAGCTGATGAGGAGGGGCTTGGACAGGGGGAAACACCCTCGTCTAATTTAGCTTGGAGCTGATTGGCCATCAGACGCACGCTGGAGCGGCTGGATCCACCCACTAAATCCTCCTCTATAGACTGGTTGTCTTGGCTATTACTGTTAACCTCTAGCTGAAAATTTTAACATAAAGTCAGTCATTAGGATTTTAGTTGTAAGGACTTTTACATAAACACCACTTACTGTACTAATGTATATTTCCAGAGATTCAAGTTCTACAGACCAGATCATTTGTATGCCATTCATTTCCAGTGTTGGGGAAGTTTCTGTCAAAATGTAATGTATTACTTACTGTACATATTTATTACTTTCGTTCAAAAGTAATAAGGCATGTTACAATATTACTTTCTGTGCCAAGTAATGCGCTATATTGCTTTTGCATAAAGGACTAGGTATAAATATTAAGTTGAAGAAAGTGGCCTAAATGAAATACTATAGAGGAATGTCACAATAATGTTGTCAGAATTAAAACTAAGATTTCAATGTCATGATGAAACAAAGAAGAAGTTGCAGCACCCTCTATAGTCACAGGGTATACTTTGAAAATGTAAGCTACTATGTCATCAGTATTCAAAAATGTATTAGAAACTTAAAACAACAATAACATTTCTAAAACCTGACAAAGTATCTGTAATAATACAATAAGATAAAATAAACACATTACATTACTTTGTTACTTATGAAAGCAATATACTTTATTAGGTAATGTTATTTCAATGCATGGCCCCCACACCGTTCATTTCTATTTCACATGTTTGCAGCATTACAACATTTTGAGCAGGTCTCTCTCTTTCACTCACCTCCTGCTCATCTTCAAGGCACGGTTGACTTGTCTTTCTCCTTTTCCCCAACGCGTCTTTCTGTTCCTACAGTTGGGGAATAGTTAGAGTTAAATGTAACGCACACGCACACACACACACACACACACACACACACACACACACACACACACACACACACACACACACACACACACACACACACACACACACACACAAAATACTCAGATGCGATCACCTTGGGATAGCGTTTGTGGCCCAGCCTACTGAGGAGGGATGTGGGGGCGTTCAGCGCGGCTCTCAGGTCTGCACTCTGAGACAGAGACCCTGGGGAAAGGAAAAACAGAGGTCAAAAGGGGAAATATAATGAATCATAAACCTGTTATTGAAATGCTGGAGAAGGCACTCTCCCCTGATTCTCCTTCAGCGTCTCACCACTAGATGGCACTGTGTCCTTGAGGAGTTGGTAGAACTGAGTGAGGTACAGGACCATGGAGAGAGAGTCCGGCTCCCCCACAGCAGACATCTCCTCCACTGTCATCACAGGGGAGATCCCAAACTCCTGCTCTGCCACGTCGAACCCCAGCCCAATGTTATGCTCCATCTCAGCCTCGTCGAGGGAGTCAAAGTCACTTTTGGAGAGAGGGATGATTACATATAGCTGCAGTGTATGCACACACACACACACACACACACACAAAAAATATTCCGCCATGAGGCTTACATGAGATCTGCTCGGTAGTGGTGGATAAGGGCACATAGGGCTAGGCCACTTTTCCAGGAGGTGGTCAGGTCACTAACAGCAACACAGCGATATCCCTGTGTCTGCTCCTGGCACCAGTTCAACAGCTTACTGGAGCGAGAGAAGGATTCTAGCAGACAGAGCAGAACAGGACAGGACACGACACTGTTCATCACACCAGTCTGTCATACCAGTCAACTGCACTGGTCAGTGGTCACAGCATTCCGGGCGATGGATGGTGTAGGTAAACCAGTTAAGAGTTTACTTACCCTGTCTGAGTAGTCTGAGTGGGGGGGAACGGATGAGAGACCCTAAATCCGCATCCAACGCCGTCTCCTTTCCTGTGTGCACCAGGTGACTGACCTACAGAGATTTTCACGATTAACTGTGATTATATTTTAATTCTGATCTATGAAAACATGATTCCCCCTTTCCTTTTGTGTTCTAACAATTTGCCTTAGCAAAGTTTTTTTTTTTATGCACTTTCTTAGTTTGGAAAAAACATTGTCATCACGTTTAACCACTTAAACCCTATACCCTTAATTGACCAGAGTCACCCAGGGCTCTATACTAGGGACCCTCCTGTTTTTGTTCTCTACACTGATTATCCGATAATAAGCCATCTACAAATATTGGTTATTATTATTATTTCAACAAATGTTCACCCCAGAATAGGGTTCAAGTGGTTAAATTAGACAAAAGCTTGTTTGAATGCTTTCATTTGATATTAACTGTGGGGTCACTGGACAGGGCCTTCAACTTTGTTAAGCATGAGAGCTGTGTGCATGCGTGTGGTTTGTGTGTGGACCTGAGCTGGAGTGAGGAGCAAAGGGTTGATGTTAGGGTAACGTGTAGCTGGATCCACAGTGTACAGACAGATGTTCTTATTAATGTTCTCTGGAGTGGTCTGAGGAAGTAGGCGATACAGACTCTCCCTGAACGACAGAGAGACAACAGGAGACATAAGAAGAGAGAGAGAGAGTGAACGATTATCTAGTCGGCGACTAAGTAAATGGATAAAGTCATTTGCAGACCTGGATGCCTGTGTGTGGCAATAGGAGTTGTGTCAGGGTGCATTTTCACCTTTCAGCCAATACATCCAGTGGGTCATTGCCTTGTGCCCAGCTGCGAATCATCCACGCTGTGTCCAGAGCTGTCAAGAAGCCTCTTGCTATACCCGTTCCCATAGGCCAAAACGGCTGCAACGAGACAAACAATCATGACGCATTGGTCTGCCTGAAAACTATTGTTTCCCATGGAAGACACTTTAATTGCAGTTAAAGCTACAATCCTTACGTTTTATGCCCGTTGTCTCCCTCTCCTGACAGAGAGAGGTAATTGCAATGATGTCCGAATAACAAATCAGGGAGACCACTTAAAACCACTGCAGATGTACTAGTTATGTTACTACTAGTTAAAATAAAGTTTTATTCAAAAGATAAGTCTCGGATTGTAGCTTTATTCATTTCCATCCTTCATTTTAGAGCCTAGTGTTGTGGGCCCCCAGACAGACAGACAGACAGACAGACAGACAGACAGACAGACACACACACACCTAAGAACACATTAGTACCATTCAACCAATCTCTTCCTCTACTTTGCCTCTATAACCATATCCTTACTTCTAGCAGACTGTCTCCCACCAGTGTGGTCAACAGCTGGTGTCCATGTCTTTGGCGGACCAGGGCAGCGTTCTCTGAGGCGTACATACAGGTAAAGTCAAACATTGCCACGTCTGGCTGCCCATAGTGGTTTATGGCAAATTCCAAAGATGGCAGCTGACGATTGGTAGAGAAATCTGCTGCCTCTCGGGCATATGCTTGCAGTGCATTCTGGTCCACGTTCTCGCGTGACAGGAGCAGCTCTGTGTCCACATAATCCTGATGCAAGTAGTATGTACAGTACATGTCATTAGTGGTACAGTTAATCAAACTAATGGATTTAATTGACTATACAAATAATCAATTTAAATAAAATCTACACCATTGTACAGTGATGAATGAAATAGGGCTTAAGTGGTAAATCAGACTTAGTCGACTAAATCTATTTAGTCGATTATAAAAAAATCTTTGTAGATATAAAAAATACAAAAATGTACGCTTCTCGATTATTCTGAAAAAGTAAAGAAAATAATCGATAGTTGCATGTCATAATATAGTCTAAGAGTACTGACCTATGTACAGTTGTACCAGTTTATTCTGGCTTCTATGATTGTTTTTTTTACCTGTAGAATGACTCCCTTCTCCAGGAGGCTGTGTTTCTTGGCCGTCATTACAAAATAGTGAGTGTCATCCTTATAGTACACTATGTTTTCTAGGTCAACTCCTGTAGGAGACAGATATTAATATAAAAGGATATCGCCATTATTCTCAGGCACAGCTTGCTGACAAAATGTTTTACTTTGTATCATAACACAGTAACTACTTAATTATGAATCAGTCAGCTAAATTAAATGACTCACATTCCTTTAAACTTTTGAATTAATATTTTTTTTATAGCAAAAGGTCTGACCGGTATCTTGCCGCAGTTCCTGGAAGAACCTCTGATTGAAGATAAATGCCACTCCACTGATCTCCTCTACCATGGCCTCAGCAGTGGTGTTCCTGTTTTTGAAGTTAGCTGTGATGGCAATGGCCAGCTTCCCTCTAAATTCCTTGCGCCTGAAACCTTATATGATAAACAATGGAGAAATCTATTCTGAAGCCTTTACCAGTGATATTACTTTAAGGTCTCTTATTTTTGAATAATTTGTATGAATTTCACCAGAATATATACTGTATTGTTTTATTGACCATTACACTGTGTGCAGTGATGAGATGCTATGGTTTTAATATGTACCAGGCAGTGTGTTCCGTCGTCCATCAGCTCCAATGATGACATCAAACTCCAGCTGGCTGACAGGATGGGACTTAGGATGCACCAATATTCTCCATCCCACCTCTGAGTAAGTATATATATATATATATTTATTCATAATATATAAATATATATGTATATAAACAGTTGGTCTGTCATGAATTAACACAAATAATGAGTCTTACTTCTGTGTTCCTGGTGTTCAGGTGGTTCCAGCAGTTCCTTGAATTCCACATTGACATGGACTTCCACCCCTAACAACAAAGCCACCTTCAATAGCACCAGCTGAAGCTGGCGGATACCTGCAGAAATGGAAAGAGTGAAAGATAGGGCTGTTAAAGGTGGAAGGGGTAAGGCAAGGCAACATTTGCCTGATATACATTTAATGCGTATAGTACATTTCACACACAAAGGCAATTAGAGAGGCCCATTTCCATCAATGTGATAAAAGAAAATATCCTGTCTTAAGTCATTATGGACATCAGAGGAGTCATAGGACACTTCGATACGAAACCAAAAGAGTCAGGGATTGAACTGGGAACCTTCCGAGCCACAGCCTCCTCAATGACTTATTGAATGAGAAGCGTTCTCAAAATAGTCATTGATTTTAGTATCTCCAAAAAAATTCAACCTTATCAAAATAACGAGTTAGTATCTCAAAATAATGAGTTAGTAAATCAAAGGAATGACTTAGTATAATGAGAATTGTCCTCAAAATAATGACTTAGTAGTATAGGTATCTCAAAGTAAGTTCTCAAAATGACTTTGTATCTCCAAATAAAAAAGTCATTAGTTTGAGATTACTAGGGGTTCAAGTCCCACTGGGAGTCTTAAGGCTAAAATGTGTACAGTATGTTAAAAACTTCAGATGAACTGACCACTAATTGCTACACCTTAAGTTACGCAATAAAAGGCTTTTAGTGATTGTAACAACCGACTCACTGATATGGTCAATGGATCCTGCGCAGAATTTCCCATAGAACTTCTTAGCCCCGAGACCCCTCAGGTCATGGATGGTGAAGGGCCAGAGGTGGAGAACATTGTTCCTGGAGAAGGCATCCCTCTTCTCCAGCAGCACCACCCGAGCCCCCATGAAGCCCAGCTCCACTGCTGTCCGCAGACCACAGGGGCCTGCTCCAATGATCACACACTTAAGAGGAGAGGAAGAGACAGAGAGCAGAGCTGGTGTCAGCAAAAATGTCCCGTTGACACTGGTTCAGCATTCAATTAGTAACATAGGACCGGGGTCTTCAACGTTTTTCAGCCCAAGGACCCCTTAGCTGAGAGATGTATGAAGCAGGGACCCCCATTACATATTGTATAAAACTGTGTTGCAGATTAAACTTTTTCTTATTAGATTTTAGAGATAGTTGGGTTCATGCTGATGTGTATTTTCCGATAGTTAACCCTTTAAACCCTCAATATTTAGTCAACTTGACCGATGGCTCTGTACTTGGTCTGCTCTTTTTCCCTCTACACGACTCTCCCAAAATAGCCGATCTACAAGCTCACAACACCTCGCAGCGCCAGGGGTTGTGAGCTTGTAGATCTGCAATTTTCGGCTAATGTTCCCCACCACACACAGATTTGGCGGACCCCCTGTGGTAACTCTGAGGACCCCCTAGGGGTCCCGGACCCTCTGTTGAAGACCTCTGACATACGGAGCATACTCAGCATGGGACCTCACACTGGGTACACAGTAAAATCATTAGTGCTAACTGAGGTTTTACAGTGCATTATTTTGTTCTTCACAAATTAGGCATAAGTAAAAAAAATAATAAATAAAAAAAAACAGCAGAAAAGGCTTACTGTAGTGTTTGCGCAGGCATGGTCCCTATACTCTCGATGTGCAGCCCTCTTGTCCAGTTTGGCCCATAGGCCACTGGCCTTCCAATAGTTAAGACGTTCTTTGATTGTGTGGTACAGAGGCTGCTCAGGGGGTCTATGTGTGAGCTGGAGATGTTCACATAGCTGACTGAAGGCACGGAGTGTGGCCCTACAGGTTGTCGCCTGGACAAAGCCATCAAACAGTTGGGCTTGGCTCTCTGAGTCCACCCCATCTCCCATGGCAACCCCAGAGCCAGGACACCCAGGGCAGGGTGTCTCCTGTTGATGATGTCAGTATCTGACTCCAGCTCGGCTTCAGGGAAATTATAACAGTACATTAAAACAGATAATCAAAACTCACACTTTTACAGCATTTTAATGTGGTGTTTATAAAGAAGTATATTTTCCAGTTAACCTTGTTACACAATTCCCTTTAATACCTATCTCAATCTTATGGCATTGTGCATGACTGTCTTAAAAAGGTAGGGCAAGTAATATTCTTCTTGGTCAAAACAAAATGTTTTGACCAAACAAAACCAAAAAAAAAAAAAAACCTCAATCTTATGGCATTGTGCATGACTGTCTTAAAAAGGTAGGGCAAGTAATATTCTTCTTGGTCAAAACAAAATGTTTTGACCAAACAAAACCAAAAAAAAAAAAAAACCAAAAAACTTTAACCTTAAAAAAAAAAGGTTAAAGCGCTATATTCTATTTTGTGCAATAACCAGAAAAATCAGCTTCAAATTTATAAATTTCCAATTGGTATCCCAACAAAATGCCTTTACTGTTTATTAAAAAGCAGGAGAGACAGGGAGACCCATGTCACTGAAAAAACACTCTAGCAGTGATGATTAATCAGAATTAGTTAGTTATTTAACGCTTATTTTAACAAAGGAATATCACTTACTCTACTTTTGATTATAGAATGATCCTCTCTGTGCTCATTATCTTTTAAATCTCAACGGGGGTTTCAATGTACAGTAGTTCCCTGGTTACTTGTTTATAAGCAGTTTGTCTTTTTTATTCTGTAAAATGAAGATACAAGCTGCTGTGGGGATTGAACTAACAGCGACATATAGAAATAACACTATAGATTTTTTTTTTTAAAGATGCAATAGTTGGACATTGCTCTGTACCAATGTCAAATACAGATCAGACTCTACTACAGGGTGAAAATGACCTACTGTTGGCCAAGGTCTTTAACAAGTGCCATGCCAAACCCCAATAGAACTTTTAATCAATCTATTCTATTGTTTTCCAATCACAAAACTAAATAGTTGATGGAATTGTGTCCATTTGCGTGCACAAGCGTGGGCATCAGGGTAAAACAATAAGAGGGTGTATGAACTATGAATGAGTATACATGTGTGAGTGTTTTTGTTTACAACACAGTGGGAGCATAATGACCCTTTTCACATCGCAGACCCATCCGCACCAAGCACCAAGACAAAGAGTGTCTGGGCACACACATACACAATTGATTCAAAGTTTCATTAAACAACACTTCAATTACCTCATAGTCCACAATTAACAAGGTCATGCTAAGACATTGGGAATGTGGCAAGCCCAAATCACCACTAAAACTAACAAAATACAGGACTATCTTTTAACAGACAAAGCCAGGAGGACTGCCATAGCTTAGATTTAGTACCCCTCACAAAAAAAATGCACATACAATTCACTGTAGTCAAAGGAAATTAAAATGTTAAAAAGACAGTTTAATATTGTACTCACCATTTACTCAGTTGTTGTCTGTCTCATAGACATACAGTATACAGTTTATGGTGCCAGGTTGACAGGTAGCCTTACAAGTCCAAGTCAAACTTCAGTTACAACAAATATACTCCACAGCTAACGTCATACCTGCACTACAGGCTCTAAACAACCTTCATAATCTTTGATTGGTCCTGCATTGGGCATTAGGCCTCTAGTCTATGATGACCTTACACACAGACACACACTCACACTACTGTGTTTAGGGGAGGGGACTCGACTGGCAAGCATAAACTCCTCCCACATAGTAACTTGCATAGGGAGGCACCTACACATGAACTCTAATCTTACAGGTCCTGAGGAGACAGACAGGATCTAAAAAGCTTAGAGACAAGGATCAGGAAGGGAGAGATCTTTAACTCTAAGAAACTGAGGCAGTGAGAGATAAATATTGCTATAAATAGTACTATTTGTCATAACAGTCAATACTACATTCTGATAGAATACTATCTGGGAAGGACACCAATTTTGTCATTCAGTGTTCCATGAAGGCGATTCCCAACATCACCAACCA
Organism: Gymnoscopelus braueri; assembly: GCF_963280865.1. Classification (NCBI taxonomy): domain Eukaryota; kingdom Metazoa; phylum Chordata; class Actinopteri; order Myctophiformes; family Myctophidae; genus Gymnoscopelus; species Gymnoscopelus braueri. The sequence goes on from NC_137625.1 coordinate 24,909,423, forward strand.
CTTTCATTTATGTGGAGTCTAGACATTTTCTTAGCTGGTTTGTACCAGATACAAGTACACAAGTGATACAATCATTTAGCTGGAGACAATGTCCACCCTAGCTGGCCCTGATTGTGTAGAATTAAATTTGATATGCTATGCCTGTACTGCAAGTACTTGGAATATAATCATTGGATTATGCTCTTACAGTGTGCATGGGGACAGCAAAAGTCAGGAGTTAATCTTCCGGTCCAATATAAGATCATACATACACCGCAGCTTTGTGAACAGCATACTACTGTGCCCTCCCTTACACACCCACACGCTAGCACACCACGGCACAAAGAGGATTGCGCGTCTTAAGTTCAATTGAATGGGTCGCACGGCATTAACACCTCTTCTTTTAAATAATCCCCACACTCTCCTTCCTTCACACAGGTAATCCACTGCTGTGATTTAGCCGTTCTCTATGCAACAGCCCGCCCCATAGATGTCTCCATCTAGTGTTGAAGAAACAGAACTCGTAGACTGAGGGTGGTAGGCAGACGACTACCCAGTGCAGTGTTTTGTCCTAGTTCCGTGCAGACGTTCTCAAATATCCTCTCAGCACTGAGATTCTGAAAAGTACGGTTGAGCTTAAACTGTTGCCGTGTATACAGCTTTCCTGATGTGGGTGCGAGAACAATATTCTGCAGACAATGTACAAGTTTACTCAATGACAAGCCATATATCTAACAGCAAGAAAATGTCTCTCTTCCCCTTTATTTAACGGAGACCCATATACAGTAGACTGGATGGAATGTACAGACCGAAAATAAAATGGTGATGTAAAATGCCAGTGTTCTGGTGATGTAAAATGCCAGTGTTCTGGTGATGTAAAATGCCAGGGTACTTGTGATGGTTTGCTCCCTTTTCATAAGGCAAAACGTTTGAGCACCATCTGTACCTATTCCAACGGCTGTGACAAACCTATGAACCCATCAATTGCACTGCCAATAAACATTAACCGCCCTCAAATTAGAGGACATTGAATAATTGTTTGTGATTCTTTTATGTCTCAAATGATTTTAATAAAACACAACATTACACAAAACGTAAAAATGTTGTCATACTGCCTGGCTGGTAATCAAGACCGCGCCAGTCAGTTGACAGTATAACGTTTAATAGACCAAACAACAAACTGTACATTACATGATGATAATAATAATAATACATATGCTACAAAATAAAAATAGAAGATCAGTGAGAACATCAGGAACTTTGCTGCAAAGAAATGGAAATACAAACATTAAAATCATTCCTTGGATCACAGATCAATTGGGAAATAAAGATATGCCAAAATGTTGAGAGGAAAAATGGGTGATGTGTTACCAGTAGTGCTCTCCCCTTGGTCTCAAATGGCAAGAGAAAGTTTACAATTGCACACACTACACAGGCCAGGGCGAAGGGAGTCATGGCCAAGATTACAGAGTGTGACATCAACACCTGTAAAACAATAAAGACATTTTTTAGTCAGTCAGTCAGTACATTTATTGAAAAGAGATTTCTTCTCTAAGGATTTAAACCAGACATGGGGAAAGGTGTTGTGACATCAGAGTAGAACACTCAGAGGGCTTCATTATTCTTCTACTTACCCCTGTGTGTCTCATCACTGTGTTTTGTCGTCCTTGTCTGAGTGTCATGTCTATGTGAAAGATGTTTTTATATAGAATCTAGGCCATGTACAACCCTACGTCCCTGGTTGCATCGTCGTTCTACCACTGGCCCCTGTGGTTCCCTTTCTACTCTCCACCGTGGCTGCTGTGTGTCCTAAACTGATCTGCATCAGACAGCATCATATGGTCTGTCGGGTGGAAACCTCATATGTCCAAATATAATTTTCAGTATTAAAATCCAAAAATATCAAAAGTAGCTGAACGAAAAGCTCAAATCGCATCGCGCCGTGTTTTGAGCTTGTGGATCTTTTGATGCTTTAGTATGATCAAGTAGGGCGTTAATTTACGAAGAAACTAAAAGTTAAAATATGGAGATGAGAGGTTTCTGCACGACAGCAACGATATATTACGGCAAATCCTCTGTGGACTTTACTGACCCCACTGACTGTACTGCGGTTCCCTTTCAGCCTCGTTTAGGGCAGTATGTCCTCAACTGATCTGCATCAAACAGACGCGAGACATGACACCGGGAGTCAGATTCCAACCCGGGCCCTTGTAACAAAAGTAGCATGGGGTCAATACACCCGATTTAAACCTTTTATTGTTTGTTTTGAATTTGCATATTGCCCCTCCGGCATCTACTGCATCATGGGAAGAAGGTGCCCCTCTGTTGTGAGCCTTCCTTAGGTTTCTCCAATTTCTCTTCCAGTAAAGGGGGTTGTAATGAGTTTCCTGTGTTAATGTGAGCCTGTAGAGCTCATTGATGCTGCAACAGTGTATTAAGGGCTATACAAATAAATGTGATTTGTCCAAGTCACAGAACAGAAATGACCAGGGGGGCACCAACATACCTGTGCTATGAAGGGTGCGATCATGCCTCCAATACGACTGAAGGAGGTACAGAAGCCCATTCCAAGAGACCGCGCTATGGTGGGATAGACCTTAAACAGAAAGATTAAGTGTAAAACACAGAGAGAGACAGCGCTGTGGACTAGTGCTCATGGACACATGGTAAAGTGACATATAATAATAATATATAAATATCCTAAAACATTTGCTGTGACAAATTATTTTAAAAGAAGTCCTTCACTAGTATGCATGCGGTATTGAAGACTGAACAATAAATTCCTTGTATTCATACCTCCGCAGTGTAAATATACACCACATTAAAATTCATGGAGACCAAAGACCTGAGCAACAAGAGCAGCACAGTAAAACCAGCCCTAGAAGAAGACAAAGAGAAATGAAGGGAGAGAAACATGGGACCACAGAATGTACTGTAGACACACGAAAAGTCAATGAGTGATGCCTAATTCATGCTCGTACGACCGAAAAATATATCCGTAAGCTCACAACACATTGCTTCCACGACGCGTCGTTAGCTTTACGCCTCGATGCCGTTGTACAACAAAGTATAAATCGGGCTTGAGGGCAGTGTTAATTTTGACAGCAAGCTTTGCTACATGCCGAAAATAGCAGATCTACAAGCTCACAACGTGTTGCACTGTGACGCGTTGAGAGCTTGTAGATTGGTTAACACCTGCAAACATAAAATGAGTATGACTCATCTTAGTTCTACTAGATCTCTTGTTCACTAGTCCCTCCCTAACATTTGAGTCTAGTTTTATTTGTTGACAAAATTGTCAATATATTTAGTCATAGTTTTAGTCATCATAGCGCTTAGGTTGGGTAAAAAAATCTAAATTGTCAGTGAAGAACATTTCTCATAGTTTTAGTCTACAGAATTAACACTGCTTGAGGGTCTTACATGGTGGTGCAGACGTTGACCAGCATAAACAACATGGCCGCTACGAGCTGCAGCACCGTCAGGCTCAACTTTCGTCCAATCACATTCAACAAGCATATGTTCACTGGGATAACTGCGGAGAGAGAAAGAGGGGGAGTGAGGAGGGGGTTCAGTTATTCCTCTTGGACATGGCAACGTTTTAACCCCCACCCCTCACTCACGTGCAACCTCCCCGAGGCAGCTGATGAGGAGCGTGTTGTAGTCGTTGGTTCCAAAGGGGATGCAGTAGCACAGCCCGTCCTCGTGGCGGTGTTTGACCTGGTGGTCCGCATCAGCGTCCGTTATACACAACAGGTTTTTCTCCAGAAGTTCTGAGCTGCTCAGCACAGAGCCATAGTAGGAAAAGGAAGCCACAAACCTAACATGCAGGCACAAGAACACACAAGCGTCCAAGAAAATGCACAAATGTGAGCACATAAACACATGCATAAACACATACACAGACAAGCATTCTCTATAGATTTATAGAGATACCAATATGCAATATGTTATTCAATTAGCTTTAACGATAATAACAATAATCATCATTCTATTAATTCACAAAGCCTGTTTGTGTGTGTGTATATCTGTCTGTGTGTTCATTTGTGCCACGGTGCCAATTTAAGTGGCAGCGTGTGCAATGGAACAGAAACTAGAGCTGTGGTCATAGTGAAGAAAGCGAACAAAATGCGATGTGAGTGGAGCTGACAACGGGTACAACAAGTACATCAGACTTGCCAACGTGTATTGCATCGTTCCCGACTTGCATGGCGCCGGTCTTGTAAAAATTATAATAATAGTCTATAATAAACTACATTACATGTGGTAGGAGCATTACCATGTGTACCACAGTATTACAGATGTCCTTCTCCATGCTGGACTGACAAGGATACGCCAGTTGCCCCTATCAGCCTAAAACACACATATGATACACAACAGGGATGGGGTCATCAAACACATAAAACCCAAAAGTATATACAAGTAAACGGCATGTATATTTATTCTTTTCACTGGGAGGAGGCCCCGGGGCAGACCAAGGACCAGATGGGGGATTATATCTCCATGGCACACCTCGGAACGCCTCGAGATCCCCCAGGATGAAGCGGATAATGTTGCCCGGGAAAGGGATATCTGTAGATCGTTGCTGGAACTGTTGCCCCGCAACCCAACTTCGGATAAGCGGTTGAAGATGGATGGATGGGTAATTTACATTATTTAGATAGATTTATGCTGATTACTTGTCCACCACAGATGCTACGGACATGTTATTTACTTTTTTTTTAAAGATGCGTCTTCTAAAATGCCTAAAGACACTCCTGACCTTACTGTAGCTTTTCCACCCACCCCACATTCCTGTGCTAGGAGGATAAGATGGAGACATTGACCCGTCCTTGACACAGTCAAAGACATATTCATGGACCAGTGTACAGTATAATATACTGTATAATAAACATATTTGTTCAAATCTTTAGCAAGTTGTGTGTTCTTTCTGTTGCTAGCAGCCATTGCAAGAATACTGTTGTACACAAACACAAAAGCACATGGATACTGATGGGCGGTGATTAGGAGGGTGAAACCGGAGAACAATGTGGCCAACGACCAACCAAAACCACAAACCGCAAATGTTGTCTGCATGTTAATGTCACAAGCTGAAAACGCATACAAACACAGCTGTTTTTGTAATGTAATTCTATCGGCTGGAATAAAAAGCTTCTTCAACATTCGAACTGAGTTAATATGGAAAAAATTTTTTTTTTAAATGTATGTATTAAGCTCATTTGTGGCTTTTCACTACCCGCAAATTGTGTCTCTCTCTCAATCTGTTGGAAGGGGTTGCAATATATAACCAGAAGAATTTTAATGTTATACAAGCAAATATACTACAACAATATGCTGAAATCATCTATATATTAACTTACCGCCACAGGTTCTACCAGCCGTCCAGGTGGAAGGGAGGCGTTGTTCATCTTGGCAATCTTCTGGAGGGTCTCCATTGCCGCCTTAACGTTCCCCGCAGACACATTGTAACGTGCCGACTCTGGAATGTACTGCAGAGACAAGCATGCAGACACACAGACACGATGAAGCCAAAGGGTTGGGATTAGGGGTGACAACAGTTAATCAAACCAATTGATTTAATTGATTATATATCATTTAAAAATATATATAATTTCATAAAATAATCAATTAATAATCCATCCCTATTTTGGGCATGTCATTATAGGTGCTATTTCCACTATTTTTCACACAACACACAGACAACGAAGGATAATACAATGCTTCAGTTGTTAATTGATTCGTTGATACATAAGACATAAGAATAATCGACGCTGTTTATTTTTAAGCTTCGATTATTCGACAAGACTAATCGCTAAGAAAATAATCAATAGTTGCAGCCCTAGTAGGGATATGGGAAAATCTGGTGGGTTTGAAGGAAAACAAAGGGGATAGGGGTGTCCTGAGAGAATCCCACCTTGAAAAGAAAGATGAGGATGATACTGGGGGCTACTGATAGGCGGATCATCCACCTCCACCCCAGGGTGGGCACCAGAAGCATGCCTAAGATGATGATCAGCATGGAGCCTACCATCCAAAAGATCTGCAGTGACAGAAACACACAGTCACAGAGACCATCTTTGGCGTCGTTGCCAGATTTTGTGAGAGAAATGAGCAACTAGGTCTAGGAAAACAAGCTCAAAATAAGCGACTAGGACGCATGAGCACTTTAAACCTATATACATCGGCTATTTGAAAATCTACGATCTACAAGCTCACAATGCGTCGCGATGCGTTGTGGGCTTGTAGATCTGCTATTTTCAAAAACTCTTTTTGGAAACATTCTAACAACCCAAATCTGGTACAGGGCTCCCTGGCACAAAACATTTTCAAATGGGGGCTAGGGACAAATATACATATTAATTTGTAATGTTTGCCGTAAAAAAAGATACAAATGGTGGTATCACTACTTACAGAGGCCAGAGGGAGCAAGTAGGCTCTGTACTTAGCAGGGATGAATTCTGTCTTCAAGACAAACCTTAAGTGAGAAAAAAAAAAAGAGTAAAACCAGAAGAGCATGTTTTCAATCAAGATATACTTTGTGTCTCCGTGCGTGCGTAACTGCGACTTGTGAAGGCCAAAGAATTTGAGAAATAGACATGGTTGTTTTATGGATACAAATAGAGTTTTACAATGGAGGAGAAGATTCAGGTGGTTAGGATTATAATTAGACAAGAGGTTAGGTTTAGGGGTCGGAATTATGCCTGATTTATTATTTGCATGCCGGTGTCGTGCCCTGAAAATAGCAGATCTAGAACCTCACTAACGGCAATTTTTGGGGTCAAGGTTAGAAAATTGCTGTCCTAAAATGTTGATGTCCTCACAAGCATAGTAATACAAACGTGTGAGTGTGTGTGTGTGTGTTTGTTTTCTTACCCCTGCGACACTCCAGCCACACCGCAGCCTACCATGCTACGTAGGAATATGAACCAACCATAAGTGGGTGCAAAGGAGGTGAGAACTGAAAAATAGGCACTCCAGATAAAACCAAAGAATACCACCTTGAGAGGAAAAACAAACAGACACATACAATTAGAAAATATGTAAAAACAGAGATATTGAGATTTAAAGACTGGAACCTCCTCTAAAATTCATAGTACTGACCTTCCAGCGTCCGTATTTGTCTGCGATGTACCCGCTCAGCACTCCACACACCATGAACCCCAAAAACACCATCTGTGTGCAATAGTGCAAAGGAAGTTAAAGTAGGCTAATCTGTAGATTACAAGATAATCTGATATAGCATCTAATAATGTGGAAAACACCTCTTAACCATTTTCACCTGGGCATCCCAATTTTTTTTTTGTACGTCGAAGTATAAAATAGGCCTTAACCCATTAAAACCGGGAAAGCATCGGTGTCATTTTAGATTTTTTGCTATATATAGAAACATATGTTTTTTATAACAGTGGTTCTCAAAAATAGCAGATGTACACTACAAGCTCACAGCATGTCACTTCGTGCCCTAAGCTTGTACATCTACATTTCTTTTTAAATCTTCTCTTCTGGGGGTCCCAGGCACAAAATATTTTCAGATGGGGGTGTCCGCGGTCAAACACAAATCATTTTGGGTGTCCTTGGCACAAAAAAAGTTTGAGAACTATTGATTTAGAAGGCATTTGTAGAATCGGTTGCAGTCAGTGACTGGGTAGAAAAGAAACCACTCACCGTGGACACTAGGGCCACCTGCCAGTCTTCCAGACGCCACTCACAGCGGATCTCAGGTGATACCACTGCTAATAGCATAATCTCCATTGCCTCTATTATCTGTACACATTACACACACACACACACACACACACACACACACACAGTCAGACAGAGTAAGAGAAAAGAGTGAGAGATGGAAAAGGAGAGATGGCTATTAGGCTGCAGAGAGTAACACATTTATATTCTAATGAAAACCACCAATCTGGTGAAATGATTGAAAGAGAGCCTCACGTTTGCGCTGCCCATGATAATGAACAGCAGGACGTGGAAGCGACCAAAGCCGATGGTCTCCACAGCATCCTCCACACTGTACGTCTGCTCCACTGGAACACAAACACAACCACCCCATCAGTCTGACAACATCGATGATACCAAGGATAGAAGAATGGAAGAATACATTATGTAAAGCAGTGGTTCTCAACCTGTGGGTGGGTCGGGACCCCCATTGAGGTCCCCACATGATTTTGGGGGGTCCCTAGATGACAGTGAAGTGACCATTTAAGGACTTTTAAGACCTTTTAAATACCTCAAAAAAAGAAAGAAAGAAAAAGACCATTACTGCATCAAAAGTAATCAACAAACTATACTATAAAGACTGGTCGAACAATGGCCAAATTGTATGAGGCAACATTTTTGAAAATAGCAGATCTACAAGCTCACAACGCCTCGCAAGTTGTGAGCTTGTAGATCTACTATTTTCACAATATTTATCTGTGGAACTGAGTAACAGTAAATGTAAAGCCTCAACTCCTACAATTCCAAGTGTCTGTCAGGGTGGGGGGTCCCCAGTTCAAATATGATTATTTTGGGGGTCACGGCCTGAAAAGGTTGAGAACCACTGAAAGATCTATGTGAAAGGGACTCACCATTCTCGCTTCTGACCTCTTGTGACGATGGTGTCCTGCAGTGAGGGTTCTGCTCCAACTCCACGTCCAACTCCTGAAGCTGGATAGCGTTTACCAGCTGCGTCTTCATATAGTCCCCCATACTACAAGGTTCCATCATCTTTGATGGAACTTTGTGTAGGCTATTCATTCACAAATATAAACAAAAAGAAAGGAGGAAAAAAAGTCAGCTAGTAAGTAACTCTAGTCTAAAATGTGTGAATAAATAAACGGATGGATAAATCAAAATTACTAAAATGAGACTTTATTTACATTTCTGTCATACCTTTCTGTGAAAAATGGGATGAATGTATTATAAAAAATGTAAATGAGAAGTACAAAAACATATGGCAGTCACTAATCTTCAGTTATGAACTCAGAGAATAAAATTTGTTTAAACCACTGCACTTTGAGCTCAGTGGTTTTTAAGCGTTTAACCAGTGGTCCAATCCAATCCAATCCACTTTATTTATATAGCACATTTTAAAACTTGTTCAGGGTTAACAAAGTGCTGTACAGAAAAAAGAAAAAAAAAACACTGGGAAAGTAAAAAAAAACACAGAGACAAAACAAAACACAGAAGCAAAAAAAAGAGACATCACTGAAAATACGACGCAGCCGCGTCAGCAGACAGTGAGACAACATAGACCACAGAAACACTCAAACAGGGTCAAACGCCAAAGCATAAAGGTGGGACTTAAGGCGAGATTTAAAAGTATCGATGGTGGGGGCCAGTTTAATATTGGAGAAGGCTCGTCACCTCTGGTTTTCAAATCTGAATTTGGGACCTCAAGTTTCAACTGGCCTGCAGACCGTAGTGACCTAGGGGGGTTATACACCTCTAGGAGTTCAGATAAATACTGAGGTGCCAGGCCATTCAGTGATTTAAAAACAAACAATAAAATCTCAAAATCAATTCTGAAGCGAACTGGGAGCCAGTGAAGTGAAGCCAGAATCGGTGTAATGTGGTCATGCTTGCGGGTTCCCGTTAGGAGACGTGCCGCAGCGTTTTGGACTAGCTGTAAACGTGCAATGGAGGCTTTGTTTAAGCCAACATAAAGTGCATTACAGTAGTCCAAGCGTGTGGTGATAAAAGCATGAATGGCACGCTCAAAATCATTAAAAGAAAGTACAGACTTGATTTGGGCGAGCAGCCTTAGATGATAAAAGCTGGCCCTTACCACAGCATTTATCTGTTTATCAAGTTTGAGCACATTGTCAAATTTGACACCAAGATTTGAGACAACGGATTTAACATAAGGCTGCAGGGAACCAAGGTCAGAGGGAACAACACCAGGACCACTAGGCCCAAATACTATGACCTCTGTTTTACTCTCATTTACACTTAGAAAGTTAAGAGCCATCCAAGCCTTAATGTCGTTTAGACAGTCAAAAAGAGGTGTCAGGGAGCTGTTGCTATGCTTTTTTAAGGGCATATAGATTTGAGAATCATCAGCATAAAGGTGATAGGAGATGCCATGTTTCTTAAAAATTAATCCCAGGGGGAGAAGATATAGGGAGAAAGGTTTTGGCCCAAGGATCGAGCCCTGAGGGACTCCGGACGACAGGGGGGTGGAAGATGATACAAAATCTCCCAAATTTGACTGAAAAGCATCTCTCGGATAGATAGGATGAAAACCAATCTAAAGCAGTGTCCCTGACACCAACACAATGCTCTAATCGGGAAATTAGAGTTTTGTGATCCAAAGTATCAAAAGCAGAAGATAAATCCAGCAGCAGCAGAATTTCAGAGTCACCAGAGTCAGTGGTCCTTAACACATCATTAAAAACCCTCAGCAGCAATGCTGACTCAGTGCTATGAAACGCTTTAAACCCAGATTGAAAAATGTCAAAAATGCTGTGTACCTGCAGAAAGGACTGTAATTGTGATAACATTTTTTTCAAGGATATTTGAAATGAATGGAAGCTTTGAAATAGGTCTGTAATTTGCTAGAACAGAGGTTTAACCAGTGGTGGAAAAGGTACTCACATATCTACTTAAGTAAAAGTATCAATACTGCAATGTAGAAATACCCTGTTACAAGTAAAAGTCTGGAATTCAACACACATGTATGTAACTACTACATACACAAAACATTTGCAGATTTTAGCCTATGTATCTATTCTGGAGCGCTCCTCACGGCAGTCAACAAAGCTGGTTATTGCGGGACATTTGAAAGGAGCTTATCAAGATGTACTTACACACGATTGATTGTTCTTCAGTCTTGAACTCACGCTGCATTTACCGTCCAGTCTCGTAAATGTTTAAAGGTAATTGTACATCAGAGAGAGAGGTAACGTTAGAGCAGTTGTTGTCACTCAGCCGGTGCGAGAATGTTTGTAATGCTCGTCAGGTTGAGGAGGAACAGGTGTATCAGGAAGTGACACTCAACCTGAAACCTGAGACTAGACTCAGCCCCCTATTGGACCCGCCTAACAACACACAGAGAGAGAGAGAGAGAGAGAGAGAGAGAGAGAGAGAGAGAGAGAGAGAGAGAGAGAGAATTGAAAGTATTGAAAAGGGTTGTCCCTAAAAAAAAGAATCTCCACTATCTAAGTAAGGCAGAAAAGCACCCAAAAATGTAATATATCTGAAACAGTTATGTAGGCCTACATTGTTAGATATTTTTTATAATAATCATTTGTCTAGTGTCATAACTGTCCCAATGTCACGTTCATATAAAATGTCTAACTCTGCCATCATATCATATTTTAGTGTGCCATCTTGGCATAACTCAAGTTTGCCTACCAGTCTTATGTTTTATTATATTCGAGGTTGGACAAAACTAATCCTAGTATCAGTTCTCTCCTTTCCTCTAGAGACTGCATGTGTTTTGAGCTGTACAGAGCGCAGGCCCTCCGAGGTCACTGATTATCTATGGAGGAATACAATAACAGCTCATTGGAGTTAACTTGACCATCTATGACAAAGCAACAACACCTCCAGCGACGCCGGTCAGAGCCGAGGTCAACGTGTTGTTTGAGACATTTGGACGCTGTTTGTCCAAGATAAACTGTCACACCATCAGCTTGCCATCTTCTCTCTCAACCTACGAGCGAGGCTCCTCATGGCCAAATGTCATCGTCAGAGCTGATAACAACAACTTCATTTGTGTATAACTGTTGTGGTCATTGACTGTTTAGTCAGAGAGATATTTTTGCTGTACGGTGCCTTGTGTATTGATTCTCCCTCTTAATACAATGTCAACTTTTTAATTTGAGAACCGGCCTGTGTCTGTCTTTGATTTCGTCTCATCCTTTTTACACTGGGTTTTCAGCTGTTTAACTACAATTAGTTTTAATTACTGTAACATAGAGCAGGATTTACGATCCTTATCAGCTCCCTTATCAGCTCTATCATACATAAAGGCATTTGTACAGTATACAACAAGTGTGTTGGTCTGTGTCTGCCTGTCCAGAAATGTGTTTTCTTTTGCCTACAGTGACCCTCCTATTTACACAAGTAAACATTAGCCTGCCCTACAGCTATGAGAATGCCCGTAGGTGTGTAAACATTCAAACAAAAGTTGCCCAAAGCGTGTAAACATTCCATCTCTCAGTCATCATCGTCCCATGACTTTTTTGGAAAAAGCCATGGAGGCAGCAATACAACTGTTAAATGAGATTGTTGCTGTCACTATAACTAATACCTGATTTATATTTCCTCATACAACATAACAGAAACAGCCGATCTACAATTGTAGATCCGCTATTTTCGGTAGGCCTACACACCACCATTGTACGATGAAGCATAAATCAGGCTTACATTTCTACTAAAGTGGTAATGGCCATGAATCCATGAATCCACTGACACCAAATTCATTATTTAACACATCTTCTTTAATGTTTGTTGATCACATCTTTCAGACTTAAAACACCACAGGGTTGCAGCTCACCAGAGGAGAGGGAGAACAAAATATATATAGAGAGAGAGAGAGAGAGAGAGAGAGAGAGAGAGAGAGAGAGAGAGAGAGGGGGGGGGGGGGGTAGTGAATATAATGGGTCCTGTCAGTCAGACAGACAATACAGACTTGGATTAGTTGGAAAGCTAGTTTGGGAACATACATTGTGGCTGCTCTTGAACCTGCCTCTGGACCAAAACCTACTGGTAGTGTGCCACAGGCTTAGGTACTGACAATAAAAGAGTATGCTATTTTGAAAGTAATAGTGTGATGCCGATTTCCTGTGAGGGCACCACACTGACCCAGATCCAAGGCCTGCTGGGTTCAATACCAGTGTGCTGAGGGGCAACTCCATATCGGTCCTGGTTGGATACTCGCAGAGGACCATGGATCTAGAAAACACAAAACTGTGAAACGCAGGTCTAGAAAACACATAGATATCTAGGAAACATTCAGGAGATGCTGATGGCTGCACAGCAGCAGCTGGCAATCCAGTGTTTGATGTGAGAAGAGAATTATTCTCTATTCAGTCAGGTTTACCGATGTCCGTAGTGTGTTCATGATGGCAGTGTGTGACTACTACATGTGTTTGTGTGCGTGATTGCATGTGTGTATGTTGTAGGTCAGGTCACCCCCTCCTCACATGTATTCCAAGGGTGTGACAGTGTGAGTTAATCGATGTAGACACACCTCAGTCCTCTGTGCATATAGGAACAGAGGGGCTTGTCATTGTCATAGCACCATTACGATTCTGTAGGCTGTCACACACTTGTGACATTACAAGTGTAGTCCTACAACTTGACTGACAGGTGCTAGGTCCAATCAGAAAGTTATTTGCTCCGACGGGGGAAGAGTTCTGGTTCTCTATTGGTCCATGGGAGGGATATATCTTAGCCTCCTTTGCTGGATGTGATTTTCTTCGTCCGTTCGATAATAGTGATCACAAATAAAATATTATAATGTTTTCTATACAACACCATACCCACTTTCATTTATATAGTATAATAGACATTTTCATTTAAGATTCAAAAATATCATTTGAAAATGCAAAACAAGAGAAACAATGATGTTTTACATAGTGTATCTTTTTTTCTACCATTTGATTATCACAATGTACTCTGTGCTTGGATGGAACAATGGTTGGATGGCACTGTAACATTACTCACTCTTTGCTCACTCTTGACTTAAATGTGGAACAACTCATCACTTTTTTAAAACTTGTTTTAAAACTTTTTTTTTATAGCAGCATGCCTGAGAACAACATTAACTGGCACATCACGAGTAGCTAAAGCCACAAACTTAGTCGAACATGCTGTAGAAAGAGCAAAGAGCTGGAACAGGCAAACCTTCTTTCCTCCTCCATGGACCTAGGCATTAACATACTGACCAAATTCATTAAAACCACGACAGAGAAAATAGTCATATCAGAGATGGGAACCAGGCAGCCATGCATCCAAACAACCAGCAGATGGAAACAGAGAGCACTTCATTGTCATGAGACCTAGCAAATACAATTCAATAAACCTGACCAACCTCATACCATTGCCTCTTTTTGTTGAAGGCAAGCAACATAGCATGTTGATCTCTCTATGTATACACAGTCAAATCTGGAGTGTTCATTTAACTTTGTACTTTTTTGTGTGAATAAAATGTACTTGATCTGTATGGTAGAGCATGTTATACAATATAACTAACACAACTGCAGTGATTGATCCCTGCTGCTCTTCTATTGAGAAATTTAGATCCAGTGGTCAGGTAGGACTAATGGTTAACAAGAGGTATTGCACAAAGCTCAAAGCATTATATCTACCCTACCTAAACAGCCCCTTACTGTTTGACTGTCTTAGCTCAGCAGTTGCGGTAGAAATGTTGGCGCTCGCGTAGGAGAGCCGGTATTGGATCCCTGGTAAGACACCCATTTTACATATTTCGGGTTTAAATGAACACACCGGATTTTACCGCATAACTTCATGTTATTCAGGAAAAAGTGCAACAGAATAAGCTAGGCAAGAGAACAGCAATTCAACAGTGCTTGGACATAGCAGCGATAACTAATCACAGAACCTTTCACAGAAGACTGCCTTTTCTACAAAACATGCTTTTCACTCTATCAAGTCAACTCACTATTTTTACCCCAATCATTCCTAATCTACCTTATATTTATGGTTGTAATGCATGAGTGGATTCCCAGCTCCTTAACTTCAGAAACACTCAATTCCAATTATCATTTTTTTACTTACTCAGTCACCTGGTATAGTAAGTTACGGTGAGTGTTCTGCCCCCAAGGGATGGATGCTACACATTAGTGATGGACGCATGTGTTAACCCCAAACCATTTGTAGCCTTTTGGGAGTGAGTGAGTGAAAAGCAGTGTATAAATGCAATGCATCATCAATCATTATATGTATATTTTCTTTTCATTACTGTCAATATATGAACACACGAGCGAGCAGCTATGCTAATAAGCAACGTCTCCACGGCGATAAACAAAACACTGCCAGCTCAAAATTGACAGCAAGCTCAAACACAAGAGGAATACAACCATAAAACAGTATTTTGGTCTTTTTTTTGGGGGGGATGAAAATAAAGGATTTAAAGTATACTTTCATATATAGCAATAAAAAATAAGTAACATCTCAATACTCCGATAATAACTCTTACATTGATATTGTGCTCATTAGGATTTCTATCTTTTTACATATATTTATATTAATCTTTATAGCTATTTATGTAGATTTATTTTGTTTTTGTTGTCATTGTATTTAAGTCCCCATGCCCTAGGAACTACACTATACCTCCAACTGTCTACAGTGCAAGACCTCACCAATATGGTTGAATGGAGACCTCACCATCGTGGCTGATGAATGTTTGCTGAAGGCAATGTGTGGTAGATGGCAGGACACTGTATGAGGTTGACAGTTAGCACCACGGACGGTCAGGAGGGGATGTGAGCCCACTCCAGGAAGCACTTGAATGGAATAGTGAAAGGAGTGAAACATTGAACTGTAGAATAAGGAACCTTTGACACAGAGAAGAGATAGACAGAGGACACCCTGTAAAGTACCGAGAGGTCGTCAAGTTGGGAAACAGCGTCATTATTATTATTATTTTTTCTCAGACTTGGGATAGTGGTCCAGGCTATTTTGGGGCGCAGTGGTTCAGACTTGTCCTGTCCGATTCACAGATAACCGTCCACAGATTGTTTGGATTGATTTATCTGTATGGATACAGTAGTGTTTCAATCCAATTCTGACTTGATTCAGAATGGTTAAGGGGTAATGGTCGGAAAAACTCAGGTCTGCGTGCTGGGGCAGTCCTGATTCACAGAGGCCCAGAGTGTGTTCTACGGGTAAGCCACAGCGGCCTGTTTCTGGGCCAGGCGTCTTAGCTCCTCCCTGATGGCCTTGATGAGAGAGGCGGAGCTGTGGGCAGAGGGCGAGGCATCCTCTGGGGGGTACTCTGGGGTCGGGGAGGTGAGGAGCAGAGGAGGAGCCGAGGGGTCCCGCAGCGAGGAGCTGGGCATCTGGAACACAGATGAAGAGGAGAACTCTGGAAACGACAGCACCTGGAGAGAGAGAGAGAGAGAGAGAGAGAGAGAGAGAGAGAGAGAAAGGAGGACAACAAAGGTTGGACAAAAAACCTTTCTACTGCAACACAAACCCTTGTTTGGATAAACAGTGGGGAACTCAATTGGGTTAAGGGACTCACACTTTCTCTGCTGGCTCCTGGTCTGGACAGATCCTGGTCTGAGTGCTGATGGTTCCAGCTGGAGCCGGTGGGGCCAGAAACGCTGCGGCCCACCCCAGGGTACGCACTGATCTGACTGGACAAGCCCACCTGGGTCAGGTGGTGGAGCTGGGCACCTGGAGAATGCATATTCACCATGGAGACAAATCACTGCATGTACACTCAATGCACACTCTTCGGGTCAATTTAATGTTTTGCATGACAAGTCACGTGCCTCTGGAAACTCATTCACAGAGAGGGTGACAAAATCTCCTTTGATCAAACTAGTAGAGCAGATAATAGGAACAACCGTTCATTTTGTGATTCAAGCGTGAAATTTGGTGTGAACATTCCTCTGGGTCAACGCTTTGACTTTTTAAACCTAGCCATCCAAAAATCCAGTCACTTTTCAAGAAGGCAGCCGAATTAAAAAGTCATATCTATATTTCTTGCACATTGTAGGAAATATTTCACCATTATAGATATATAGATATTGTTTTGTTTGTTATTTTAAGTTTTTTATTTTAACTGACTGACAGAGATTTGTGGAATTTATAGTTAGATGTTGCTACCTTGCTGTAGCCCAGGTCTCCCTTCTAAAAGAGATTACGGTATTAATGTCAATGGGCAATGCCATAAGTTTCAGAGGGGTTTTTAAACTGTTCTGCCATGGGGTGGACGAGAGAAGAAATGGGGTATAATCCTCAAGGAAGAGTATATCAACAGGCAGCCAGAGTCATGAAGAAAGTAGGCAGGAGTAAAAGGAGATGAGTGGTAAGGGTAAGAGAGAGGTGGCGAGGGCTAAGGAAAAGAGTATGAGAATTTGTATGTGAGGTTGGACACCAAGGAGGGAGAAAAGGATTTGTAACGATTGGCTAGACACTCAGAGTCACTGAGATGGAAAGGATGTGCAACAGGTTAAGGTGATATAGGATAGAGATGGAAAGTTCTAGCAAGCGAAGCCAGTGTGTTGAGAAGATAGAAGGGGTACTTTGAGGGAACGTAAAGTATGTGTCAGGAGTTATTTGTGACAGAAGGGTACCAGTGAGAGGGAAGATGACGGTAGTGAGACCAGCCATGCTGTACGGCTTGGAAACGATCGCACTGATAAAAAGACAGGAGGCACAGCTGGAGGTAGTAGAACTGATGACGCTATGATTCTCATTAGGAGTGACAAGGAAGGACATCATCAGAAATGACTAAATGAGAGGGTCAGCCCAGGTTAGAAGGCTTGGGGATAAAGCAAGAGAGGCGAGGTTGAGATGGTTTGGACATGTGAAAAGTAGGAATGAGAGGTACATTGGGAGAAGGATGCTAAAGATGTACTGTAGCTGCCAGGTAAGAGGAGAAGAGGAAGGCCAAAGAGGAGGTTTAAGGATGCGGTGAGAAACGACATAAAGGTGGCAGGAGTCCAGCCTGGTCACCAGAGAAAAGGTTGTTACTGCATGTGCAGTCACGAGGAAGGCGCAGAGAACAGAACCAAATGGAAAAAATAGAATACATTTTCAGAAGTTTTTTTTTTCTTTAATCCCTGAGTTTGCCTGTGAGCACAGTTGTATGACGTATTTTAATTCTGATTATAAATGGTTCAAAAACATGCTATGGGAGTGCTAGTTGGTGATTTGGTGATTGACCTCACAAAAGTAGCCTATAGGCAATATGCTGAAAAGCAAAAAAAAAAAGTCTTATTTTGGCAGCCATCTTAACACATCGACCGCCAGAGGTTAATCTCATAATGTACTCACCAGTGCCACGGTGTTATTGTTGTTTTTTTGTTTTTTTCATGTCGCCATAGATCTTGTTAAAATCCTTAAGATTGAGCCGTACACGGTCTGTTTACTTCGGCGACATCTCACTGTATCTCCCAGTGAAAACCACGTGTCAAACGGGGCATCCATGTTGTAGTTAGAGCGGATTACGTTAAACAGTTATATGCGAGGAGAAAAAACTACAGGAAGAGAATTGAGTTTCAGTTTCGTCTGTAGAACGAGGGCGGACGTGATCGTCAAAACCGGATCCCAAATAATTATGTTTCCGGTCATCAAACCGGAAACGGAAGTGGATCAAAAAAATTCCGAAAGTGCACCCGGAAATTTTTAGCGCGAAAAGACCGTGGACCGTAGGGCTACGGTCTCGGCGCTTAACAGTTGGATTTAACGGACCGTAGGACTACGTTCTTGGCGGTTAATGTGTTAAAATAAATGGCTGCCATCTTTGATTTATGATTGGCCTGGTTTCCTAAATCGAAGAGTGACCTCCAAAGATGATTTGTACCAAATTTTCCGCTTGTATCACCATTTGAACGATTCTCCCAAAATATTGCTGTTATCCGCTGCACTGAAATTTAATTCATGAAGAAACATATTGACATTTCGGCCCCTCTGGACCTTCATCAAGAGACACTCGAATAAAATTTATGCTGCTGAGCAAGAGCAGTGTGCAGGATTTTTCTACATGAATATTTCTTCATGAATGGTCACTTGTTAATGTCCAATGCACCTGCATCTGAACTAAGTGGATGTGGAACATTTCCTTTGCAAATTATTGAGCACATACAATATACCACACAACTGATATCAGACCTAATGATTTGACAGATAAGTTTCATAGCATCCTACCTGTGCTGCCACCCACTGGGCGTGGTCTGGAGGAGGAGGGAGGGTCATCATACTGCCCCCTGCTGGAATACACTGACTCCTGCAGCTGCTCACTAGCAGACACATAACCACCTGGCCCCAAGCCTTCCCTACAAAACATACATCATCCATGTAAAAATCAACTGTGGCCTTAGTTGAGCCACGATGTGAATGGCAAACTATGTATGTCCATACATTAACATCATGTTTACGTGATCTCTAACTCAATATCTGACATACAGTATGGTGCAATGTGGTCCATGGTTAAGGTCAATTATTGATTATCGTGCATGACTTCTGAACTATTCATCAACAAAGCTTGTCTCAAGCCATTCTTTAGGACATGCATGGGCAACTGGCGGCCCGGGGGCCACATGCGGCCCCCACCTTCACTTAATGCGTCCCGCAGGTTAATATCGGAATACTGATATATTATTGATTTCAGCTGTTACAATTCCAAACATGCGAACATCACCCGCTTAAATATTAGTAGCTTAATGACTAGTATTAAAATTCTATTGTATTTTTTTCTGTCCAATGTATTTGTATTTAGGTTCATAAAGTTAACATAAGTATAACTAAATGCATTTGAAATTAAATAAAAATGTTACTTTTCAGGATTCCAATTAAAAAATAGCACAAAAAAAAATCTGGATTCCAATTCAAAAGAAGCAAAAGTAGCGGATCTACAAGCTCAAAACGCGTCGCACAGCGACGCGTTTTGAGCTTGTAGATCGGCTACTTTCGCTACTTTTGTGTGACATAAAATGGCGGAAAAATATGCAATGTGGCCCTCTGGAGTGAGAGTGGAAATATAGTGGCCCTCTCCATCATCAAAGTTGCATCACCCCTGCTTTAGGAGATGATGTCATCTGGTGATGAGCCACACTGCTCACAAGTTCAACTATGCGTTTCACTCTCACATCAAACGCAAAGTCACTCACCTGTCTAAGAGGCCTTGAACTGAACTGGGAGACATTCCTAACTCTGCGTACCTCTGGAGAGGAGGGAGAGAATCGAATGAGGAACAAATCCTGACAGGGAATTCAGACATACAAGGAAGGACCGTGACTTGAACGGCAGGGAGGATTGAGAGTCAAGACGGTACTCACCGCAGAGAAGGGACTGTGCGAGGGGGCCGCCGGGTAGGACCCCCACTGCCTCCCCGAGGGCCGTGTCTGAGGGGAGGGGCTAGGCAGGGCGGGACTGACTCCTGTCAAGCCGGCGCTGCCCTGGGAGGAGGGCGACACCAGGGCAAAGGCGTCGTCCAACAGAGAGTGCATCTGCTGCCGCGCCTCCTCAATAGACGGTTGAGGGGGCATGTAGGGGGGCGGAGGAGGGGCGTCAAACACCTCATCGTTAGGTGAGGGGCTGCCGTGGTCAGGGGGTAGGTCAGGGTCAGACTGTCAGAGAGAAGAGGCAGAGTTAGTGTGCGTGTATGTGAGTGTCTGTGTGTACATGTATTTGTGTATGCGGGGGTGTTTAGTGTGTTTAGTGTGTTTAGTGTGTGGGTGTGTGTGTGTGCAGGTGCAGGTGCAGGTGCAGGTGCAGGTGCAGGTGCAGGTGCAGGTGCAGGTGCAGGTGCAGGTGCAGGTGCAGGTGCAGGTGCAGGTGCAGGTGCAGGTGCAGGTGCAGGTGCAGGTGCAGGTGCAGGTGCAGGTGCAGGTGCAGGTGCAGGTGCATTTGTGTTTGTATGCATGTGTGCATACTATACTACGTGCGGCAAGCCACTGAAGCTGTGAATGAACAGCATACATCTCACCATATATGCCACGTTGTTGAGTCCGGGGTATTTCCTGTAGGTGGCGCTCTGGTCGGTGAGTAACCTATCTCTGTCTGTGTCGGGAAGACTGCCGTTCCCTGGCTGTCCTCTTCGCACCCGAGGGGAGCGCCTCCCTCTGGAGATACACAAAACAAAAATCGAATGGAATCAAAGGTAATTTCTCAAGTGAACGATATGGCACAGTAGCTGTTTTTTTTAAGCTGGTAATGAAATGGTTGATGTAAAACACTGCTCCCATAGTGAGTATCTATAGAGACACAAGTCTACGAGAAATAATTAATAAATATATAAAAAAAGGAAAAGGTATTAAAGCAAATATACTGTAGGTAATGGAAACTTTTCTGTCCATGTCATGGGATCTTTAAGCTGAATCATCCTGTGAGTCTGTGTGACCTCTCACCTCTTCCTGGAGTCGTTGGGGGTCGGAGGTGAGGAGACGTCTGTCTGTAGGATGCAGTCCATGTGGTCATGGGCGGAGCTGTAGAGACGCTGGGCTGCTCCTCCCGGCACCGGCCCATCGCCGAACGCATCCAAGATGTCATCCATGGAGGGGAACTCACACTGGCCCCTCCTCTTTGCCCGCTGGCGCAGTTTGTTCCTGTGGTGCTCAATCTCTGACTTGTGCCTCAGGGCAACCTGCAGGTACACACAAATATGCAAATATTTGTAATAATAAAAATGATAATGATAATAATCTTTATTTATATACACTTCTTATACAAAAGAGTGCAGCTCAAGTTACTTTGCATAAAAAAAGACGAGGAGGAGACATGCGGTTGTCTACACCCTCCTCAAGATCAACCAGTACAGGTCAGCAGTGAACTCGGAATTGACATAATGACAAAGAATTGGGAGAACATTTTAAAGAATGGTTAAAGATAATGAAAAATAGTATAGTAAGTTGATAAAGTATTGTAACAATTAAAAATAATTAACAATAAATGAAATTGGAGCAAAGATAAGATCAAATGTTAGGTGGTACATGGTACAGTGAGTACACTACATGAATCAATATGCTTCCCCCACCTCGGTATTGACCCTCTCGGTGAGCGTGGGGCTGGGCTGGGACTGGCTGTGTGTCGGTGGGCTGGGCCGTGGCTGCATGGCGATGAGCTGGACCTTGTTGGCCTGGCGACGCGTGCCGTCCGACGAGCCGCGCGACAGACGGTCTACGTGGTCAAAGATGGAGGAGGAGGAGAGCAGCTCGTCCGGACCGCTACCTGAAGGAGGAACTAGAGGAAGGGATGAGAAGATTGAGAAAGTGGGGAGTTGCATGCATTGGAAAAGAGTGTCGTCGTTATCACATAATACTGAGTTCAAAAACTGTGTAAACATACCAATCTTGTTGCGGCCTGTGGTCCAGAATAAAAGAGAGGAAGAAAGACATAATAATGAAAAACTCTGACAAAGGAACACAGATAAAGGCAGACACAAAGTTCAAGGTCCAGAGTGACACCATTATTTTCCTCTTGAAACACTCTATCCCTCCATCCATCCTTCCTCTCATCCCTCTGGCTCTCTGATCTAAGACGGCATCTTTCCCCCCCTTCCCTCCTGTCGTTTCTCTTCTCGCTTCGTTCCTCTTCCTTTAATCAGCGGTTCCTACTGCTGAGTCAGTTATTCATCTCAAGGGCACATGCACAGGCCATCAGTACAAATTCACACGTGTGACCGTGCACACTCAAGGACATACATGGATACTGAGTCGCTGTTGCACCTATGCTTTCTCCCCCTTTTGCTTTTGAATCACAAAAACAGTGTGATGTAGTCTCTCTGTCTCTCTCTCTCTCTCTCTTACACACACACACACACACACACACACACACACACACACACACACACACACACACACACACACACACACACACACACACACACACACACACACACACACACACACACACACACACACACACACACACACACACTTCTAATCATCATTACTCATGAGCACTCTCCTCCAATTATCCTTGACATTTCAACATGCACCTCACACATGCACATTCAGAGAACTCATTGAGATGAGACGGCGTCTCTTGCCATTTTTGGGTGTCTTTCGGTGCTGTTTTCCCTCACTAGGCGTGGCTACAGGTCGGGTGCTTTCTTCTGCTGATTCTCTGCCACTTGACTGGTCGCTGCCTAACGAGTCCCCATCTGATGGACTGAGTCTGGCCAATAAAAAAGAGCACAATTGTGTACTGTAAGCACACAGTATCTTGCATGTCTTGTGTATGAATTCTAACAGGGTTCGATTTGTAAAAAAAAGGGGTATTTTCTTTACTCTCTTAAGCCCTATATACTTCGTCCTACAACAAGCAGCGAAAATAGCCGATGTACAAACTCACAACACGTTGCGAGCTTGTAGAAGTGCTATTTTTGATATTATCGAACATAAATATCAAACATATCAGACGGTCTACATTTACCAAAGGAAATTTATGTAAATTATTTAATTCAGTGTGACCCCAAGCAGGGATAACACATTTCCTCACCGGCAATAAAAAATGTATGACCAGATTTCAAAAGCAGTGGTATGGATTTCCCCCCCATCCCCCATAGCAAATCAAACCCTGAATGTGAATCTCATAATATGCATATGTATATGTTCTGTATGTTATGTATCAAACTTTGTAGTTTTATTCTCATTTATTTTAAATAAAAAAATTATATAAATCAAATCAAATTATGAATAATAATAATAATTATTATTATTATCATTATATACTGTATATGGTTAAGTTGTCTCTATGTAAGTATAAGCTGTGTCTGAAGTGCATATTGCTGACCTTCCCCTGCGACGGCTGGTTCGAGCTGCCTTGGTGGAGGAGCCTTTGGATTTGGGAGTGTTCAAGTCCCCGCCATCAGAGGGCGTGGCCTCCTTGACAGGAACAGGAAGGGAGCCGGGTTCCTGGATGACCATGATGTCATCTTTACTGTGCTGGCCTAGATGCAGCTTGGCAAAGTCAAAACCTTTTACACTGGGAGCTTGCAGCTAAAGAGAGAGAGAGAGAGAAAGAGAGAGAGAGAGAGAGAGAGAGAGAGAGAGAGAGAGAGAGAGAGAGAGAGAGAGAGAGAGAGAGAGAGAGAGAGATGGCATGATGAGTAGCATAGTAGCCCTAGCAGCATAATAAGATGGGCTACAGGTATAGATGAGCGGTAGTTGTTTGGTGTACCTTGCGAGAGGCCCGGTTTGAATCCATGCTGTTAACCATGCGTGTGTATGTTTGTCATTACATTATGATATTGCAGATATTGTCTGCTGGCCATTAGCATTGCCTGTATGTGTTTACAGTATACTTCTGTGTATGCACACACTATATTATCTGCTGTATGCGTAATAATATTTGTATGTACACCGACCGACCATTTCATGTGTCTATGTGTGCGCAAGCATGCATGCCATACATATATGTATCCACGTACGTGTGCATAAAAACAACTGTGTCTATGTGCAACAGGGGAATTCACTTTGCCCAGTAGGAGGACTGCTGTATGCGCTGGGACAGTGGTTGCCAAACATTAGGTCGGCACATATTTTTGGGAAAATATCCAATTTCTTTTACATTTCCATTTTTTTTTAAAAAATTATCCCAAAATATTTTCAAAACGTTGGGTCCCAAGGGAACACTAAATGAATCTTTTGGGTCTCGAGCTGAACATGTTGGGAACCAGTGCAGTAGGGTGTTGATGATGATGAAGTGCAGCTGACCGCTTACCTTCTGTCTCTGCTGGATGGTGTTGATGGCGTCCGGCTGAAACTCCAGCTTCTCGGAGCCGCACAGCTTCCAGTAGAGGATGATGATGATGAAGACAGCCAGCAGGACAGGTACCACCACACCCACGATGAGCCAGATACTGCTGCTCTGGGTCTCAGAGGGCGGCACCGACAGCGTCTCTACAGCTGAACACAGTATCGCTAAATGTCAATGTCCTTCGTTAACTGGGGGTGTGGAACTCAACCCATTAAGACCGGGAAGGGAACGCATCTGTGTGTCATTTTTAGATTTCTTTGGCTATTCAAAAATAGCAGATATACAAGCTCATAGCGCGGCACCGAGTGCCGCGCTATGAGCTTGTAGATTTGATATTTTTGAAAAATCGTGAACATTCGTGGCAAAAGCTTGGATTTTATATATTTTTTAAAGCGAACATTTGTAAGATATTTAGTTCCAGGAACCCCCAGAAGCAAAGATTTGAGTTACAAATGTCTGCCAAAAAAAATATAAAAACTTTTCATGATTTTTCAAACATTTTTGAATAGCCCAACGAAATCTAAAAAATGATGACACAGATGCGTTCCCGGTCTTAAAGAGTTAAACTGAGTGTTAATTTAACTCTGCATTTGGTGCAAATGTAGCCAAATGGATCCATATATCTTATTTTTTGTATATTTATTGTCTTTTTGGTATGGTTAGGGCTGCTATGGTAAATCTCTTAGCTGACATAACCTTTTATTTACAGCTAAAATAGGAACCAGACTCACGTTGGGCTAGTGGCCTCTGGACTCGGTGGCCCAGTACGATGGCAGCTCTCTGAAGGTCAAGGTGGTTGAGGGTGGCAGCAGTAGACTCAGCTGGGACACGTTCTCCTCCCGGTCCCTCCACAAAGTACAGCACTTCCAGGGGGCGCTCTGCGCCTGACAGCCTCGCAACTCGCACCACCTGGGAACAGCGCACATGGAATGTCACAATGTGTAAGAGTGTGGAATTTAAGATGAATTTTAAGATAAGAATGAAGTAAAAACATTGAGAGAGAGAGAGAGAGAGTATTCTATCCTCCGTGACATACAGCTTTCCCATGACAAAAACACAGGTGACTCCAATAAGAGATGAATGAGATTGAATTGAAGAAAGGAAGGGAAAAGCAAATAAATAACAGATCGAAATAATATATACACGTATGTACTGTGTGTCTATGTTGGTGTATGTGTATGAAGTTAAAGTTTAAGTTGTGTATTGTCACATGCTTGCACACACAATACAGTTGGTAGAAACATTGCAGGAAGTGAATTATTCCTCAACGGCGTGGGCATAAGAAAATAAACTAACTTTAAAAGATAAGGCAGTGTGTGTGTGTGTGCGTGTGTGTGTGTGTGTGTGCGTGTGTGTGTGTGTGTGTGTGCGTGCGTGCGTGCGTGCGTGCGTACGTACGTATGTACGTACGTGCGTGAGTGCGGCATGCAATCGTGTGCACATGTGTGCGTGCGGGTGTGATTTGTTGTGTATGTGTGTCACTACGTGCAAAAGTGTGTGTACTAACTGTGTGTACCTGTAAACTGCTGTTGCCCACAAAGGTAGATCTTTTCCCTCGTCGCTTGGTGCTCTCGCCCAGTCCCTCCTCCAGCAACAGCGCCAAGCGTCTCTCCAAGCGAGCTTTGAAGCTCCGCTCCGCTACCATCTGCTCCTGTACACCCAGTAGAACTGAAACACACACACACACACACACACACACACACACACACACACACACACACACACACACACACACACACACACACACACACACACACACAGACACTCAGCTGTAGACCCTACACTCTACAGAAGTGGATTTTATTCCTTATCCAGGGGACATTTTCTAAAAAAAATATCCCTAGTAACTAAATTGATTTAGCACACAGCTACAGTACTACCAGTGTTTTAGGCTATTCAACTAATAGCATTTTATTCAGCCTGCACTACAGTATATTACATTGCAGGGATTTTCGAGATCACAGTAATCATACAGCTTGCAGGCTGATTAGTCCTAGTTGCTGACAACAACAAAAATAATTCTGAACTGCGGTTTAGCATCCACAGCCAGGTCATGATGACCTTACCTGTACGGACCCATGTAGAGCGTAGATGGTGAGATGTATTCAGCTCAGGGTAGTGGAATGCTGTGGAAACAAGGATGCACAGATTACTCAACGAGGTGCGTGGATGCGTATTGTTTTTATATACTTTTTTTCCGTATTTCTTTCAGAACATGTGTGTGAGTGCGTGTGTGTGTTTGTTTAAGAGGGCACGGTGTTCTTACGCTCAGCAACCTGCAGGGTAGGAAAGCCCAAGTAGAAACTGAACTCGACCACAGTGAGGTTCCTGAGGTGTTCGCTGACCTCTGACCCAGGCAGATAGCCCCTCCCATCACGAACTGCAAAGGTGATGTCTACCGGAACCTTTTTCTCACCCCCCGGTGGCCGGATCACACCCATGGTGATATTCAGGAGCTGGAGAGAAGACAAAAGGTTACACTGAGGACTTGTCTGGTTCCGGTTTCCCGATGGGGGGTCTTGAGGGGGGAATGTAGCAGAGTAGCTCTAATATCTCCATTGGCCAGGTGGGAGTCCCCTTTGGCTGAGAGAGGAAGATGTTTGCTTTCCCATGCAGCAGACCAGGGGTATGAATCCAGGTACATGTAGTTGCACATACACAGAAATAGCGGTCTTTGCCTTACTGTATTTCTTATGACATTTTCATGCTTTATTTAGACAGGACAAAACAAGTCTAGGCCAATACTAGCTGACACATTAAACGAATGAGACAACAGCCAGGGCTCCCAATAGTTGAACAAACTCAAACTCACCTGCACAGTGATGTTGCCCAGCTCGTGTGAGCGTCTGCGTGCCTCTGCATAGGCCATCGCTAGCCCCCTCTCCACTCGCTCACTGAAGTTACACACTCGCACGTCCACATGGCTGGGCACGAACTGCAGCACAGAATGGATCTGGTACTTCAGGTCAGGGATGGTGTAGAGAGGGGAAATGGTGGGTATGGGGCCGGAGCTTCTTATTGGACGCAGAGCGTTGATGACGGACATGGCAGTGAAAATCAGTGGTCCCGCTACGACACGGAAGGCAAAGCTAGACGGAGTTCTCAGGAACTGGCGGGAAAAGACAAGAGAGTGGTGCATGGCATTATGAATCATAACAGAAATATTTGCAACCACTATCATTATTTCCAACAATTATTGAATCCAAGCTTTCATGAAGCAAATTACTGACACGATTCCAGTGATTTCAAAGTATACCTGAAGTTCTACTGAGCGGTTGAATTCTTTCTTCAGAATATCTCTGACCTGAGTAAAGCCAGTCGAGGACCCTTTGGAGCTGACTATGGGAGAAAAAACAACAACTTTTTATCAACTATCAATGATATCCATTAAATACACAGGATAACGAAGTTCATAAACAAACGCAAACAAAACAGATTTTGCCAATAAAAAACATACTTTTGTTCACCTACTAGCGTTACCATTACTGGGGAGCTATTGATTTTTATACATAATATAACATGACAACAGCCATTTCATTTACCAACATTAATACGTACCCGGACTAGTTTTATTAACGTTGGCAGAATCTGTTTTGTTTGTGTTTGTTCATATGCTTAAAGTGTGATTTTGAGATGTGTCTCGCCACACAATGATAGTGAATGGAATCGCTACATGTGCTTTCTCGGCCAGGGAGCACAGAAGCAACAGATAAAGCTAATAAACAATATTTGGACTAATATCATGCTCAGGGAAGCTATGCAACCCAAAAGTCACTTTAAAAGCCTGCTGTACACACTGAGCTAAAGAAACAATCATTTCTTTAGTAGTGCTACTAAGCGTACCGTTGTCTTACCTACTCTGACCAGATACATCTCAGGCTTGGTGACATTACACAGGTACTGTCTGGAGGGTGGGGACTGTGCCACTCTGGGGGTGGTGACCGGTGGCACCCGGGTCAAGCTGATCACCGTGATCTGAGTTGTCGTGGTAACAGCTGTTGTGGTGGTGGTGGTGATGGTGGTGGTGGTGGGTTTAGTGGGGGTGGGCCTGTGGGCAATGGGAACCCTTGTTAGAGGCGGCGGCTTTAGCGTGATGGTGCCTGGCTCGGCCGCGTCTCGCCCGGGCGGTCTCTCAGGGCGTTCGGGGCGAGCGGGTGGCCCCGGGGGCGGAGGGGGAGGGGCCCCGCTGGTAGTGTTTGAAGGGGGGCGTGGGATGTATCTGCCCGGGGTAGATGGCCGGTCCTTTGGCCGGGCAGCAGGAGGGGAGGGGGGCGCCCTGACCGTGGGCCTGACCGGTGGCGTGGGGATGCCCTGCCCCCCCGCCAGAGTGGGAGAAAGGGAGAGGGGAGGGGTGGGCCCCACCGAGGGTCTCTTGGGCTCCCGTCCCGGGGGAGGACCTGAGCTAGGGGACGGCGAAGGGGGATGAGTGTGCGTGTGCGCGCGAGTGTGCGTGGTGGTTGGCGTAGGGGTGATGGCCGGTTTGGCGGTCATCTGCTTGACCCGGTCCAGATCCAGCCCGGGGCCTGCTTCCCCATCCCTCCCCCCCTGTGTCCCTCGCTCCTGCTCTCTCTCTCGCTCGCGTGCCAGCAGGTTGGTGTAATACTCCAGGCTGTTCATATCTGGCAGCAGCAACTCAGTGGGTTCCAAAGGCAGCATGTCCTCCAGGTCATAGTCCTCCTCCTCCCAGGCGGGGAACGCGTCCGGCCGGGCCGGGTGGGTGTGAAACCCCACCCTGAACGGGCCGGCGGGGGTGGAGGCGGAGGAGGAGGGAGAGAGGTGCGGGCGGGAGGAGAGCGGGAGCGTGGGCCGGGAGGGGAACGAGGTGTCGTAGGACACCCAGTCGCTGGTGTCGTCGCCGTCCACGTCGTCGTAGGGGTGGCTGGGCAGCGGCGTGGACAGCGCCATGTCCTCCCCGTCCGGCACCATGAAGGAGAGGGTCTCCAGGTAGTCGCCCGAGCCCCAGGCCTCCTCCAGGGAGGGGCCGTGGTCCCAGGGCGGGGGCGGGGTGAGGGTTGGCTGGCTGTGAGGTGGGAGGGGAGGGGGCTGGCTGGGGGACAGTAGGTCTGGGGGCCTCAGCAGCAGATGGATGCCCTGAGCGCCCGAGTCTGGGTCCTCGGCCGAGCCCACACCGCCGTCATTGCCCTGGTAACCGGCTTCTTTGGGTGGGCTGACGCCCGGGTGTCTGGATGAGGAGGATGAAGACGATGAACGGGGTGCGCGATGCGAAGGAGGCTGTGCCGTCCTGTTGAAGTCCAGCCCACCTGAGGAGAGAAAGAGAGAGAAGAGCCACATTGAGCCACACCAGAACACACAAAAAACAAATGTCTGTCTGTCTGTCTGTCTGTCTGTCTGTCTGTCTGTCTGTCTGTCTGTCTGTCTGTCTGTCCACAGCTAATCTAGAAAACTACAAAGCAGATCGCGTTATATTTCGTGTGAACACAGACAGACAGCAGGCGTCATAAGGTCCTCTATTCTCAAGTATTACAAAAATCTGACTATGTCATTTTTTGGGAATTTATAATCGCAGAGCAATCGTCCCTCCAAGCTATGGGATGCGTGTCCCGTGAGGTTATGATGACAGGAACTAGCCAATAGGGTGCCTGTCCATCCAGCTTATGGAATCTACTGTATACTACTAACTAGCCAATTATAACGCTACTGTCCCTCCGGCTTATGGTATGTACTGGTACTCGCCAACAACAGACATGCAATTGACCTTTCTCAAAACCCTGCCCCAAAACGTCTGTGTCTAATCCTACCTTAGTAACCAGTTGCTACTTGAAGAAGGTCCTTCAAGCTTTCAAAAAATTAGGAAACGGTGTGCAAGAGCATGACTCGTCTACAAAGCGGTCCCATTTTTGGATGAGTTTATACCCAGACTGACTTTTTTCATAACCACCACAGAACCGTCCCAAAATAAACTTTTAACCATCCTAAAGTGAATGTAGATCGTTCTTATTTGTTTGTTACTGTAGATTGTTTGTTTCATTGTTTGTTTTATTGCTGGTAAAGTATGCTTGGGCAATCCTTTCTAAATTCATATTGTCATTCGTGGCCACTAGAAGACCTGATTGCCAGGGGACGGCAGGAGTAGGAGGGGTGTGGGTGTCATCATATAAGGTAAAGTATTACCATATGTCATTTTGCTTCATAACCTATTCCATCCACCATGTCTTGCCAACTCAGATGGCTTGCTTGCAGGATGCTAAGTGAAACAAAACAATTCCCTAAAACAATCTGGCTTAGGAATTAGCACCCGTTTACAAACCTGTACAGTTTGATGGCAGTAACAGTAACTAAGGTGGGTGGGGCTTTTGGATTGATTGACACCAAAATATACATTCATAAACATGACACCAAAAGACAAAACCAAATCATGAAGCTTCAGCCCCTTTGACAGTGTTTAGAGTGCTGACATTTACCAATGCATGCATCAAGACGCCCAATACAGCACAGTCTTGAAATCACTATGTGTGTGTATAGTATGGATTGAGAGACCACACTGTCTCTTTTATCTCTCCCTCAATCTCACGCGGATTGTCACATAAGCACACACAGGTCGGTCTCTTTCCTGACACTATTCTGGTATAGTCTGCCACCTTTCAGATATAGCTGTGTTCACTACTTTCCAGTTTCACACTGTCAACTTTTGTAGCCGTAATGACATTACACCGCTTAAGGCTAAAACACACTGGCTGCGAATGGTGCGTGTCAAAACTTATTATATTTGAATATATTTGAATATCTGCCAATTTTTAAGACCAATATTCGAATATCATTTCTGAGGAATGTTACCAGCCCTACTTCACGTGCACCAATGATACGTCAATGACGCATCACTGTGCTGTACAGGCAGTGTGTTTTGCGCTTTACGTCCTCTCGCAACAGACTCGCTAAGTGAATATGGGGGCAGCGAAAACCTGACACTGCATTCACATTGCAAATCTCAACTTTTGATTGACTAGTGATACAAACTGACACAAGGAATTAATCAGACTGTGGTTTACATGAGTAATGTAAGTGAAAGGTAAAGGAAGGTAGACAATGAATGTGTATGCGAGAGACAGGGAGGCAGACAATAGAGATGATGTACAGAACAACTGGTAATCACATGCTGGCTATACTTTCATGGCTGTATAGCTGTGCATATATTGCTATCATTATTATTATGGCATGCCTAAGATTTGTGCTCTACTGAGCAAACTCTTTTCTACTTTTTGCCGTTCATTTTCTGCTTTAATTGAACTTTTACACTGTTTTTATTCCACTTGCTTTTATGTTGAGCGTCTTTGAGGATCGTGAAAAGCGCTATTCAAATTAAATGTATTATTATTGTTTATTGTTATGAACTAGGGCGATGCCCGCTAGGAACATATGCCCTCTCAGTTATGGAATACCCGAAACTGTTGTAAGGGTACTTAGTGCAGTACCCATCATAGTACTTGGAGGCCAGTCTGACAACAGTACAATGACATCATATTGGCATCTCCATACAGTATGGGCATTAAAAGGACACAGACAGATTGACAGATACACAGATATTTGTGGATTTTTGGTTCTGAACAACTGCTGATCCGACCGACTGTACAATGCCACTTGGCACTGTACTCCCTTGGGCCCTCAGTGAT
Organism: Gymnoscopelus braueri; assembly: GCF_963280865.1. Classification (NCBI taxonomy): domain Eukaryota; kingdom Metazoa; phylum Chordata; class Actinopteri; order Myctophiformes; family Myctophidae; genus Gymnoscopelus; species Gymnoscopelus braueri. The sequence continues at coordinate 24,941,420 of NC_137625.1, forward strand.
ATACACACCAAGTTTGAAGTAGATCTATTACATGGTTCTCAAGCTATGCCGGAGATAGTCACACAGACACACACGCAGAGATTTTGAGCATTTAGTGTCTAGAGGCCGATGCCCGTTGGGAACAATGCCCATTGGAATGATGCCCGTTGGGAACGCATGCCCCTCCGATTCTACACTACCCGTTGTACCCATCGTACACATTGTCAGAGACCTGTTGTACCTGTTGCCAGGGTACTTAGTGCCGAACCGGTTATCATAGTACTAGGAGGCCAGTCTATGACGCCAGCACTATGAAGACATATTGATGATATCAGGCATCTCCATGTGGATTTGTAGATTTATCAATATTTTTTGGAGAACCGCCGATCAGACCAACTTTACAACAGGCACCCCAACCCCTCTGGTCCTTGGTGTCATTGGACAGATACACAGACACGCAGAGATTTCATGATGTATTTAGGGTAGACAAAATAAGATAAAGGGCCTTTGAATCAATGCACTTTTTTCATCCAAAGTTCGTTTTTGTAATTACATGAAAATTGCTGTAGAGAACCTACAGCAATTTTCATGTAATTACAAAAACGAAGTAAAATCCTGAGCGTTCATTTAACTAAATGGGCACTGTAACAAATTACTTTTCCTTCTTGGAAATTATGTATACTTTCAGCAAGCCTCAGTGCGTTTGTAACACATTTATACACTCTCAGAGTTAAACAAGGACTATTTTACTGTGCACTTAGACCTAAATAATACTTTGTCGTGCGACCCGATGCTCGCCAGAAATTAGATTTTTCTGTGTAAAAATGGGATTCACTGGAGGAAACCCAAAGCATCACCCTACTACATCTTTCTCTCCAATGTTCTCTTTTCTCCTCTTTCACTCTTCTTTGGATATGTTTGATTCTTTTCCTTCTCCCCTCCCCTTTTTTAAATCATTTTATCCTCTACCATGCCCCCAAAAAACACACACACGCTCGCGCACGCACGCACGCACGCACACACATACTAAAACACACAGAGTAATGAATCATTGTACACAGCATCCTCCTCCATCTAGCCTTGACTGAGATCCTTTCATCTATTACTGTGTGCGTGTTGCCGTGGTGACGTTGTGCTTTGCGGCAGTGTCACGTGCCGGATGGCGGTGAGCTCATTGGTATGCTGTAGACATCGCTCTCACAGGCACTCCAGCCCCACAGCATGCACGATCAACACACACTGTACTCACACACACACACACACACACACACACACACACACACACACACACACACACACACACACACACACACACACACACACACACACACACACACACACACACACACACACACACACACACACACACATTTCTATAACTATACTTGTGAGGACATCAATATTATAGGATGGAAATTTTATCATAACCCTAACTGTTTCGCGCACAGAAAATAGCAGATCTAAAAACTCACAACGTGTAACACTGCGATGCGTTGAGATCCACTTGTAGATCTGTTATTTTTGGTAATTGTAACTCGAAAAATATAGTTTTTTTTACCATGAAACAACCATTTTTCTTGTGAGGGCTAGGAAAATTGTCCTCACAATGTGTATTTCTCAAATTCTACTATACTTAAGGGGACATTTGGTCCGAGTATAGTAATACAAGTACTGTACACGCACGCACGCACGCACGCACGCACGCACGCACGCACGCACGCACGCACGCACGCACGCACGCACGCACGCACGCACGCACGCACGCACGCACGCACGCACGCACGCACGCACGCACGCACGCACGCACACACACACACACACACACACACACACACACACACACACACACACACACACACACACACGTTCATTCATTACAGTGAGATATAGTAGCTTAAGTGGGAAAGAGAGAGATAGATAGAGGGGCAAAAGAGGGAGGGAACCAAAGGGGAGTAAAGAGAAAATAGAATTAGAGGAGAGCAAGACAGATACAGGCAGGAGAGATCAGAGACTGGAGATTGGGTTTCCAAGAATAGCACCACATAGCACCATTCAGTCGATCCACATCACTTTGATGACAAAAATCTAATCACCAACGCAAAGAATGCCTCACTTAAGTCTACACACACACACACACACACACACAATCTAACTTCTCGATCCATGTGGCGTGCGTGACGTTTGCAAGTGTGTAATCTAGTCTGTGCGTGGGATCTCTGTGTATTTCTGTGATCTTGCTGAAGTGATGCGTCTAAGGGAATGTGCGAGCTGCTCACAGCGTTCTGTCTGTGATTACGGGGGATTACTCTGTGGAGTTGTCCCGTGGGTCTCCCTATGCCCAATGACAACAGTGATTCACTGAGATGTAGGACTGGGGACAGTGGGAGTTATGACAAAAAGAATGATTGCATCACAAAAGGAAGTGTCATGTTGAGAGTGGGACACAGCATCCTACGCACGGTGCTTCATCCACTGCACTTATCAGTTTGCCAAGAATGAACTAAACCAGCCATTTTTTTTTGTTTCCTACATTTAAAAAGACACATAAATAATATATTATTTCAAAAGATTAAAAAACACAACCTATATATATATATATATATATATGTTACAGGGTGAATGGAGAACCAGGGTGATTGAAGAAGGCTCGCTCGTTTTTACCCACCCAGCAATTCTGTAGAAGAAACACTAGAGGGAGCCACAAGCCAGGCTTGTGCACAAGCACATATGGCCGTGACCACCCACACACACACAGTCACACACACACACACATGCGCGCGCACGCACACGCGCTCATGCTTTCAATGGACTGTTAAGATACTTTTATTGTGTTCTGCTGGCTTTTGTTTTAGTTTCTCCCTGACACACACACACACACACACACACACACACACACACACACACACACACACACACACACACACACACACACACACACACACACACACACAGTGATCCATGAAAAGAACTATTCTGTCCCTATCGGTTTACAAATCAAACGGCGCTGAGTCGACTAGTGGAGCGTCGGCCGGTCAGTGCGGGCACTCGCGCCCGGAGGCGCGAGGGCGCACTTCCTCGGCCTCAAGCTCCACTAAGTCGGCGCGCCGTGCGTGTGAACGCGTGTTCAGCGTTCCCCTCATAGATATTATGGTTGCTATGTGGGGGGGAACAACAAAAGACAGGTCTCCACTCTCCGTCGGCGCATCAAAGCCCCGCCTCTCCGCGCTCTCCTTCTCCTCCTCCTCGGAGGAGGAGAAGGAGAGAAGGAGAGGACGGGACGGTTTAAAACGCGAGGAGGAGGAGGAGGAGGAGGAGGCTCCTCTTCCTCGCGAGCCTCGCGTAATAACCCCCCGCATCGCAGCGCCGTCCTCCTCCTCCTCCTCACGAGCCTCGCTAATAAACCCTGTCTCGAAAAGCCCCGCCTCGCCCCGAAGGAGCCCCGTGCCTAAAAACGAGCGCTCTGTCTTCAATCACCCTGGATCTCCATTCACCCGGTGACATATATATATACACAACAAAAACTATTACAACTTTTCATCAATTAAAAACAATTCCAACATTTTCCAACAAGTATTTCATAAATCATACATACATTACCGTACAAAAAAAGTTTAAGAACTAGTGAAAATAGCAGATGCTTGTAGATCTGCTATTTTCACTAGTTCCGGGCAAACGTCTTATTTCTCTATTGGGTCTTGAGCTAAAAAGTTTGGGAACCACTGAACTAAACCCTAATTGCGGTACAAAATGCCAACTGGTGCGCTCGGGTGGTGCATGGGTAAAGCTCCTGCCGGGTAGATAGGATTTTGAATCCTCTGCGGTGTCTCCGGCTTGGCCAGGCGTCCATTAAGAGCACAATTGGCCATGTTCATGCAAGGAGGGAGTCTGTTCAGTGGGGTGTGCATCTAGGAGGAATAGTGTGAACCTCCACATGCACTACGTGTTCCCGGTGAAACTTCTGACTGACAGGTGAAATAAAACGGCCTTGGCAACACACATACCGGAGGTCACACATGTCTGTGCTCTCGCTCCCTAGGACCAACTGTAGTAGTTGCGGTGACAAGGGACTAGAATACACAAGGAACAGGTCATTGGCGAATAAATAATTAAAAAAGGATACCCTTTGTTCAAAACTGCCCTAAAAGAGTACCTACAGGTGGCTGCCATTCGAAACTGGCCCCTGTAAAAGTCAAAACCTAACAAGAACCTATATTTCTTGTTTTTCTTTTTCCTAGACTGTTTTTATGATGTTCTGCATAGTAGTGTATATCTGCCTGTCATTTAATGTCACTATGAATTGAGTACAAAGGACCCCAATGGAAACAAGCCAATGGCTTCCTTGGGTTTTTTAATTCCTATTAGCTGATATTGTATTGAACTGTACTTTCATGTGCTTTTTTCTGCAAACTTCTAATAAAGTATTCAATCGATCAATAGAAATAAAGCGAAATAAATTGCCAACAGGTCCTTTCTGTTCGTGGACCTGGCAATTATTATTATATAGCAACTTACCTGCAATAGGTGAGCCTGAAGCGGCCGTGGAAAGCAGCGTGCCTGCTACTACCACCACCAGCAGCGCGCTAGCTGTGCGCGGACACGCAGAGTTTCGGGGGTACATCCTTGAGCTCGCACCCGCCAGGATCACAGGTTCCATGGCACGCCAGTCAAATTAGGTCTAAACAGTGGTGCGATGCCATCCCTCCTCAAAGGGCCACCTGTCTCTGCCCGGTATGATCTTGGTTGGTCAGGAGGGCCTGGAAAAAAAGGAGAAGAAAGGGAGATCAAGTCTTTGGGCCAATTAGCCCATTAAGACCTATGGCCGATTCTACAAGTGCCTTCTAAGATTTTTCAAAAATGTTCAAAAATAGCAGATGTACAACCGATCTGCTATTTTTGAATAGCCAACGCTAAAATCTAAAATGACACAGATGCTTTCCTGGTTTTAATGGGTCCGATTAATTGACTATATATAGACACACAGTCAAATCCCCACTGATAGTTTAATCCCTTTGTAACCCATGTACAACCTTCATGGGTCCATTTGGTTTCATTTAGTAGCTACATTCTCAGAGTGAAAGCTGCAATCTGTACTGTAACGTTTATGTCCTACTTGTGGTTCAAGTCAGTCTCCCATGAGATATTGACTTTTGAGCTGCAGGCTCTGCTTGTCAAACCAGTAGGTGTCCTACCTGACACTAGAGTCTAAATGTCTCAATGGAAGAATAGGAAGATCGCTTCCAACAACTGCAGAAGATGCCTAGTTATATTGTATTAACATACTCTACCACACAGCTTGGTTAACATTTTATTCATTCAAGTAATAACATTTCCGGATTGCAGCTTCAAACGGTAACAGGACAGGTGGGCACTAAAACCATCTGAGCACTAGGGGACAACTGGGCACCAATACCATCTGGGCACTAGGGACATGTGGGACCTGGACAAGTGGGCACTTTGGGGTGGAGATAACTGGGCACCTGGAGGTGGGCACCAAAACCATCTAGGCACTAGGGACATGTGGGCACCTGAAGAGGTGGGCACCAGGACAACAAGGCACCAAAACCATCTGGGCACTAGGGACATGTGGGCACCTGGATGAATTAATTAACTTTAAACTATACAGTATTTTACTTTATATAGGCTACAGCAGCAGTGCAGACAGGCCGCTCACACCTCCTCTCAGAGTCCTATCACATTGATAGCTGGCTGACTGACCCACATTCATAGGCCTAGCCGGCTAGCCCCCCATATATATCACCCCATCTCACGTCCAGTGTGCAGATTATTCATAATGTCGTTTCACAACTACTACAGACCTGGGCTGACATATAGGCCTATCGAAGAGCGATTCCTAATTGGGTTGTCGTCCACTGTAGTAGTACCGGTGCTTGTAAATGTGATCATGTTGGCCATGACACAAATTCTAATCGATGTAATTACCATCTAGGCGCGAATTTCCCACGGCACTGCCTGCCTGCCTGCCACTCTGCAGCAGATCTGAGGGGAAAAGGACCCATTACAGCCTTTCTCGCCTTTATAGAACATGTATTTACACAGCCTAGCGTTTAGAGAAGAAAGGCTGCAATAATCATGCTGTCTGCTCGCATCTGTAGCCTGTGCAGCAGGCGACCCGATCGGAGAAAAAGGGCCTGGCTGCTATAATAACCCTGATTTAGATTTAATTTTATATCATATCTAGCTAACGAAAGCTGTGCTCGTGGTCCCTGTGGTCTCTCCTAAAAGGCATCAATATATTAAATTCGGTAATATACGATGAGACCTACCTGCCATCCTGGAGATGCAGCGGTACGGGCGCGTCACGCCTCTCCCACAACCGCGCGGCGCGGAGCGCGCTCCCTGCGAATACAAGAACGCTCGCCCCAAAACACGCTCGCCCCGGGTCAAATCCGGCAACTGTTGTCACCTGGTAATATTCCTAAACGTAACCTCAGTAATAATAATGCCTAACCTTATTCCTAAACGTAACCTCAGTAAAATTATGCCTAATCTAATTTAACCTTATTCGAAACCTAACCTCAGTAAAACTATGCTTAACGCCTAACCTTATCCTAAACAACCTAACCTCAGTAAAACTATGCCTTAGCCTACCTAACCTAACCTTATTCAAACGTAACCTCAGTAAAAAACGGTGCCAAAACTTAACCTTATCACTAAACTTAACCTCAGTAAAACTATGCGTAAGCCTACTTATTTTATATACCTTATCCTCAGTAAAACAATTACAAGAATACAAGAACCACTGCTAGGGGGCGAGTGGTCCGCGAAAGAAATGGAGCGAGCGTGTTTTGGGGCGAGCTTTCCGGTTACCCTCCCTGCCTGCAAACGAAAGGAGAAAGAAACCTGTCTCTCGATACAAGCATATTAGGCTTTTATTCTCCGTTTGGTGCGCTAGTCTGCCTTTCCCTCGCAGTAAGAGGTGTAAAAAGAAAGCTCGTACTCCTCTTCAGTTCATACGTTAATTCATTCATTTTCAGGGTGAAACGTCACCAATCAAGACAGTCCTCTAGACCACTGTTTCCCAAACAGTGGGTCGGGACCCATTTGTGGGTTGCGGAACGTTTTTTGTGGGTCACAAGTAAATATCCTCTTATTTTTTGTTTCCTACATTATTATTTTTTTTACATTTTTTATCTAAAATGTTCATGAATTCGAAACATTTTTCAAAATAGTTTCATAAATAAATGCCAAAAATCCAAGAAATTCCATAATTAAGAAAACAAATGTCTAAGAAGTAGTGAAAATATTTTCACTAGTTTGGGTCACAGCAGGGAGACATCAAATTTCCCTTTTGGGTCTCGAGCCAAAACGTTTGTGAACCACTGCAATGGACCGATTGTAGTTTCTACTCATTCGGGGCACATCAGGGTCTCTGTGCCAGTTTATGCCCCGTTCTGTAACAGCCACTATTGATCATTGGGTCTAAATGTACTTAAAACACTTTTTTTTGGCTCCACACTCCACAGTAAGCTGCACTGTCCACAAAGGCTCGATTTATTCAGAGGATAAAGTGCATAATTTATGCAGAGAATCGATCTCCAACCCTGACAGTCCTCTTTCAAAGTTAATGGCAGAGATGAAGGCTACACTTAGATGGAATGGGCAGGAAGACACAAGTGTGTGTGTGTGTGTGTGTGTGTGTGTGTGTGTGTGTGTGTGTGTGTGTGAGATAGAGAGTGAGGGGCCATGGGGGAATGACTTGACTGACAGATAGTCTACTATATGTATCAACTAATATCACTACTATATGTATCAACTAATATCACTTATCAGGTGGTTATAAATAAATGATGTTACATTGTATGGATGGATGCAATCTGCTTAGCTGTAAGTTGTAACCTGTAGATGGATATGGCTTATATACAGTATTTATAGCAAAAAGATTTTTACAGTTGAAACATCACGTTTTTGTTGCTCAGTTCATACTGACCTAGTGACCTTACAAGCAAATTACAATTTGAATAATAAAGACAACAGACACAGCCTTAATATGTATTTAGTCAAAAAAGGCAAATAGAACGTACTTCCATATCCTCTCGTTGTCAGTGCATTACACTTGAGCCTTCAAATTCTACTGCTTTGATAATATTATAAACAAACACAAAAGAAAAGTCAGTCACATGTAACAAAACATCAGAAGCGTTATCACTGAAGCATAAAAATTAAACAACACTTTTCAGCAAGGTGCTTTCATAAGAGCTCTCTATTGCAAAAGTTGGAGTGTTAATTTAACTAGTGTGTGTGTGTGTCCGTAGCTAATCTTGCAAACCACTTGATGCATCAGCGCCACATTTCATGTAACACTGTAGGCAAAGTAAAATATGTAAATATTTTTTACATATAGTCGATACTTTTGGAAAATCTTTATTTCTTAAAACTAAAATTTCATACTGGAAGTCAAAGGAGGTCAGACTGGGCTGAAACTTCACCAAAATATGGAGACAACTGATGTCATAGATAGTACTGACATCATACGAAGTCCGAGGTCCACATGGAAGCCACACCATAATTAGACCCTATCTTGTTACACTCTCAACAGATAAATTAGCACTCCAGAGTTTACTGCATGGACACAGGTCCAGTGCAGAGAGGTGTCTGTGTCAAATAAAGGCAAACATCTCTGTCCCTCAACTAGATAGGCAGAGTTAAGGCACTCTTTTATTCCGGGAAGGAAGTGTGTCCTCCTCTACAGAGCGGACGCCAGTTTCTCCACCTCTCTGATGGAGATGAACTTCGGCAGACGCCTCACTTTCCTCTTGGTGTTGTGCTTGAGGTTCCGCTGGTACATGTCTGCAACAAAGAGCGAGGAGAACAGGATAAAGATGCAGAAGGGGGGCAGTGCTAAATGGAACAGTTCACCTTTTTTTTCAAGATAGTCTCCATGGCTCCTTACTAATGCTCACTACACTTTAGGACAGTACCACACACACACACACACACACACACACACACACACACACACACACACCTCTCTGTATCTTAGGTGGACTGTGACATCTTGTTTGAAATGACCATCGGTAGGCAGATTTTCAAACAATCCAAACTCAATTTCAACATTCTAACTTTCCGGGAAGAGAAAGGCTGTACAGTAGTTTTCATTGGAGAGGGGGACTGATGAGGTTATTGCTAGGCAGGTTTCTGAACTGTCCACAGCCTACCTCTGAGACAAAGAGTGTATAGGCAGAAATGGCACCATCTTATAAAATACATTAGTGAAGACCAATTATATGAAGATAAGGTTTCAAATAGATGCGTTTTTCATTCAGACGGGTAGGACACCAACTGGTTGACACGCAGTGCTGCCTGAAGCTCATAAGCACAATATCTCCCCTGGCCAGTGGCAAAGTAGGAATTGCCCCTTGGGATGAGTGGTAGAAATTTGGTCTCATGCGGGAGACTCAGGTAGGACATAAAAGTTTACGAATTGCAGCTTTCACACTGAGAGTGTCCAAATGGATCTTACGGGTTCATTTGGTTAGATTTGTACACTGTCAAGAGTTACAAATGGATAAGTTAACACCTAGGATTTCACTGTGTGGCGATCCTTTTCAGTGTAGTTTCTAAATAGGATTTAGTTTCCTGGACCCTGCTGATGGAGCATGATGGGTAGGGATGGGTAATATTATCGATTTCGCGATATATATAGATATTTTATTTCGCGATACTGTATCGATACTCCAGGCCACCATATCGCGATTTTTTTTTTTTTTTTTTTTTTTTTCAGATACAGGCTTTATGAAAAAACATTCAAAGAACCTATCACTGATCTGCAGCTACTCAATATGTAGTGTATATATATACACACAATATGTAGTTGTGATATATGTATATATCGCAATATGTATCGTATCGCAATATATTGCAATATGTATCGTATCGCAATATATCGTGATATCGCAATATATCGCAACAATATCGTAATATATGGCAATATGTATCGTATCGCAATATATCGTGATATAATCGTATCGTGACCCAAGTATCGGGATACGTATCGTATCGTGAGATTCTTGCCAATACCCATCCCTAATGATGGGACAGGACAGAGAGGAGAGCCGTTACCTTGGAAGCTCAGGTAGTACTGGCGTTGGCCTTTCATCACTGTGATCTCAGCTGTGTTATCGGCGACATAAGCCTCCTCCAGATCCCGGGACGTCACTGACGTTAGGCGCTGCTTATCATCCTAATCGAGGAAGAACACAAATTAAGTCTTTCATTTCTATTACTCATTCTGAAATTGTGGCTGAATTTAAAAACTATCCGTTTTCATGCAGTTTATGCAATACAGATTACATGTGATTATTATTATGATTATTATTAATCCCCAAGGGGATTATTTAATTGACTGCGATAGCAATTGTGCTCAAACTACTTGGCTATAGTCACCCCAATCCCCAAGACCTGGAACACATCTGTATCACTTTTTAGATTTTAGCTAAAAAAAGCATTATTTTACACTTTGGCTATTCAAAAATAGCAGATATACAAGCTCATAGCGCGGCACCGAGTGCCGCGCAACAAGCTTGTATATCTGCTATTTTTTTTAAATCGAGAAAATGTTTACAAATTAATATATTTATAATCTTTTAAAGCGAACATTTTTAACTCAAATCTTTCCTTCTGGGGGGTCCCTGGAACAAAATATTTTGAGGTGGGGGTCGGCGGCCAAATACATATAATTTTGGGGGTCCTTGACAATAATGAAAAAGTTTGAAAACAACTATTATCACAGCACAATATACGTTTTGTTTTTTTAAACTGTTGGGATTTAGAAGACATTTTGTAGAATCGGCTTCAGGTCTTAATGGGTTAATATTACTCTCCTTGTAGAGGTTTGAGAATTAGGGTTCTCCACAGAATGTCAGCCATTGGGGCTTGGTAGGGATGAAGTCTTAACGAAAATGACCCACCGGCCGTCCGTACTCGACCCAGTTCTCGTGGTCGCCCTTGTAGTACCACAGCCACTCGGTGGTCAGGATGTAGTGGGCCGGCTTAGTCACGGAAGAAACTGTGGAGAGACGACGAACCGGGACAGACTCCCGTGTCATGGCCAGGAAGTCCACGGGCCTTGCACCCGGGCTGCGAGAGAAATACCATCAAGAGAATCAGCAACTATTTTTTACTTTCACGTTCATTGATGAGCACATTTTGGGAGGAGGGATTTACATTGTCACCTTTGTGTTTTGCGTGGGTCACAGTAGGTACGCTCAATCTCCTCCATGTTCTTCAGATCCCTCCAGCAGTCTCCTTCAAATATCTCCCACTTGTAGGGAAGGTTAAAATGCACACGTACACACTTGTCTAGAAGAAGCATGAAATAACAAGAATTTTTACTTTAAAAAATTGAAATATCTTCTAAGGGGAAATCAGTGAGTGACCCATAGCTTTACAGTATAATCCCAAATGTTGTGTCTCTGCAAACAGCATATAAATATATGATATAGCCACACGCTCATCCATATTTATCCTTTGTCGCCACCAAGTGAAATCAAAGGGGACTTGCAATAGTGGGGGTGCAAAGTGGTGTTGATAGTGATTATCATTCAGTGGGAACATTGATTATGCTTTGCAAGGGTGGGTTTGGTGCCACCGCAGCCAATCAGAAAAGACTATCCAAAGCGACTGTATAGGGTTAAATAAAAGCTCACCCTGGAATCTACAGTGATTGCGGATGAAATGTAGGCAGATCTCATTCCTCTCATCTATCTGAGTCAATGATAGAGTCCTTGAGAGTGGGTCAGGCACGTTCTCTAACATTCAAATCAAGAGATAGCAAGAATACACAAGAAATAAGTGTCTTTTTCTGTTCTTCTGTTCTCAACAAAAAGAAATCAACAAGGAATTCATTAAAAACACAATTGTGAGACCCACGATGAATTCAATGTTGCTATATGATGGCGCAAGTGTGAGCATGGGTGTTAATGTTAATAATATGGTTATAATCAGAAGCCTGATGGTCTGCAAATATACTTTTAACAACAAAACATTGTTTTGTTGTTAATATGATGTTTGACACTACTGTAATTGATTTTCCACAAAGTATATAGCAATTCTAAGTAAAGGTCATGTTCCATGTTTCCAATCGCTTTAATTCCCCAATTACTTTAATTTCTCTTTCCAACCCTCTCTCTCCCTCTCCCTAGAGGACAACAGTCATACAGTCTTAGGAAAAAGTGACATTACAGATTTTGTCAGAATATATAGTTATATATACTGCATGTCTGTCATACTTTTTCTGACAGAAGAAAGTACCTACTATTTGCACTGTATAATCACCTTTATAGTCACAAAGTTTACTTTGGTGTCATCTGTACCTCTCAGTACCAAAATGCAGATCATCAGTATAGATTTTGTACACACCTGATATGGTGAGGTGGTAAATGTTCTGGTAGATGAAAGGCAGGTCATGAATGATGTCCCCACTGAGGCCCCTCTCCTCCAGCATACGGCATCCATGTTGCTCCAAGACGTGTTGCCGCTTGCACTTGTGGCCAAACAGACAATCGCCTTGCACATAGTGCATGCACAAGTGCACCTTGGCACAGTCGTCTCGGAATCTACAGGTGCCATACGGTCCAGTGTCCTTATTGTAGTGAGAACACACCTGCGCGAGGGGCACACGTCAACATTAAGGGAGAACCACCTTGGCAACATCTCTGCATGCCGCCACACAATGTCAACATACTGTACTGGACTGTCAGAGGGTTAGGGAAATCAAACAAAAAGTAATAAAACCTCACACACTTAAGTGTTCTACTTTACCTCACTGGACACGGACACTTCCCTCAGGCCATACGCACATCAACAGGGTGCTTTTTTTTTATATTTTCTTTTTTGTTTGTTTGTTTTCTTTTCTTTTGATGTTTTAAAAAGATACAGGTTCTCCCCCAGGTTCCTCAAGGCTTTTCTTCATCCACTTCTTCACCCCATCTGGGCTTTACATTTTTCTTTTTTTTGTCTTGAATTGGTTTACACTTGAACTACTTTACTAACTACACTATGGACTACAGTATGTCTTTTTTTACTCTTTACTGTAGCGAGTGAAACTGCTTCACATTCACAGGTGCATCATCCAATCAAAGAGGACCGTCATTTCACTGAAGCTGCACTTGTACACCTTACCTCCCGTTCCACAAATAACAGGATGCACGTTAACTACTCTGGGTTCTTCCCTGTCCAGACAGGTTGAGAAAGAGCAGAAGTGAAAATGAAAGCAAGACCAGCTATAGCACTGACACACTGGCAGATAGAAGCACCACGCCTATCAGGAGAAAAACCTGTAACGCAAAAACGTCCCACATTTAAATTGAGATCACATTGGATAACAAGAAAATGTGTTTCAATAATGAATTGGTTGATTCCCTTTGAGGACACACTGTATGTCCAGCTTGGGGGTATCTACAAGGGAAGCAGCTGCCAAACTTTGAAAGACAAATGTTTTCATTTATAATTTTTGGAATTAAAATGCAAGTGTCTTGTGTGTATGTGTGTGAGGTGTGGGGTAGGTGGGGTTACCTCGGGCAGCAGGCTGGGGTCATTCTGCAGCAGCAGTAGAAACAGGTCATCCTCACTCAGCTCATGCAAAGTGCACTCTCTCAGCAAAGGATAGTTGTGATCTGAACGTACGTCATGGGAGAACTTGCATGGCTTCCTACAGAGAACAAAGATATAAGGTGATCATCACTGTCTACTCTCTAGACAATGCATTACGTTTCATAACTAAACAGGTACACAGTAAAACATTCTCAGGGTTAATTTATCCATTTGAAATTTTAATGACTAAGAAGACGTTATTTCAACCAATCTGTTAAGACATTATAATAACTAGCACATCTGCAGTGGTTGGAGATGGTCTCCCTAATCAACAGCTTTTACACCATCCTGACTCCTGAGCTGAATGTGAAATATGTTAGGCCTGCTGGCAGAAAAATCTGCTCTTCACTGAGTGTAGCAGAACTCTATAGTGTGTAGCCGCAGGGAGGGGAGGCTGCTATCACTAAACATTCATACATGTGACAGTACTGCCGAGTCAACAGCCCAAACATTTAGCCATGTATCAAGACTATCATAGATGTATTTAATCGAGTCTGACTTTCACTTTCGTATCTACGATAGTCTTGGCCTGCACCCCCCAGTGCGTCCTGGACTTTCACCAGTAAAGCCTGTACTTCTCCCTACATATACAAAAGAAATATATATAAGGTGCTTACCCGGTTGCCCCAAATGTTAACTAGCGGTCCGGACTCTTTATGCAATGTATTAGTCAGTATTTTTCAATATAGAAGTGTTTTAATCCCGTCTGTGTCGGATTCTGTCGGCAGTTCCCTGTATTCCTCAATGGGCGGTAGTGACGGGGCGCTTCCGGTGAAAGCCAGAATTACACTCAATGTAAACAGGAAGTAAACAAGGGGGGAAATGGCGTTCAGCCACAGACGGGATTAAAACACATATCTATTGAAGAATACGGGCTAATACATTGCACAAAGACTCCGCAACGCTAGTTAACATTTGAGGCAATCGGTTAAGCACCTTATCTATATATTTTCTGTACATTTACGGAGAAGTACGGGCTTTACTGGTGAAAGTGCAGGACGCACTGGGGGGGTGCTAGCCAAGACTATCGTAGATACGAAAGTAAAAGTCAGACTCGATAACAAATACTATGAAAAATCTATGATGGTCTTCTTGATCCAAGACTATCAAACATTGATCCTTTAACTTGCCTTCCTTTCCCATATCTGCAGTTCCCATAAACGAAATATCTGCACAGGTGCAGATTCTGACAATCGGTACAGTCTTGTTTGGAGTAACTCCTGCACAGTCGCAGGGACGTCTTGGCCACAATGGCACAGTCGGTGGTACCCCATTCTTCCTCCTGGCTCTTCTTCACCACCAAGAAGCGAGGGCACTTCTTCACTATGTAGCAGAAGAACTCGTCCTCGGTGATGTCGAAGCGCTGGAAGACCTGCTTGTGGAGCTCGACGAGAGGCATGGAGCCTTTGTTGCTGCACAGGACACTGGTGGCATAATGAATGATTCTAGCATAGCTATTAGACATTTTACTGTCTGGGTCTGGGAGCCACACACAGCGGAAGTGGGTCCCGTGTTGCCAGGTCTGCTTGTTATAAGCGACTTTGGGCTTGTTTTTCTGTAAAGTTGCTTGTTTTGGGCTTGTTTCTTAAGTGTAGTAGCTTATTTAGGCTTGCTTCCAAAAACATTTTCATGAAAATATTTTGTGCCAAGGAGCATTTGTGTCTAGAATGTTTCAAAAATGTTCCAAATATTCCACATTTTATTGCAGAGTTTTTGAAAATAGCAGATCTACAATTAAGCTCACAATGTGTCGCATCCGGACGTGTTGTGAGCTTGTAGATCGTCTAGTTTCAAATAGCAGGACGCATATAGGTGTGTAAAGTGCTCATGTGTTTTGGCATTATTGTATATTATTGTTTGTCTTTTAATGTTTCGATGAATTGAATACACATTTAATGGACCCCAATGGAAACAAGAAGCCGTAGTGCTTTCTTAATCTTGGGTTTATCCTTTTAGAATCCCTAAGTTGTATAAAACTGTACCTCTGATCTTTTTTTTGCAAACTGTTAATAAAGAATTCAATCAATCAATGTGACCTAAGTTGCTTCTTTTGGGCTTGTTTTCGTAGACCTGCTTATTTCTCTCACACAACCTGGCAACACTGGAAGTGTGTCCAACCATGGGTTATATATTATACAGTAGACTGGGTCGGCCGCAACCACCATAGACAGTAAAAAATAGGTCGTAACACATACACAGCGCTACTGTGGTGGGTAAAGATGATTTCCCCCCATTTGTCTAATATCTGCTGACTAACTATGGATAATTATAAAGCAGGAAGATTATTGGCGTGATATGAAATACGGCTCACATTATCAAATATGATAAGTAAAGGTAAGTTTAAAGATTTTAAGAAATTGTTTCACCCCTGAACCCACTTCAACACACGGGGGCAGCAGAGAGACGTTTTTAAGTCGTTGCAAATTAGGCCGGGCTCGCAGCGCTGAGCAGGTACCAGTGTTGCCATGTCTGCATATTATAAGCGACTTTGGGCTTTTCCCGCCCTGTAAAGTTGCTTTTAAATATTGGTTAGTCGCGGGTTGCGTTTTTTTTGTCTTGTTTCTAAAGTGTAGTTACTTCTTTGGGCGTGTTTCCTAAATGTTTTTTAGACCATTGGTTCTCAAACATTTTCAAATCAAGGACCCCCAAATTAATATGCCCACAGACCCCCAAATGAAAATATTTTGTGCCAGCAACCCCCTGTCTACATACAATATTTTTGTTGAATTATTTAAAAGACTATTCCCAAATGTTTCACTTTTTTCAATATTTGGTTTGTGACGCGTTGTGAGCTTGAGCTTTTGGGCTTGTTTTCCCAGACCTGCTTGCTTATTTCTCTCACACAATCTGGCAACACTGTATGGTGACTCTGGTCCTCTTCACTTGCCGTAGTGTTGACATCATGGGGTAGTCAACATGGCGTCTTCTGTTTAGCAGTCCTGTGCATGACATTTATCTAGCTAGTTTTGTGAATAACTTTACACGTTGCCGTTTTAGTAACATCGAGATTGACGATTTGCTGACATAATTATACGTGCAAGATTAGATAATAATGTCCGATCGTCGTTGTGCAGATAATCATCATCAGTGTCGTGAAACTGGGATTGAGGGAGGATGGAGTGGACTCTTCTTCACATCAGACTAAAGTCAACTTGACTTGAATTGTATTATCATCAGAGTTGGTTCGTTTTGAAGACATTCCTTTGATCCTGCCCGGGTCGGCTGCATTTCTGGATTAGTAAAACAAAAAACATTTTTTCCCCTTTTTTTTCTGTACCATTTTTATGAACAAAAAAAAGGTATAGTTTTTATTAGTTTTGCGGTGTAAATTAACTAAGTACATTTACTCAAGTACTGTACTTAAGTACAATTTTGAGGTATTATTTTTTACTTTACTGGAGTATTTCCAGTTTTCAGCACTTTTACTTCTACTCCACTACCTTTCAGAGGCAAATATTGTACTTTTTACTCCACTACAATACTTTGAAAACTTAAGTTACAAGTTATTTTGTAGATTTTGATTAGTATCACAAAACATACAGTAACCACTTCAGCCCTATAGACATTTCGGCCATTGAAAACAGCAGATCTTCAAGCTCACAATGCATCGCATTGAGAGCTTGTAGATCTGCTATTCCCCCCCAAAAATATATACATTTGAAAACTTGTGAAATGGGACATTCTGCATAATGAGTACTTTAACTTGTGGTACTTCAGGTACATTTTGATGCCAATACTTCTGTACTTTTACTCAAAGAATACATTGCAGTATTATTGATACTTAAGTAACAAAATGTGAATACATTTTCCACCACTGCTCATGAAGTTATGACAACAGAGGCCGCTGGGCGGGAAGAGGAGCTGCGGCCCGTCCCACGGGAACGGGCCATCCTGGAGAGCTTCTTCACGCAGCTCGGGATGTTCTCCTTCGACCGGGCCAAGGACTACGTGGAGAAGGAGAAGGACAACAGCAACAAGAGTGCAGGAGCCATCTGGACGGCTCTGCTGGCCGCCCTGGCTCACCTGGCCGCGGCGGAGAAGGCCTACCACAACATGACATTCCTGGGACAAAAACTAGGTATCTAACTAAGTATCTGCACAACATGACATTCCAGGAACAAAAACTAGGTATCTAACTATCTGCACAACATGACATTCCAGGACTAGGTATCTAACTAAGTATCTGCACAACATGACATTCCAGGGACAAAAACTAGGTATCTAACTAAGTATCTGCACAACATGACATTCCTGGGACAAAAACTAGGTATCTAACTAAGTATCTGCACAACATGACATTCCAGGGTCAAAAACTAGGTATCTGCACAACATGACATTCCAGGGTCAAAAACTAGGTATCAAACTAAGTATCTGCACAACATGACATTCCTGGGTCAAAAATTAGGTATCTAACTAAGTATCTGCACAACATGACATTCCAGGGTCAAAAACTAGGTATCTGCACAACATGGCATTCCAGGGTCAAAAACTAGGTATCTAACTAAGTATCTGCACAACATGACATTCCAGGGACAAAAACTAGGTATCTGCACAACATGACATTCCAGGGACAAAAACTAGGTATCTAACTAAGTATCTGCACAACATGACATTCCAGGGACAAAAACTAGGTATCTAACTAAGTATCTGCACAACATGACATTCTAGGGACAAAAACTAGGTACTGTATCTGCATGCATAGCACAGTAAAAGCCACA
Source organism: Gymnoscopelus braueri (assembly GCF_963280865.1). Classification (NCBI taxonomy): domain Eukaryota; kingdom Metazoa; phylum Chordata; class Actinopteri; order Myctophiformes; family Myctophidae; genus Gymnoscopelus; species Gymnoscopelus braueri. The sequence continues at coordinate 24,959,728 of NC_137625.1, forward strand.
TTGTTCCTTTTTCCCCTTTAAAAAAAAGCTGCAATCCGTAATTTGTATGTCAAACTCGGGATTCTAACCTGGGTCTCCCACATGAGACCAAATTTGTACCACCACCAGGCACAAATTAATTGTGCTAATGAGCTTCCGGCAATACTACTCGTCAGCCATTAGGTGTTGCGAGTCGACACCATGGTCTACATTTGACTGCATTTGTGCTAGGTACGTACATTGTATTAACATACTGTACCATACAGATGAGCGTTTTTATTCATTAAAATAAGTTCCGCATTGCAGCTTTAACTTGGAGCATGTACTAATGAAATGGACCCATTTACACTCTCAGAGCCAGAGGATAAAGTTAACAGTGAGGATTTTACTATGTACCACCTGTCTGTCTGGTGTTGTTTATCTCATCACCTTGTCACAGAGGAGATGCAGGAGAACATACTGTGTAGATACTAACGCAAAATCCTCAACTGTACATTAAGAATTTGTATACGTGTACTTTATTTATGTTGCCAACTCAGTCTGGTAGCAATATCTATTTCTAACAACAGATGGCGTTAGTGCCCGTGAATGATACACTGTCAACCATTTTCATCCGATAATACAATACTCCCCTTCTCTCTCTCTCTGTGTGTGTGTGTGAGTGAAAGTGATTTATTATTTTTTTGTGGTTTTAAAAAAAGATATCTTTATTTATAGTAGAGGTGGACAGGAAACAGGGGAAGAGACATGCAGCAAAGAAGGGAAACAGGGCCCGGTCGGTTGGCGTAACCGCCTGGGCACCTAGGCTGGTAATCCCGTTATCGGGACTCGAACCTGAGATGCGCTGTCAGGCTACATTAGAGCCTAAGTGCCCGGACCGCTAGGCCGGCGATCCGGCCTTAAAGTGACACGTTGATTATTAAGTAACTAACCACTACTCTTCCTGCAGGTGGGCAGTCATTCTTTAGCCGCAAGGACTCCATCCGTACGATCTACACCTCCCTGTTCAATGAGCTGCGGAAAGTTGTGACAATGGGACGCCACTCCCAGCCAGGCTCCGCCCCCTACCTGGAAGACCTGCTGTCACACCTATCAGAGCAGCTGTGCCACTTCACCCAGGCTCGCATGGAGATGGCTGACCTGTTCGAAAAGATGCACTCACTAGGGAGCCAGAAGAACATCAACTCGGATGAACTGGTCACTACCCTAGACGCTGTGCTTCAGAAATACAGCTCTAGGTGTGTGTGTGTGTTGTTGTTGTTTTAGCTGGTGTAATCTGGAACTGTGGACATCTTTAGATGAATATAAATACATTATTATTATATTTGTCGATTTGGAAAAGAGCTGATTAAGACGTACCGTTAAAGGAAGGGAGACCGTGAGGTGGGTGCAGGAAGTCTTTCTGCTGACTTCAGCAAGGGTCAGACTTTGCTAAACCAAAATAGCCATACCCTTTGCATGGTTGAGCAATGAAATAAATTGCAGCAGGTCACAGTCTGACAACACACCACACATCACTGAGTTGGCAGTGCAGTGAGGGGTGAAGGTGATATGCTCTGCTAGCAGCAGAGCCATGGGGAAATATCAGGCCAGGGGGAAATAATCAGCAGATAGAGCAACTATATAGATGGCTGTTCCACGGCCATCAGCTATGCTAGCATATTATTCCACAACAGTGAGTGAAACGACTATGGTTTTGGGTCGCTCTAAATTAGGGCAGCTACCGTCGCAACAGTTGTCTGGCTTTTGCTGTAATACTTACACCTAATTCCTTCTATCCAGATTCCACCACCCTATCCTGGGACGGGTGGAGGAGGGCTTCCAGACGGAGGTAGACGTGGTGACCCAGTTACTGCGCTGCCAGGCCGAGGTCTCGGAGTGGCGCTTCCTGCCCGCCCTGCTCAACCTGCACGGTGCCAACTCCAAGCTCACCGCTTGGGGGCAGCTCTTCCAGCGGCAGAAAGAGACCCGCAAGCACCTCTTCGGAGGCCAGTCTCAGAAGGCCGCGCAGCCGCCTCACCTCTACCTGTGGCTGCAGCGCTTCCACGCTGCTCTCCTGGCCAAGTTCAGCTTCTACTTCCACGAGGCGCTGAGCCGACAGGCGGCGTCGGCCGACATGAGGGCCCTGACGGCCCGCACCACGTCCGACTACCACGGCAAGATCTGCTCCTTCATCCGGAAGCACGACGCCAACAATGTGTCCCTGGTGTTTGACAATCAGGGATCAGATAGTTTCCAGGGCCACGGGTACCACCACCCTCAGTCGTACCGCGAGGCGCCCAAAGGCGTGGAGCAGTTCCCCGCCGTGGTGTCCCTGCCCGCTGGAGAGCGGCCACTCACACACTGGCCCAACGTCATCATGATGATGGGAGACCGCGCCTCTGAGCTGAACACTCTGGACAAGGTGGTGCACTTCTACGACGATAAGGTCCAGAGCACGTACTACCTGACGCGGCCCGAGCCCCACTTCACCCTGGTGGTCATCTTCGATGGCCGAAAGTCTGAGAAGGATTCACACATCACCGCCTTCCTGCAGGAGATCTCGGGCTCGCTGCGCAACTCCAAACCTTTCAGCACCCTCAAGCCCGGCTCCAAGGGCTGAGCTGCTACTTGCTGTTTGAGTAACATCTGATCTGAATAGTACACAGTGTGTATGTACAAAGTGATGATTAACGATAGGGCGAGGAATGGTTATCCCTTAAGAGCCACTTAGGTGTAACCACTTCTTACTGGAATCGAACATACTTGAATATGGTTGATCTGTTCTTTTGAAATCTGCATTTGATTTAGCTTTTTATTTGAAGGACTTCCGTTCCAACCTGCGATTTAACTCATCATTTAACATCGCACTGTGAAATGTTGTTTTGACAAACCTGTTCCAGACCAAAGTGATCGCTTCTTGTAGAACAGCCTTCCCAAAAATAACTTACATGTTCAGATTCTCAGACTTATGACATGACAGCCAACCCTGTTAAGGATACGCTGCTAGTACTGAAAATCCTAAGCCTAAGAAATGTATGACATTGGAATTTTGATTCTGCAGTGTTTACTATTTTAACCATGTTTTGTTTTTATTTGTAAATATAGTTTTTGCTGTGCTTGCCACCGTGTAAGGAAATTAAAGTTTTGAGATATAATTGTACAATTGCCCTTGATTCCCCATGCATAAATGTCATACATATGACCATTGAATGAGCTGTTTTGTGAGAATAAATATATTTACAATACTTGCACACATGACCAGAGTACCTTCGGTGGTCTAGTAAATATTTTATAAATATACATGTATATAATATACCAGAGTACCTCCAGAGGCCTAGTCAAAAGCACTTACATCTACTTAAGCCAGATTTATACTTCATAAGACCATGCCGTGCGCTTAAAATAGTCAATCTACAAGCTCGCATCTGTGAAGCGTTGAGCTTTTCAGAGGGCTATTTGTGGCGCGCGACACTGTTGTTTGACGGAGCATAAATTAAGCATTACAGTACATGTCCCCTCAGTAACTTGTACATGAGCAAGTAGAGTGTTCAGTCAGCCTAGCTTAGCTATGCGCAGTCAACCGTAGGAAACTTTTTTCATAAAAGGGCACCTCCAGATAATGGCCACAAATGTAACTGCAACATCCTGCATTGCATTTTGCTCTCCTGTCTCTCTTCAATACTACCACAAGAAAAAAATATTAAATGCTCACAAAAGATTTAAAAAAAAACATTCCCACCAAATTTGCGCTCTTGAATGTTAATTTATTCAGGTTATTTATAATAAATACAACACCGATACAATCCATTTGGCTATATGAGCTCATCTTCAGGAAGCTCAGTTTTCAAATACAGCAACACTAAACGGACGAAACCATTTCCTTTATTATCAAACACATTCAAAGAAACCTCCCTTTTAGTTAAAATGCACCAACATGTTATGATGCTACATGCCAAGTACACAATCCTATACATCAAAGTGCAATGTCACAATGGGTTAACGCTAGAATTCATAATTCAGTTATCTACTAAACACTTCATGATTATTTCATTCGGAGTGCTGCTGCTCTTCATTCAGGACATGCGTGAGTGGATTCACAACTCCCCAAAAAGGATAAAAAAGGCACTTTCACATACATACATACCAACAAACAAACACACACACACTCACACACACAAAGATGTGCATCCGTAGCCCATCTCGGCAACTCATATCCCATAGCGCATCACTCTTACATTAGTTCCTAGCCCAGTTGGAGGCCACATTCAGTGTGCTGTTCAAGTGTTTTTTGGGCATTTTACACACAGAGCCCCACCCTGTTAGCTTACTGTGAATTTAAGGTTAACTAGTGACTTCAGTGTAACAACCAGGTAAACCAATATTTACACACACAAAAAAAACTACTGTAAGTGGCATGCTTTTTACACCAGTGCACTTCCCCAACTTTTACGTGTTCTGGCACTCAAGGCAGGTATGAATAATCTATCAACTACCACTGTTCTAGTGTATGCATTTACAAGTGAACAGAACGAGGGCAGGCAGGACACACACACACACACACACACACACACACACACACACACACACACACACACACACACACACACACACACACACACACACACACACACACACACACACACACACACACACACACACACACACACACACACACACACACACAGAAAAGGAAATCATACACACACCCCATTCCAGAAAAAAAAACGTAGTTCCGTCCCAGCTTCCAGCTCCCTCCACCAAACCTTTACACCCTGTTTGAAACACCGGTCTGGGTATGTGGGTGTCCTCAGAACACAAAAAGGCTGTTAAGATTTAGTGAGTGTTAGTGTCACCACAGTGATACAACAGCTCACCGAACATTCAATAAGATGGTTGAACAGTCATTAAAATACTGGAAACATTCAATAAATAGCGGAGCATTGGTTAAATAACTTGTGAGTTTCCGTTTTTTTTCTTTCTTTTTTCTTGTCACTGACTACCCCAAGAGGCTTGGTTTGAGGCATAGTGAGTTTAGCAGCTGAACCAAGAGAAATAAATAGAAAAAACAAATAAAAAGAGTCACTCAAGATGTCTGCCTCCCCATTCCACACTGTGTGAACCATCCTGGCCTCCCAAAATGGGTGTCTTCACCCTGCAGTGTCCTCCTTTCTGTGGCTTTGAACCAATCAAATCACTCATTACAGATACAGCAGCCAATCATAATACATTAAGAATACAGCAGCCTTTCGCGACAGGCTCCTTGAATTAACGCACGCCTATCGTTATGACGGTACAGCCAACGTTCACATCACTGAAAACTACATTTCACTGGAGCCAAACTACACTCCCCACGTATCTGACTATATATCTCTTAAACAGGACAGGATACTCTGCCATGGCTGTCCTTTATTCTTCTCTCTATCAGCAGTTCTTTTAGCTAACCTTTGATAAATGCTTCAATACATGGAGAAAGTAAACTCCTACACACCAAGAGAGTACACACCAACCTGACAACACATAAATATCATGGCATATCATATCATAGATCATGTCATATATTATATTTTTATTACTACAGTAAAACCCTTTTTCTCTGTCCTACCGTTTCTACCCTTATGTTGATTATAAACAGTAAGCAGTACCCTGATCTCCTCTTCTGGCCCATTTTTGGCCCGGGTCGGCCTGATTTTGGCCTGGTTTGGCTCACATGGTGCAGGATTTGTCCAGAGGCGGGGGCAGAGGTGGGGTGCTGCTCTTGGGCGGAACCATGGGCTTGGGCCTTAGGGCAGGGGGGCGCAGAGGAGCCCCCATGCGGGCGACGGCCACAGGCTTAAAGGAGCCCAGGGTGTCAGGGGAGGGGTTGCTTTGCCTGGGAGGTCCAGGAGGTGGCCCAGGGAGGGGGCTCATGGGGCTCAGGGGGCTAAGGGGACTCGGGGTGCCAGGCGTGCCAGGAGTCCCGGGGGTTCCAGGGGTGCTGGGCGTGCTGTGGGGGCTGGGCGACTCGGAGGAGCAAGTGGTGACGGGACCGTTTTTCACCTGCTCAAGAGTGTCTAGCACTACGTCAGGTGCCGGTCTGCAGCCCTGCCGCTCAAGCTGCCGCAGCTCTCCCAAAGCGACACTCATTGTCTCCTCTATGTCCTGCACAGACACAGAGATGAGGCGGTTCAGAAGGAGCAGGATGAGAACCAGAAAGAAGAGACGTGATGAACTGCATGTATAATTTATAAATACATCTTCTACATCTTTGTTCAAAGATTGTATTTATTAATTCATTACATTTTTATACTTTATTTAGGTAGTAGAGTGTAGAGAGAAAGGAAAACCAGGGCAGAGAGAGAGTGAAGACGTGCAAAATATGACGAGAGTCGGATTTGAACTCACATGGAACATATGGTCAGTGCAACTGGCTGAGCCCACCAGGCACC